>NC_086321.1:84697448-85055262 GCF_036172605.1 Pelobates fuscus
TTACTAGATTTAAAACCCTTTGCCAACAACACAAATCTCGTCATTAAAACCGCCATATACGTAGCTTTTTATGGGTTTTTGAGACCAAGAGAATTTACCGCCATCAACACAACACAGTCCACTCACATCCTACTTCATTCACACTTAACAAAACACACGGACTATTATATCTTGACTCTGCCTCACTCCAAAACCAATCAACATGCACCTCCAGTAGAGGTTAAGTACTATCCTACTCACAACAGGTGGTGCCCCGTCAAACTACTGAACTCATATACCCAGCATATCAACGCACCACCATCTCAACCACTTTTCCATCTACAAGGTCCGGTACTCACTACCACCACCTTTATGACACACGTCAGGTCTTTACTTACACAGCTGGGCCTCAAATCAGCTAACTATATAGGCCACTCCTTCCGCATAGGAGCGGCCTCCACAGCATCCAGTGCAAACATTCCAGTACATGTTATCAAGTTACTAGGGCGCTGGAAATCATCTGCTTGCTCTAGATACATACCTAACCCGGTACAAGAAGTAAGAAATGCCTTTCAAGACATGTCTGGTTAAAAGTATGTATATTGCTGGGATGTAATACATTTGATTTTCTACTTTTGCCCTCTTTATTTACAGGCCTACCTCATCGTCGGTTCCGGCACACCACAACCGACTTGCTCTTTTAATACCATCCTACACTTATCAGTGTTTGTTTCTTCTGTACTATCATGAGCCCTTAACACAAGTATTAAGGCCTTTTGGCCTGTAATTGTGGGAGGGGCGTATGACACATCTCTTCCCTACTTAAGGGACACCCCTTACCTGGCTCCATACCATTTGAGGTCAGCGCTGCCTCACCCTCCCACCCACTCCTCATTATTAACTCTTTTTCTATTTACATTTCTTCTTGGTGGGCCCTCTTTATTTACAGGCCTACCTCATCGTCGGTTCCGGCACACCACAACCGACTTGCTCTTTTAATACCATCCTACACTTATCAGTGTTTGTTTCTTCTGTACTATCATGAGCCCTTAACACAAGTATTAAGGCCTTTTGGCCTGTAATTGTGGGAGGGGCGTATGACACATCTCTTCCCTACTTAAGGGACACCCCTTACCTGGCTCCATACCATTTGAGGTCAGCGCTGCCTCACCCTCCCACCCACTCCTCATTATTAACTCTTTTTCTATTTACATTTCTTCTTGGTGGGCCCTCTTTATTTACAGGCCTACCTCATCGTCGGTTCCGGCACACCACAACCGACTTGCTCTTTTAATACCATCCTACACTTATCAGTGTTTGTTTCTTCTGTACTATCATGAGCCCTTAACACAAATATATATATATATATATATATAGCAAGGGCTTGCAATCCTGGTAATCTTCTATAATGCCTGGTGCTGGTCTGGCAATATCATGTAGGTACAGCAAAAAGAACCGCACTTAACTTTTATTTAATTCATATAAAAGTATCAACGTTTCAGCTCCCACTTGGAGCTTTCATCAGGACAGACCTGAGGACTCATCTGTCCTGATGAAAGCTCCATGTGGGAGCTGAAACGCTGACACTTATATGGATTTTATAAAAGTTAAGCTTTATTTGAAAATTTCTACAAAGTCCCTGGAGTGCGGTTCTTTTTGCTGTGTATATATATATATATATATACAATAATCCATATATATATATATATATATATATATATATATATATACAAAATCCAATATACTTGCACTCCTGGTGATAATCACGATATTGCCCGGTGCTGATCCAGCAAAATTAGTAGAAATCCCAGTAAACGGAAAGCACTCCAGGGTCTTTGAGGTATGGTAAAATTTAACTTTTAATTCATATAAAAAAATAATAAAATAAACATCAACGTTTCGGCTCACATCTGGAGCCTTCTTCAGGATAATAAACATAACATTTACAGACAAAGCAATGTAATATATGTACAAAATAATTAAATGCTTACCATCATCATATGTGTCAGAGGCAGTACCTGCCAAAAATAGACGAGAAAAAGCCGATCAGCCCGATCTGCCGAAAACCTGTCTGGTTCCCATGCTGTATGCGTTCCACAGTTGCTAGGCAATGGCTGGAACGCACAGCATACTGCCGATCAGCTGTTTGAGAAGAGCAATCATCCTCAGGCAGCCTTACATGCTATATATATACCAATGAAGTTGTGGTGCGGAAAAAGTGTGGATGAAAACTCCTTCAACCTGAAATAAGTGTTTAGTTAATGCAATGTTAAACACAAATACACTCACCAGGCAAGCCGTAAAACTAGCTTTTTCCACAGAAATCTCACTTTAACAGTGCTCTCACTACTGCAAGGGATTTTGGGTAGGCATATGCAAATGAGCTCCACAAAGAACCACATTTTTGCCTCATAATTCCATTTTATACATGGATTCCTTGGAGTATGTGCCTGCTGTATACAACAGCTTTGAAACACAACCCAGGAAGATGTGCAATGTCAGTGAACCACTCATGGACAGCTGTTCTGTTGTTATTTCAACTCATCAGCATGAGATAGGTTACTGGCTTGCTATGGAGGCTTGGCATTACTTGTTAAGTACATTGCATTAACTATCCACTTATTTCAGGTCAGAAGGGGTTTTCATTCACACTTTTTTCCCACAACAACTTATTTGGTATGTACTTAAACTATAGTACTGGTGATCCCATTAATATCAGAGGGGAACTACATATCCCATAAATCCCTGTTGCCTCCTGGAATGTTAAAGGGTTACTCCAAGTACCATAACCACTGCTTCTGCTCTAGTGGCTATGATAAGAGAAGTTCTCTGGAGCAGCAGAAGCCAGATGTCATTCAATGGCTGAAAGTGTAAATGGAGTACTAATGAATGCCCCTCTGTGCAGAGAAATATGTACAGAATTGACATCAGCCAGCATGGAACTCTAGTTCTGAATTGATAATGATGCCCAAATGATGCTGGTGATGCTGGTAGCAAATGGCTTAAACTCTGTATGTGCAGCATTTTCCTATGAAATGCTGCACAAACAGAGTTTAACCCCTTAAGGACACGTGACATGTGTGACATGTCATGATTTCCTTTTATTCAAGAAGTTTTGTCCTTAAGGGGTTAAGCCATTTGCTACCAGCATCACCAGCATCATTTGGGCATCATTAGCAATTCAGAGACTTGAAACACCATTATCACTTTAAGAATCCGAAATGGTCATGGTGCTTGGTGTAACCCTTTAAAGATGATTTTTTGTTGTTGTTGTTAGACTATTTATGTAATGCAATGTAAGTCAGTTCTGCCTGTATGTGTGTCATTGCTGTTCTTAATTATTGTTTCCAGTTATTAGAATTCCATTTTATTGGCATTCTGTGAACAATGGCCCAGCTCATGCACAATTTTGGCAGAAATTAGGTTTATGAAATAGAAAGTAACTGATTTATTACTCATTAATTAAGACAAAACCAGAACAGATTGTGACTTTATTTTCCTTTGTTAGAATGCCAGAGATATAATCAATATGAATGGTTTTATGATCACATTTCAATCTGATAAATAATTGTGTGTAGATTGAACACTACTTCAGAGCTACAAATCTGCAAACGGGGCAGTAGCATTGTCTTTTGTGAAAGAATATTCATTTTCTCGTAAACAAACTATTATTAGCCCTAATTGTTAGATGCCAGTTTTGCTTGAAAGTAAAAGAAAAGCTGCCACATTTGACACTGCAACATTTCCTCCTTGACAGTTATTTTTTGTGCGGTGAGCCGTGAAACACAGATAAAAATAAAACACGTTTATCTCTGCAGCACTTCTGTGTGCTAGCACCATAATATTCCCTTTACCAATCATTACTTGGCTTCCTGTATCCTTCAGGATCCAATTCAAACTCCACTCAGTACATATATTCTTTACTCAACAAATATATTCCTTATTGTTCCATTCGCTCTGCAAATGGTCTTCTCCAGACCTCTGCTTGTTTCTTCATTGCCAACTCTCATCTGCAGGATTTTTCCATGGCTGCCCCATACCTTTGGAAGTCCCAACCCCTAGCTTCTTGTCCTATAAAAAATCATGGAAAACACATCCCATCTTCCTGAGTGATACTCCTATCATTACAACAGCCCAGCTCACTCTCTCTCTCTTGCCGATGTTCAGTTCTTTCACACACTACTTTTACTGGCTTATTTCAAGACAGGCATCTTATCCATCAATCCCTACCCCCTCTGCAATGCTTTTATTTCTTATTTGTGTCTTTACCCCTTCCTCATAGATTGTTAGCTTTTAGAGCAGGGCCTTCTTCACCTCTTGTCTCTGTTATATTCAATATGTAAATGCTAATAATAATGCTAAAATAATAATAATAATAATAATAATAATGATAATATTAAGGTGATTGGCATGCACTCTGTTCCTTCATGGGAAAATGCACATGACATCATAGGAATCATTTTCATTTACACTTTTTGCCAGTCTGTGCCAGGGGAGTGGCCATATACTAATTGTGGGGATGAGTGTGCCTTTTTGCAATCTGTGGAGGTCTGCCGAGATATCACCGTCACGGATACCCTTTTCCCATAGAAACAGCAACTAATTCCCATAGGCAAAATATCACTGGTGTAGAATAACCCCCCACACATGAGCCAAGGCTTCATGCTTGGTAAGGACTGACTTTAATGGAAGTACATGCATCAAATTTATACAGTCCATAAACTCCTCCTCTGTGCCTGAGAGATAATTGAGTCAGTAAATATACTAAACCCAATTATCTCCAGGTACAGAAAATGCACAATTTTGCAACACCTCAAAAGTACCTCCCAAAATACAGGGAAACCCCACAAAATCACATCCCTGGGTAGCCTGGATCTAGGCGAACAATATATCCCCAAATCACCCAGATCCGTTGAGTAGTTTTGGATCACCATGGCAGGGAAGTTCTGACCGGTCTGCCACGAGGAGTAAGCCCAAAGTAGTTCCATGGAAATGATGGCAAGAGCTGGTCTCCGTTTGTGGGGTTTTGTATGAAAACCACATAGGATAGAGGAAAACTGGCTTGTGTAGAATGCTCCCCATATTCGGTAGTCTGTAACCCCCGAACGCCGTTCGTCTAAGTGGAGTGGAACTGGAACGGGCCATAGGTCCATGGTGACCGGTATTCACGGGAGTGCCTGGCCGAAATTAGTTCCAGGCACTCGATGACCAAGTCCCGATGGCCGCCATCCATTGTTTCAGCCACGTGCATTTGCATTTGCATGTATGAAATGGCGGCCACCCAGTGAAGCATTCTATTCTATTCTATGATTTCCGTTGTGGTTTTTGTACAGATACATAACGTTTCATGTTCTAATTGGTTTCCATGGGTGGTCTCGGTTTGGGAACCGAACAAAATAAACTAAATTAATGTAGACATGGACAGAATAAATGAAAGGAGCCGAAAGTGATGGAGATATTCCTTCACACAATCCATAATGTTTAGATGCCCCACCCACAAACCCGTTGTCGGGGGGTTGGAGGATCACTACATACTCTTCTTATATATTATAATTAGGGTACCCACCTACCATGCTTGGGTAAAGCATGGATGGGAGGACACTAGGTCACCCCTTGATTGTTATAATTGGGCCCCCACCTGCCTCCAATAAGTGGGTGCCAGGGCGGAAAACATGGTTCATCCCATTATATTATTATTGCCCACACCTGCTGAACATGGTTGGGGGCAGGAAGAAACTGTGATCTGTCCACCCACCATTAATTATTTTAAATTCACTCACCCAATGCCCATAGCTGGGGTATGGTGAGCACTATGTCTTTATTTTAGTCTTTAAAACATAAGTTGACACTCCCATACCTACTTCTTTTAAAACCTTATTTTTAGTAATATGGGATTTTTACTCACAAAGAATTTGTATTTGTTTATTTTAGATTTTTTTAATGTGGTGGCTGGCTAGCAAGTGCTGGGAAGATGAAATATAATGAAATCTTCAACTCTAGTGTTTTTAAGTATTTATCTGCTGGTTTCTAGTGCAAATAGTTCAGATTTTTTAAAATGCAAAGCTGGATTTGAAGCTTTCTGGTCCATTCAATGCTTGAATTGCCAAAGCTAACCATTGTCGAATAATGTAAACAATTTCTGAATGTTGCAGTCATAATGGCCCTGTATACAGTCAGATGGCTTTGTAAATAACCCTAAAAAAAGGGATACCCGCTTAGAAGGACACGCCAGACCCCTAAACGGAGATGTCTTTTTTTTTTCATTTTAAAAATAGTGCTGACTTAAATAAGAATTAGTACTTTTATAAATTAAACTTGTCACACACTCTGACTGTCAATCGGACAAAAGGTAGTAGTTTAGCTCAGTGGAGCCTTGCATAGACTTCTCATTGAGCTGCTTTGGAAGGTCTATAATTGGGCAGCTACAGAAAGTCTGGGCTGGCTTAGAAGAGGAGGCCTTTCAAAGATTTCCGACAAGAGATTTTTCAGTTTTTGCAAGTTGTGTTTTGATATATCCTAATGTAAAAATGCATAATTAAAAGCGTGCAAGTTTTCATTGGGATACATCTACTAAGCAGAAATGTTTATTTATTTTTGTATCTGGAAAGTGGGGTGTCTCTTTCACTCCTAAAGCCCTTCAACGTGATTTAAGGGTTTTATCTAATATTTGCGCATAATCACTTAATTAAAACTAAATTAAAGTAATTGACAATAAGAAAAAGGAAAAAGCACCTAGGGAAACCGTTTAGAAGGTAAACCCTAAATGCCCAAGAGTAACCCCAAAGTAATCAAATAAAACTTAGCTTTTAATAAATAATTAAAATATCTCATCATAAATGTGCAGGATATCTGCAAAAAATATCCACAGAAAAATTATAATAGGTTGAAAAAATTATTATTAAAAGGATAATTTGGTATTAACCAATACAGAAGTCAAGATAAATACGTGTATTGAGTCTGTATAGGTAATTGCATAGAACAAAAAAAATTACAAATTGTTTACACAAATAAAGATACATTGATTTAACACCATACAGAGGTTATAAGTAACCAAAATGTAACAAGATGTAACCTATATCTGTAATTTGAAGTCCAGGATGTATGTATTTCCCTGTTTTATTCCAATGGAGATACTGACAAAACCTGGACTGTTGGTGGTCCACGAGGGCTGGGTTGGGAACACTGCTCTATAGAACTACCAAGATTCTTCAAAAAGAGGAGACCAGAATCAGTTACTGCAACAGCGGATGGCTAATGGGACCCAGGTAAGTTTATCAATCGATACTAAAATGGTTGGACTACTTATGGTGGAACAGTGCCAATGAATGAGTGAACCTTTAAGACATTAACGTTTTTCTTTATTTTTAGAGTATTTTAGATTGCAGAGTCTGCTTTATTAATATCATCTCCAGAGAGTGAAATCTTCATTCATCACTTCACAATAAAAAATGATCATATTTTGAGGAGACATTTTATTACATTTCTCCAGGGGATATATTTTGGCATTTGGAGAACATTTGGATACAGATTTTAGAAGCAATTAGATTTAGTTTAGAATTACTTCTTTTAGAATAAATCAATCATGCTGGCCCTTAATCTATGTTCTAGTTCCATGTCTCACATATCACTCCAGCAGCATATGTAATTTGACAATCAAGGTGAGATTTATCAAAGTATCACAGAACAATCTGTTTCTTATTAGTGAAGTATTTCTGATGTGAATTACCATTTCTAAATTGGCTTTGTAAACATTAATTTGCTCCTCTTCCTTCATTTTATTTTCTTTTATGCTACATTTATTAAGGCCCCAAAATATCCTTATTCATGGTGTTCTCTTATGCATTTCTGTTGTAAAAAGGGAGGTAAAATAATCGCATAGTATTTTTATATATTGGTACATAATTGTTTGGGATCAAAATCTATCACAATATACAAAGAAGAAATGCAACGCTATTTAGGCTACGTTTAAAACTGGAACCCATTTTGAATCTCTTTCATAAACTTTGATAAATCTCCTCCAGTGTTTGTTTCTAGTTATGTTTGCCAAGCGTACGATACAGCTCTTTCTTAACATATAAACGGGAGACGTATCCAAGTGTCGCTGAATAGGCTGCCCGTCTTTTGGAAATATTTCTTGGCATGAATGAACAATTCTGACATGATCACACTATATATTCCTATTTCACCTTTTTAAAAGAACACTCCAAGTGCCATAACCAAAATAATGTGATGTAGTGGTTATGGTACCAGGAGTGCCTTTTCAAAATATACAAAAAAGGAAAGACTAAACTTTCAATACTACTAAGCCCTCAATTAATACTTTTCTAACAACCTACTTCATACCCCTACTTTTACCCTTTGTGTCACTATACCCCACTCCCTTTAGAATATAAGCTCATTGAGCAGGGCCCTCCACCTCTCTGCTCCTGTACGTCCAGTTGTCTGGTTAAAATTACATGTCTGTTAGTCCACCCATTGTACAGCGCTATGGAATTTGATGGCGCTATATAAATAATAAAATAATAATAATAATAATAAAATGCAATAATAAAAATATGTTGCCCCACGCAAAAAACAAAACCCAAAAAAACAGTATTCAGACTACTGAAATCACCAAGATATCCCTGTTGGGTCATTTTAGCTTACCATCATGTTTTGACTATCCTGAATTGCATCAGAAAATAATATTTATCTATGAATCATATTTATACATATTTTATTTACACATTATACATACAGGTTATTAATTTACATTCTCAGTGTTTTATAAAGCTCTGTTGGAAAAAAAACTGACTAATAAAAAATGTAGGGTGTGATAAACTGTAAACATGTCTTTTTTATTTCACTATTATGAGCTCTTATCATTCCAATGAGTAAGTAGAACTGGCAAAATTACAAATGCACTCCTTTCCTTTTCATATTAGTCCAGGGGATTTATAGATTTAAGCTTCTGGGATTAGGTTTCTGCATTTTCAAATCTTACAATCTATACAGTTATGAGAATTACAAATACTGGAAAAATTCATATTTATTATCCAGACATTAAACTAAAAATGTATTTATTGTGGCAACAATGGATTGTCATCCTTTTGTATGTGCACATATCAGCTTTAGATAACAGGTAACTTTCTTCTTAAGTGATGACCCTTCCAAGAGTAAAAATGGAAATGGCATGATAAAAGAAAATAGAAGAACATGCTATTATTCACTAATCAATGTAATATTATTGTATAATGTTAACATAAACTTATTGATATGCACACAAATATACAAACCGCATACTACTGAGCAGGTAACAGTTTGCATATGTATGTGTGCTCATGCGTGCATGATTGTGATTTTGTGTGATAAAGTGAAATGTTAATGTCTATAATTATTTCAGGTTTTGGTTTGCACTGAGACTGTACGTAAAGTTGTTTTTAAAGGAACACCCAGGGTTTAGCTCAGCAGAGCTAACTGGAGTTCCTGCATATAACCTTCCATCTCTCTGGTATATTTAGTAGAGGTGTTGAGCAGTGCACAGTGGACCCTAGGTAAGACGTCAAACCATGCAAAAAGTGTTTGACACCTTACAATAGAGTGTGTCAAGGCACTCCTGACACAATAATAAGACAAGCTAATTTACTATAGTTTTATCCCTAGTACTACTATTACTAAAGGTTCAACACCTTCAGACTGTTTACTTGCCATAAGAGAGCAGTTGTGTACATAGTGCATATATATATTCTGTTGGATGGTATCCACTGTTTATGATTACATTTTCTTTAATAAAAGTTAATGATATCTACATATTCTCAAGGATTGTAAATAGGAGGGAAATAAAGTGTCAAACAATAAATAATTACCAATACAGGAAGTTTGAGGGGGGCGGTCTTCCAAGCTTAGAATCTAGAAGGATAAGGAGGACAGATGTGATGCTATGCACTCACAAGGCAAGAATGCATTGACATTTTTGTAAATAGGAAGTACTTTTGGGAAGGAGGATGTTTGCATTGAGATGAAAGAAGAAGTGTATATCAATGAGGTCAAGGTTGGTAAATATGTTCTCACAGAAAGGACATAAGAGGAATGAAAGGGTAGGAGCAAAAGTTATTCACAATATTCTCATTGAAGAATGTCAGGGATATATTGTGGGAGACCTATAGCTGTAATTAGTTAATGCATACCAGAGGTCGGCTTCTTCGTACAATGAGAATGACTTGGACAGGCAGTCATGCCACCATGTTAAAGTAGTGGTGAGTGACATGACAGCTTTTTAAAAAAAATTGCCTTTGTTACAAATATTAGAATAACTTTTTTTTTTAAAAAATTAAAATACCTCCTGTTTTTATAAAAAAAAAATATATATGTAGCTTGGATGAATAGGATTTTTTTTCTTAGCGATTTTAGTGGACATTTTGTCAAATGGTTGTCAGCACATAACAAATCACTGACTAGTAGCAAGCTGTAGTACTTTTAGAATATGGAGTGTTATTGTAAAGTGATATCCTATTGGGCCAGAAAACAAAAAAATACTTATTGGTAGTGATGTTGCGAACATAAAATTTTCCTTTCGCAAACGGAAATGTTCCGCAAATGTTCGCGAACGGGCGAACCGGGCGAACCGCCATAGACTTCAATAATCAGGCGAATTTTAAAACTCACAGGGACTCTTTCTGGCCACAATAGTGATGGAAAAGTTGTTTCAAGGGGACTAACACCTGGACTGTGGCATGCCGGCGGGGGATCCATGGCAAAACTCCCATGGAAAATTACAAAGTTGATGGAGAGTCTGGTTTTAATCCATAAAGGGCATAAATCACCTAACATTCCTAAATTGTTTGGAATAACGTGCTTTAAAACATCAGGTATGATGTTGTATCGATCAGGTAGTGTAAGGGTTACGCCCACTTCACAGTGACAGACCAAACTCCCCGTTTAACGCACTGCAAACAACCGCAAACAGTCCATTTTCACAAGTTTGGATACCAAGCTAGCGATGTCCCGTTCCTTGTCCTCACTAATGTCATTGAAGGTCTCTTCCTCCACCCAGCCACGTACAACACCAAGGGTCCCCGAAAGGTGACAACAAGCCCCCTGTATTTTTTTTTTTTAAATGTACACTACTGTTCAGGGGCGGGCTGGGCCAGGGGGCAGGGAGGCAATTGCCCCCCCGGCCGCCCAAAATTATTTTAGGACCGGCCGCGGTGGGCCAGCCCTTTAAATGCTGCAGCCACCGAGCGCTCTGTAAAGAGCGCTCAGACGGCTGCAGCAGCTTCTCCCCTCCCTCCCCCCCCCTGTAGCGTGGCCGAGCCGGTCTCCGGTCCGCGGTCCCGGCCAGAGTGATGGGAAGGTGCACACTGAGTGTGCACTTCCTGTCAGTCCGGCCGGTTACAGGAAACAGAAACTCCTGTTCCGCGCGGAGTTTCTGTTTCCTGTAACCGGCCGGACTGACAGGAAGTGAACACTGAGCGTGCACTTTCCCATCACTCCGGCCGGGACCGCGGACCGGAAAGCAGCTCGGCCACGCTACAGGGGAGGGGGTAAGAAGAGGGGAGGGGGGGAATAAGAAGAGGGGAGGGGGTAATAAAAAGAGGGGAGGGGGGAAATAAGAAGAGGGGAGGGGGGAATAAGAAGAGGGGAGGGGGGGAATAAGAAGAGGGGAGGGGGGAGTAAGAGGGGAGGGGGGAATAAGAAGAGGGGAGGGGGGAGTAAGAGGGGAGGGGGGAGTAAGAAGAGGGGAGGGGGGAGTAAGAGGGGAGGTGGGGGAATAAGAAGAGGGGGGAGTAAGAAGAGGGGAGGGAGGAGAGTAAGAAGAGGGAGGGGGAGTAAGGAGAGGGAGGGGGGAGTAAGAAGAGGGGAGGGGGGAGTAAGAAGAGGGGAGGGGGAGAGTAAGAGGGGAGGGGGGGAGTAAGAGGGGAGGGGGTTAAGAAGAGAGGGAGGGGGAGTAAGAGGGGAGGGGGGTAAGAAGAGAGGGAGGGGGGAGTAAGAAGAAGAGAGGGAGGGGGAGTAAGAAGAGGGGGAGGGGGAGTAAGGAGAGGGGGAGGGGGAAGTAAGAAGAGGGGGCAGTAAAAAGGAGGGGAGATAAGAAAAAGGGGGGAAGAAGAGGGGGAGGGGGAATAAGAAGAGGGGGAGGGGAGAGTAAGAAGGAGGGGAGATAAGAAAAAGAAGGGGTGAGTAAGAAGAGGGGGGAGTAAGAAGGAGGGGAGATAAGAAAAAGAGGGGGGTAAGAAGAAGAAGGGGAAGTAAGAAGAAGAGGGGGAGGGGAAGTAAGAAGAAGAGGGGGAGTAAGAAGGAGGGGAGATAAGAAAAAGAGGGGGGAAGGGGGGGAGTAAGAAGAGGGAGAGGGGGAATAAGAAGGAGGGGAGATAAGAAAAATAGGGGGGAGGGGCGGGGGAGTAAGAAGAGGGAGAGGGGGAATAAGAAGGAGGGGAGATAAGAAGGAGAAGAAGGGGGAGTAAGAAGAAGAAGGGGGAGTAAGAAGAAGAAGGGGGAGTAAGAAGAAGAAGGGGGTAAGAAGAAGGGGGTGTAAGGGTAAGAAGAAGAAGGGGGAGTAAGAAGAAGAGGGGGAGGGGGAGTAAGAAGAAGAGGGGGAGTAAGAAGAAGAGGGGGAGAGGGAGTAAGAAGAAGAGGGGGAGTAAGAAGGAGGGGAGATAAGAAAAAGAGGGGGGAAGGGGAGGGGGAGTAAGAAGAGGGAGAGGGGGAATAAGAATGAGGGGAGATAAGAAAAAGAGGGGGGAGGGCAGGGGAGTAAGAAGAGGGAGAGGGGGAATAAGAAGGAGGGGAGATAAGAAGAAGAAGGGGGAGTAAGAAGAAGAGGGGGAGTAAGAAGAAGAAGGGGGAGTAAGAAGAAGAAGGGGTAAGAAGAAGGGGGTGTTAGAAGAAGAAGAAGAAGAGGGGGTAAGAAGAAGAAGGGGGAGTAAGAAGAAGTAGGAGGGTTAAGAAGCTCTAAGGGACAGAAGGGACAGAAGGGACAGCTCTATGGGACAGGGGGCAAGACAGGGAGCTCTTTCACACTATGCGCACACACACACACACACAATGCATCCCTATACATACACAGAAACACACAATGCATCCCTATACATACACAGAAACACAACATGCTTCCCTTACACACAGATAAACACACAATGCATCCATTACACACACACACACACACAATGCAACCCCCACACAAAGACAATGCATCCTTTGCACACATACACAGAAACAGACAATGCAAACACACACACACTGCTTTTCTTACATACACACAGAAACACAATGCATCTCTTACACTCAATGCACACACATACAAACACACACCTTGCATCCCTTATGCATACAAACACAGATTCACACAATGCATCCCTTACACACAACCAGAAACACATAATACATCCCTTATACACAAATACACACTGCTTCCACTACACACAAACACACTGCATCACCTGCACAAACTGGTATCCCTATAAACTACATACCATAAGCACACATATTAGATCCTCTACAATAACTCATAACACATCCCCTACACACTCCACTCCCTGTGAGCGAACTCATGGGTGGGTGGAACATATAAGTGGACTTATGAGTGGGCCTTATGGGCATACTCACCGTCAGGCCCTGGGGCCCAGACCTTGAGCTGTGTAAGAGACCCCCAAAAAATGGAGCTGCTTCTAATTCTCCCAGAACATTGAATTTTGTGACCACAGTTGCAAACAGCCTCCAGAGATCCTGTTCTACACCAGACCAGTGGAGCCAAACTGCAGCTCATTATCATCCTCATCTAATTGTAAGTAGGCAATCTAGTGTATTATTAGTGACACTAATCTATAATTTACCTCACATTAAAGGGACACTATAGCTTAATTAAGTGGTTGTGGTGTCTATAGCTGGTCCCTGCAGGCTTTTTAATGTAAACACACACTGTGTGCAGCACTGGCGTTAGTTCATATGGCAGATCAAATGAGTGGGGCATTGTGATGTCACATGGGGGGGTGGCAAATTTATATTTTGTCTAGGGCGGCAAAAATCCTTGCACCGGCTCTGATCCTGGGCAGGTGCACCAGTCTACTGGTGACCCACAGGAGGGGAGTTCACTCTCCTCCTGCCCAGACCCGTCTTGACCGCAGTGCAAGTGCCCTCTGCCCTCTGCCCCTAATTTACAGTGGCTCACACTCACAACAAGCAGTGCCTGGAGCCCTTTGCAGAGACGGAAACAAAGAGGTTCTGCGGCAGCTGGCCGTCCTGCAAGCATTACATTAAACAGCTGTTCCCCATGCAGCCACAGGTGGCGTTGTGCTGGGAGACTGTGATTACTCTTCACTTCCTCCCAGCCTACAGAGCGCATGGGGGAGAGAGAGGAGGAGGCATGATTTAATCTTACAATAAATCCTCTAAGCAAACCTTTATACATTTGGGGGGATCAGCTCTGTTTCCACAGTTTATTGGTGTTTACTCTGATGTCTGTATTAATATTGAGGGATGTCTAAGTAGTAACGTCGGTGTGTGTCAGCAGGGCCAGCCGTTGGGGTGGGCAAGCTGTGCGGTCACGCAGGGTGCCATGACAACAGAGGCACCCGGCGGCCAACACAGCTCACAAGTTGGGTACACCAGCATATTTAATTTAAACGATTCGCTGGTGGTCCACTGGTGCGCACCAGCAGTAGGTGCAGTCAGATCATATCCTCTCCCTCGTGGTTCCAACGCTCAGTTAGTGAGTCAGAGCACAGGCTCAGAGATTCTCAGCCTGTGCTCTGACAACATTGAAAGTCAGAGCCGTGAAGGAGCGGCTATGGCAAAGAGCTACTGATTAGCATAACATCAATATCCATTATAAAACCAGGAAAAGGTGGGCATGGATGGTGAACTGATTTGGTGGCGCAATGGGCCACTTGACTGGTTTTGCCCCCCAGGCCTAAGGCTGCCAGCCCTCCCCTGCTACTGTTACACCAGAACACTACTCCTAAGATTGGGTTGTATCCATGTCTCGGGTCTTTCATTTAGAATAGGGGCAGCTTCGGTCTCCTTCAACACTGACACTCCAGTGCATATTATTAAAAGATTGGGCAGATGGAAATCCTCAGTCTACAGCCGATACATTCCTCACCCCGAGAAAGAAATGAGGAAAGCTTTTAAAAGTTTGGCTTTTTAAATTTGATGCAATAAGTGTGTCTTTCTTTAATACCTTTTCACCCTCTTTGCATGAACCCGATTTACATATATTACTAATATGTTTCTGAACATATATATTATATTATTCACTCACTCACTCTCTGGGCCGGCCTAAGACATCATGCTGCCTAGGTCCAACGATAAATGACTATTGAGGATAATGTATAATAAACACAGGTTACTGGCTATGGGGGGGATAATGTATAATAAACACAGGTTACTGGCTATGGGAGGATAATGTATAATAAACACAGGTTACTGGCTCTGGGGGGGTAATGTATAATAAACACAGGTTACTGGTTGTGGGGGGATAATGTATAATAAACACAGGTTACTGGCTATGGTGGAGATAATGTATAATAAACACAGGTTACTGGCTATGGGGGGATAATGTATAATAAACACAGGTTACTGGTTGTGGGGGGATAATGTATAATAAACACAGGTTACTGGCTATGGGGGAGATAATGTATAATAAGCACAGGTTACTGGCTATGGGGGGGATAATGTATAATAAACACAGGTTACTGGCTATGGGGGATAATGTATAATAACACAGGTTACTGGCTATGGGGGGATAATGTATAATAAACACAGGTTACTGGCTATGGGGGGATACTGTATAATAAACAAAGGTTACTGGCTATGGGGGATAATGTATAATAAACACAGGTCACTGGCTATGGAGGATAATGTATATAAACACAAACACAAAAAAAATACAAAAAAAAAAAAAGAATGCAGCTTCAGAATTAATCTAAATTGTATGCTGTCTAGGAGATGGGAGGGTCTGGGAGGGAGGGTCTGCTGCTGATTGGCTGGAATGTGTCTGCTGACTGTGAGGTACAGGGTCAAAGTTTACTCAATGATGACGAATAGGGGCGGACCGAACATCGCATATGTTCGCCGTTCGTGGCGAACGCGAACAAGCTATGTTTGTCAGGAACTATTCGCCAGCAAACCGTTCGGGACATCACTACTTATTGGCTCTATAGTGGCAATCATGTAGTGTATATCATTATATGGACATTTTATATACTATTATTGCCCTTAATGTAGTAAAAAGCATTCAGACTTAATTGAATGATTCCTAATTAATCTAATCACACTATTTGACAAAGAAAATAAATATGAATATCTATCCCTCTCTTAAAAAAAAATATTTTGTTCAAGCCTTGTTGGGTCTTGTTCTTTGTGCAGTCCTATTAATAAAGAGTGTAAACAAAAAAAAAGTGCACACTCTTACAGCAAGGTGAGATCAGGCTCTACACTTAAGTGGAGGATTCCCTTAACCTTCACAAATAATCAGATACAAAGAGATAAAATATAAGTGGAGCTCTTAAATACCTGTACAAACGGATAGTTGATATATGTTGATAGAACCGTAATTACAATGTTCTGTAAATAATAAACAACCAAATCATGCAGATATTTGTTATAAGTTGTGAAATATAGAAAAACCATATAGATTTTAAACTCACAAATATAGAGCCAAGAGGTCACTTGGCTCTAGTAGTAAACGCCTTGGGATCTTTTAAAAGGGGATCCACTGCCCTTTCTTTATCTTCTCCTGGTCTCCTCCACTCCCAATGGTTGGGTAGAAATGTAAATAGGAAGATTCCCAAATAGTAGAGAAGGAATTTATTAAAGGACCACTCTAGTGCCAGGAAAGCATACTCGTTTTCCTGGCACTAGAGTGCCCTGAGGGTGCCCCCACCCTCAGGGACCCCCTCCCGCCCGGATCTGGAAAGGGGAAAGGGGTTAAATCTTACCTTTTTCCAGCGCTGGGCGGAGAGCTCTCCTCCTGCTCTCCTCCTCCGATCCGCCTCTTCTCCTCCCCGTCGGCTGAATGCGCACGCGCGGCAAGAGCTGCGCGCGCATTCAGCCGGTCACATAGGAAAGCATTCATAATGCTTTCCTATGGACGCTTGCGTGCTCTCACTGTGATTTTCACAGTGAGAATCACGCAAGCGCCTCTAGTGGCTGTCAGTGAGACAGCCACTAGAGGAAGAAGGGGAAGGCTTAACTAATTGATAAACATAGCAGTTTCTCTGAAACTGCTATGTTTATAAAACAATTAGTTAACCCTAGCTGGACCTGGCACCCAGACCACTTCATTAAGCTGAAGTGGTCTGGGTGCCTAGAGTGGTCCTTTAAGTGAAAAATAAAATCGCAATAAAAATAACATAAAAGATTCCACTGAATCAAAGTAACATCAAATAAGTCCTTAAAATCAATCCAAAACGCGTTTCGCCAATGACTGGCTTCCTCAGTTGGTGTATATATTCGAATGCAGCCATCTCCTCTTTTATAAGGCTATGATTGTTCAATTGCCGGCATCTGTGAGGGCGGAAATCCAATCCGTGGGACGCACATGTGACTAGGTGACACGCACGTCTGTGCGTGATTGGTGAATTGCCAGCATCGACACATGCGGAAATCCGGTCTGTGGAACGCACATGTGACCGAATGACTCGCACGTCTGTGCGTCTGTGCCTATTAAAGCCTATGGCAGTTTGCCCGTTCGCGAACATTTGCGGAAATTCGCGTTCGCCATCCTCGAACTGAAAATTTTATGTTCGCGACATCACTAGTGACAATTAAAGAAATTCGAGTTTTCTAGCTTTACTTCTAAATTCTTCCATTTCACGTGTTCATTTTTGTAACCACCTCTACACTTTGTCCAACATATTTTAGCTGCAAGGCCACCCACTATTCAGTGAGAATTGACTTGTAGACTTGTGCACACACAAAAAAATAGTTTCAGCCAAATATTTTCAGATGAAAATATATTTTTGGAGATCGCAGAATTTTGGTAATATGGTGGTTTAGCTCGGCAGAAGTTAGTAAAGGAAAAATATTTGGGAGAATTAATTAGATGTACTGAAGTGAAATGAAAATGTGCCAATCAGTGTATGGCAAAATTTGGAAAACCAAATTAGGGGTTTATGGTTGGATGAAAGGGGAATCTGTGCAAGGGTTATATGTGGAACTATATTCTATATATGAACTATGAGTCAAATTTCTGGCATATTATTACTATTATTATTTATAAAGCACCAACATGTTCCGTAGCGCTGTACAATGGGTGGAATAACAGACACATATTTGTTACCAGACAAGTGTAATGCACAGGAACAGAGGGTTTGAGGGCCCTGCTCAATGAGCTTACATGCTAGAGGGGATGCGGTATAGTGAAACAAAAGGTGAGGGTAGGGTAGTGACACAAAAGGTAAGGATAGGGTAGAAAAACCCCAACTCGACTTATACTCGAGTCAATGTCTGTATTACAATGTATTTACATTGCCATAATACATTGTCATAATACAGACAATGGGGCTGTGTAGGAGGGGGGATGGCAGGAAGCTCTTACTTACCTCTCCTGCAGCTCCTGTCAGCTCCCTCCTCCTCCGCGCCGGTCCGGTCAGCTCCCCTGTCAGCTCACAGTGTAAGTCTCGCGAGAGCCGCGGGGTCATAGCGCGGCCGCGAGACTTACACTGGGACTTGCAGTGGGAGCTGACAGGAGCTGCAGGAGAGGTAAGTAAGCGCTCTCTGCCAGCCACCCTCCTCCACTGAACTGCCAATGCCACTGGACCACCAGGGAGTGAGAGCCCCCCTCCCTGCCATGTATCAAGCAGGGAGGGGGGACGAAAAAAAAAAAATATATAAATAATAAAATAAAATATTAATAATTAAAATAATAATAATTAAATAAAATTATAACAAAAAAAGTATTAAAATAATAATTAAAAATAATAATAATAAAAATGCCCACCCCCCACACATACACTGCATCACACACACACACTGCACTCATACACACACTGCATCACACACACACTGCATTCATACACACACACTGCATTCATACACACACACTGCATTCATACACACACACTTCACTCATACACACACACTGCACTCATACACACACACACTGCACTCATACACACACACTGCACTCATATACACGCACTGCACTCATATACACGCACTGCACTCATACATACACACACTGTAAATAAATATTCAATTAATATAATTTTTTTAGGATCTAATTTTATTTAGAAATTTACCAGTAGCTGCTGCATTTCCCACCCTAGTCTTATGCTCGAGTCAATACGTTTTCCCAGTTTTTTTGGGTAAAATTAGGGGCCTCGGCTTATATTCGGGTCGGCTTATACTCGAGTATATACGGTAAATTGATATATCCGCTGAATGAGGAAGCAACAAAGAAAAGTTTGGGAGAAGCTTTGTCTGGACATGGCTTCATTAAAAGGTTTGATTGGAGGAACAAGCTGTAGTAGCTATGGTAGTTGGAGTGATAATTTAAAGAACTGATTTTTATGAAAAAACTGTGAAAGAGACATTTATGTCAGTGATTCATTTATTTTCATTAAGATACCTTTTCACCTGTTGGAATATTCTCAAATTCTTACCAACGGGTGAGACTTGAAGACAGATTTGAAGAACACTATACTAAAGGATATTTCAAAACTCAGTGCAATAGACAAGAACTACTTAACTCATTAAATATTATGAGCATCAGACCATACCTTCATTGGTAAACAATATCACGTTATTTGCAGTTATGATTCAATTAACATAACGTTGAGGATATAATAACACACGTATAAATTGTGGATAATGCAATCAATAGTCTTACTTTAATATGCTGTAATAAAATAACCATTGGATACACAAATAGGGGAAAACGCTGTCTGAACCTATAAAAAATTAATAGAACATAGTGAAGACTGTTACAAATTACAATAACAGACACGTTCTTGAGTGCACTCACAAGATGTAGGTAGGAAACTCGCTTTGAGATTACCACCACCTACTCCTGTAGGGGGGACACACTTAGAATCCACTGGATAAAATGGATATTCAAAATCCGGAAACCAAAGGTAGAGCAGGAACAAAGTATGGTAGAAAAAGGTATTTATTCTTGGATACAATAAAAAGGCACTGGTCCAACGCGTTTCGTTCAATCAGAACTTCATCAGGGACCTCTCAAGTTAAAATAATAATACAAATACCCAGTGGCGTACATACCGGGGTCGCAGGGGTCGCAGCCTTACCGGGCCCGGCCCACCAGGGGGCCCGGCCGCCCTGCGACCCCGGTATGTATGTCACTGGGCCAGCCTCTTCTCCTGGGGGGCCCAAGAGCCGGCCACCTCAGGGCCCCCCGAGGCTGGCCCTGCTGTCACCCGGCTGGCCGGTCCTGCAGGCGCGCGAGGGAGCACTGTCTCCTAGGTGCTTCCTCTTCAGCTCCCTCGCGCACCGCACTGATACCGGAGCCGGAAGATGACGTCATCTTCCGGCTCCGGTATCAGTGCGGCGCGCGAGGGAGCTGAAGAGGAAGCACACAGGAGACAGTGCTCCCTCGCGCGCCCGCAGGACCGGCCAGCCTGACTGCTCGCCGGGTGACCGGCCCCCCAGGAGCCCAGCAGCACCACTGGACCCCAGGGAATCCCCTCAGCTCTCCCACAGGTAAGGAGGCTGGGGGGATTTAAAAAAAAATGTGTTTGTGAGTGTTAGTGTATGTTAGTGTTAGTGAGTGTGTGTGTATGTTAGTGTGTGTTTGTGAGTGTGAGTGTATGTTAGTGTGTGTGAGTGTATGTTAGTGTGTGTGAGTGTATGTTAGTGTGTGTGTGTGTTAGTGAGTGTGTTAGTGTGTGTGAGTGTGTTTTAGTGTGTGTTTGTGAGTGTGAGTGTGTGTTTGTGAGTGTGAGTGTATGTTAGTGTGTGTGAGTGTATGTTAGTGTGTGTGTGAGTGTGTGTTAGTGTGTGAGAGTGTATGTTAGTGTGTGTTTGTGAGTGTGAGTGTATGTTTGTGAGTGTGAGTGTGTGTGAGTGTATGTTAGTGTGTGTTTGTATGTTAGTGTGTGTTTGTGAGTGTTAGTGTGTGTGAGTGTATGTTAGTGTGTGTGAGTGTGTTAGAGTGTGTTATAGTGTGAGTGTGTTAGTGTGTGAGTGTATGTTAGTGTGTGTTTGTGAGTGTGAGTGTGTGTTAGTGTTAGATTGTGTGTGTTAGTGTGTGTGTTAGTGTGTTAGTCTTAGAGTGTGTGTGTGAGTGTATGTTAATGTGTGTGTGTGTGTGTGTGTTAGAGTGTGTGTTAGTGTGTGTGTCTGTTACTGAGTATGTTTGTGTGCATCTGTTAGTGAGTGTGTATGTATGTCTGTCACTGAGTGTGTGTCTGTCAGTAAATGTGTGCGTCTGTTCATGAGAGTGTGTGTGTCTTAAGCACTTACCTTTCTCCAGCGCCGGACTCCCTTGGCGCTGGGAATCTCTCCGCCCCGATCCGCCTCTCAGCTCCGAATGCGCATGCGTGGCAAGAGCCACGCGCGCATTCAAACCGCCCATAGGAAAGCATTATTCAATGCTTTCCTATGGACGTTTAGCGTCTTCTCACTGTGATTTTCACAGTGAGAATCGCAGAAAATCCTCTAGCGGCTGTCAATGAGACAGCCGCTAGAGGCTGGATTAACCCTCAGTGAAACATAGCCGTTTCTCTGAAACGGCTATGTTTTCAGCTGCAGGGTTAAAACTAGAGACCTGGCACCCAGACCACTTCATTGAGCTGATGTGATCTGGGTGTCTGTAGTGGTCCTTTAAGTGTATGTGTTTATGCATGCACTGGCGTACATACCGCGGTCACACAGGTCGCAGCCCTGCGACCCGGTGCCCGCCGCCATGTGTTGCGGCCCCAGCCCGCACAGAGTAAGCGCGCGGGGGGGCCCACGGATCAGTTTTCGCACCGGGGCCCCATGGGTTGTGTGTACGCCACTGCAAATACCATACATAAAAATTCCCGCTATACCCTCCCTCGTCCCACAGTCCCAATATATAAGACAACTCTTGATCCCATTGGTGGTGTGGAGGGTGTGTTCGGACTTGGTTCCGGATTCATCAGCAGCTTGCCGACTCACAGCTGATCGTCGTGTTCTTTTCCCGCTTCTCGGGTCTCCAAGACGTCGCCGGAAGTGACGTCTGCGTTCCAAATCGCACTTCCGTGCGTTCCAGCTGTAATTTCGCGTCCACAAGTAAAGTGGTCTTCGTGAGTCCCCATAATAATAGGTGCGCATGCGTAATGGGCAAAAAGCTATACTTAGACATAATGTGTCAGTATCGTGCTACTAACACTCCGCATTGGAGAAAAGAAAAAAGTATCAATATCCAAACATAAAAGCATATAAACATAAATTGAAATGGTATCAAAAGCACAATCACCTCATATTTAATTAGTTTAGTGTCTATTTTCAATGGTTTTAAACCCTTTAATCCAATGCATAAATATTAAGGATATATATAGTGATAATAATCCTAATATGCACTCTAAATATAGAATAATAAGTGAAAAATATAAATAAAACATACAAACACTAATAATAATTAGCATAAAATACATTTTAGAAAAAACTACTCCATATAACTCAAACAATAATTATGATACTACAAATCCCTAATATTCAAGGAAACAAATCAAATCAATATCCACATTTAACCCCCTCGGCTCCAGTGTCTGTAAACAGTGTATCCAATAGGTTTCTCTCTGTCGACGTCGTTTTAATCTGTCCCCTCCTCTCCAGTGAGGGGGTATGTATTCAATGCCTTTACACAAAATTTTTTAAAAATTAAATGCAGGACATGACTGACAGTGCAATGGAACCGAGTGGGTTGTGAGACGCTTTTTAATATTATTCAGATGCTCCATAAATCTAACTTTCAGCAATCTCTTAGTGCGTCCCACATATTGCTTGCCGCACGGACATTGCAGCAGATATACTACAAAGTCCGTGCGGCAGCCAATCAAGGATTGAATTGGGAATGATCTCCCTGTGATGATACTCTGAAAGGTATCAGAATCTGGTAGAGAGGCCGTGCCACATGCCACACACCCTCTACAACCTCTAAAACCCTTTGTGATAGTACTGGGGATTGGTTTATTAATAGGTTTAATATAACTTGGTGCTAGCATATTCTTCAGGTTTTTGTTCTTCCTGTAAATCATTCTTGGATTGTCTGGCAATAATTGTCCCATAACGGGATCATTTTGAAGAATAGGCCAATGTTTCCGAAATATTTTCTTAATTTCATTGTGTTGGGTATTAAATCTTGTCTTAAATGCAAAATTAAATTTAGATGTTGTATTCCTCTTAGATTTATCCGTATCCTTAAGTAGTTCATCTCTCTCACCAGTACCAATAATTCTCATCTCTTTCTCTATACTATTTTTGTTATAGCCTCGTTTGATTAATTTTTGTTTGATATAGCCCGCCTGAGTTTGGAATTCTTGAGGTATAGAACAGTTACGCTTGACTCTAGTTAGTTGACTTTTGGCTATTCCTCTCAGCCATGGCTGGTGATGACAACTGGTCTTATGTACATAGCTGTTGGTTTAAAATAACACCTAGTTTGTATCTTTTCTTGTTTACTAAACAGGACTATATCTAGAAAATTGATGGATTTTTTCTCCCATGTTGGAGTGAATTTTAAGCTTAAATTATTACCATTTAGATACGTTGAAAAAATGTCAAAAGAAATCCTATCACCCTTCCAAATTATAATAACATCGTCGATGTATCGCCGCCAGAGCACCAGGGATGCCCCCCAGCCATGACAGCCCACACGCAATGATCCTCCCACTTCCTCATGAATGTGTTGGCATAGCTGGGGGCAAACCTGGTGCCCATGGCGATTTCTCTAATCTGTAAATAAAAAGAACCCTCAAAGAAAAAATAATTTTGTTCTAGAATAAATTGAACTCCTTTTATTATAAATTCCTTAAGGTCATCTGAAATAGTCTCATCTTGATCCATGTAATACCGAATAGCTTCAATTCCCTGATTATGATCTATGACTGTGTATAGGGACGTCACGTCCAGAGTGGCCCAACTATACTCATCTCGCCATTCAATATTTTCTAATTCTTGTAAGAGAGATTTAGTATCTCTCACGTAAGATAAAGCTTCCTGTGCATACTTCTGTAAATATGAGTCTATGAAGGCCGAAAGATTTGCTGTTATAGAATTGATACCACTGATTATTGGACGGCCCGGAGGAAAAAATACATTTTTATGAATTTTGGGCAAAAAATAAAAAATGGGGATCATAGGATTTTTCTCTAAAAGAAAATCTAAATTCTTTTGGGAAATAACTTGATCAGCAACAGCTTTGATCAATATAGTTTTTAAAATCTCATTAAATTGTTTAGTTGGATCATTCTTGAGTTTTCGATATGTCACTTGGTCATTAAGAATGTTTGAGGATTCTTGTAAGTAATAAGTCCTACTCATAATCACTATTGCCCCTCCCTTATCTGCCTCCTTGTAAACGATATCGTCTCTTTTCATCATGGTTTTAAGGCAAGATCTTTCCTGATATGTTAGATTATCCCTTTTTTTCCTTTTCTTATTAATGGTTTTTAGATCTTTCTCCACCATTGTTTCAAAAGTTTCTAAATATGACCCTTTATTAAACACAGGATAGAAATGGGACTTCCTTTTAAAGTGATCATGTTTTGTTAATATGCCGTCAATCCCTACACAGGGGGTACTGGGTTGTTTCAAAAAATGTATTTTGACCGTGAGTTCTCTCACAAATTTTTTGAAATCTATATATAGCTCAAAATCGTTAATCCCTTCATTTGGGGCAAATTTAATACCTTTCTCTAGGACTTGTATCTCCAAATCAGATAAGGGAAACCCCGAAAGGTTCACTATCCCCTTGTCTATTTCATTGGGTGGTAAGGATCTTAGTCCTCGTCCTGGTGTAATTCCTTGTTCACTCTCATTCTTTTGACAGGGGACTCTGTTTGTAAAGGTGCAAACCGATTGGGGTGTTCCCAATTTGCTTGCTTTGGGAAAAAATAGTTCCTTATTGTTTTCTCCCGAGGTGGTAAACCTTCTTCTAAAAATTTTTCCCGACTATCCTGGGACAATCTCATACGTGGCTCCCCATTCCTATTTCTTTCCCTGTTGGTCACCTCTGCATAGGATCCCTTATTGATATGACTTCTATAATTGGGTCCACCCTGACTTTCTTTAGGAATAGCTCCTTGGTTCTTTACTGAAGCAAATTTATTTCTAAATCCCTCTTTGGGTCTAGGGGAGAAGGATGACGAAGTTTTCCTATGGTATACATTATCCCTTCTCATTCCTAGGTGATGGATATTGGAAGGTCGTTTCCTCTGTGGGGAAGAGGAAGTATTGTTGTTGCGTTGAAGTTTATTTAATGTGCAAAACCTGTTTTGTCTCTTATGTTCCTTATCTCTTTTATACTTCTGATTTTTGGTCTCTGCAATTTTTTCATCTAAATTTTTTAATTTATTTTGTAATAATTCTTCTTTTTCTTTATATTCATTATCATTTTTATTTATTGGAATGTCTACTTCAATGCGATTTAGATCTTCTTCAAATTTAGATTTGACTTCCTTAGAATATTCAATTATTAAATTCATTAATTGGAACGAGCAATTAGTCAAAATCTCGTCCCATTTCTTTAAGAAAATTTCATTGTCTAAACCAAAAGCTGGTGATTTATCTATCCGTAACCCCCTAGGGATCAAACCCTCTTTAACATAGGTTTCTAGGAATGCCACCTCCCACCATTTTTTTGTTTCACCTATTAGTGATTTCTCTTTAGTTTTAAAGTACAAATCAAAATTTTTGAAAGGTTCTGGTTTATCCCAGTCTTTAAATAAAGCTTCAAATTTCCTCATTCTATTTTTCTGTATATTCAAAAGATAATTGCTAGCCATTAGATCTAACAGCAATTTACTAGAAATAGTATATCAATATATAGATATATGGAGTATAGTGGAACAGATACAAAACAATATACACACTCTAAAGGATTGTGCAAAAAACAATATAGAAAATAGATAAATAAATCAACTTAACTTAATGACAGCTTCCCAGCGGCAACTTTCCACATAAGTGCCAAAATAGAACAAATGGATACACAAATAGGGGAAAACGCTGTCTGAACCTATAAAAAATTAATAGAACATAGTGAAGACTGTTACAAATTACAATAACAGACACGTTCTTGAGTGCACTCACAAGATGTAGGTAGGAAACTCGCTTTGAGATTACCACCACCTACTCCTGTAGGGGGGTCACACTTAGAATCCACTGGATAAAATGGATATTCAAAATCCGGAAACCAAAGGTAGAGCAGGAACAAAGTATGGTAGAAAAAGGTATTTATTCTTGGATACAATAAAAAGGCACTGGTCCAACGCGTTTCGTTCAATCAGAACTTCATCAGGGACCTCTCAAGTTAAAATAATAATACAAATACCATACATAAAAATTCCCGCTATACCCTCCCTCGTCCCACAGTCCCAATATATAAGACAACTCTTGATCCCATTGGTGGTGTGGAGGGTGTGTTCGGACTTGGTTCCGGATTCATCAGCAGCTTGCCGACTCACAGCTGATCGTCGTGTTCTTTTCCCGCTTCTCGGGTCTCCAAGACGTCGCCGGAAGTGACGTCTGCGTTCCAAATCGCACTTCCGTGCGTTCCAGCTGTAATTTCGCGTCCACAAAATAACCATTGACTATTTGATCAAAGTATACTTTTAGAAGAACAAAACTGAATGAAAAATCTATTACATTCTACTAAAATGTAATTCTCCACTTAATATCACGTTTTAGATTTGTATACAAAATTGTCTTAGTAACTTCACAGTCACACAATATTCTCTTAATTCTTTTCTGAAATTTCTTTATTCACGTTGTGTATTTTATGTTATTGTAATTTTGTGAGAGCCATTATTTCCCTTTATAGACACCTGTTCCAAAAATCAGTTTAAAAAAGCATCTTATCACAGAATAATTGAGTTGGAGCTTCTGTTCTGACTGCTAAAGTTTGCTAACTGGTATCCTGCTTTTCAGAACATCAGCGACCAATTTCCCAGAAAGCACATCACAAGTGCATCATTAGACATGCATTAAATCCATATGAAGAAAAGCTCTGCATATATGAACAGCCTTGACTGAGGCTATCCGTCACAGCTCCCATTCAGCTAGGCATGCCATCTAACCCCCAACCTTCTTTGGTCGACCCAGTCCCACTCCATATGGTTGACCCCTTTTCCGTGGTTGTGACCCCTTGCGGCCCATGTGTCCTTGTGCAATATTCATTCTTCCCAATGTCAGGCGGCATGATTTATAAATTGATTAGTAGGATAATGGTAGATCTAGTTCATAAACATATGACATAAGAAATATAACCATTCCAGAAAATTTATTTACATAAACAAATTAAAATGAAGAGCTTACACAGACAAAAATAAAGCTATTCGTTTTAAATACACAGAAGAATTATATCACCTTTACAAGACAATTGAAAAACCTTTGAAATTGATCCAAAATAATTTTATATTACTTTAAATTTACAAAAGATTGATAAGAATTTTTGCATCATAGAACAAACTTCTTGCATAAACTCTGAAGTCATTAATGCTTTCTTGCATATTATAAATTAATCAATGTACTGAAATCTTCAGAGTTTTATTACAAATCCAGGTTGTTCTGGTGCTTTTCATTTGCCTTATTTAGAAACAAATAAGCACTTAATCCATTCAAAAGTCCTTACATTTTTTTTAATTTTTTTTTTTTCAATCAGCGTGGATTTAGCCATTTTATTCCAGGTGATCGAACAGTTTTCTCTTTTGCAAATTCTTCTTTGAGATTGTTTCCATCACCAGAAGAAGTGTCGGAATCTAAACAAAAATTAAGACAAAATACAAATGTGATATTTTAAAAAAACAACTAATTACAATTATTGACATGCTGTATCTTAAAGAGACACTCTAGACCCTTAAAGGGACAATGTATGCACTAGTATGCACTATAACTTTTAAATCTGATTGACTTGGTCACAGTCCCTGGAGTTGTCTTTCCATTCAATGTTCAACCATTTTCAAGCAATTTAATACCCTTTAAAAAGGCTCACTGGTGGCATGGCTAAGGCATAGATAACTCATTTCCTCTAACCATACCAGTTCATACTAGCAATGAGTGCTGTGTTAGGCTGAACAGAGTAACTTGGCATTCTCAGCCAATCACAGCCGCTCACAGCTGCTCGGACTAATACTTGCTTATTATCTCAAGCAGGACAAAGGAGATAGGCTGTTAGAAATTCTTGTTTACCATTACAACATTAAAAATGGTTTAACGTTGAATGGTGGGATGGCACCAGGGGACAGCTATGAGGGCTTCTGATTTTTCCAGCTTGCATGATCTTGCATGATCTTGACTTCTATGTTTATTGCCATTCCAGGTGCTATGGAATGTAACAAACAGACACAAAGTTATCCATGCTCATAGGTGCAGAATTTTTACAATATCATTGTCTAATATCCCACTGAAGTCATTAGCATTCGATAAAAGACTGATGACTGTTTGGAAGATTCGAAAAAGAACACTATACAGAAGTGAGAATATTTGGATGAGCATTGAAAATAAAATCCAACTAAAGCCAGGAGTACAAATTCATATTTTAATTTGCACACATGGGCAATTTTTATATATATATGATATTTCTTTTTAGTACTGAGTTTACAACAACCTTTATTTGCATTATTATAAAAGATATACAATATATTGTTTGCAACACTAATGGATAGATAACGTTATAATATTATCTATGTTTCCTTCTGTTTAGTGAGTCTTATTATATGCTTATTTGAAGTGTGGACATTTATACATATTGTGCATATTGTCTGGATTTTGCAATTTGGCCGGACCTGTACAGAACTGTATGGTTTTGTCCAATTTGGTATGTGGCCCTTTGGGCTTTAGTGAATACCTCTCATAGTATTCAGTAGAAGAAAAAGCAGTTCATAGTAGTCCCATATAAAGTGCTGTTGTAAAAGGGAACCGTCCAACACCAATACTAAAAATTACCTATAACTTATGTAAAACTGATTTCTTTTTCCTTTTTAATTGAATGTAAAAAGTTTAGAACATATAAATCACAATCCAATTGAGACAAGGCAAAAAAGCTAAGACGGTGCTGCTCCATTACAGGATAAAGATGTGTGAATTTCTACTTCAAGTTTTATTTTTCTCACCAGACATACAACGTTAAAAATCTGGGAAGTGAAAGTCCTCCTTAAACCACAAATACATGTTTTAATTACGTACCTGTATGAGAAACAAGCCTTAGTTTACTTGCTGACTTTCCCCCAGTAAGTTGAAAGAATGGAAATTTTAGGCACTTTCCCGTCACTCTGTCACATATGCCAGACTGACAGTTGCAGGTTCTCCTACACTCCATCCCATAGGTGCCATATGGACATTCTGAAAAGAAATGCATAGATTTTGTGAGGGCAAGATTTGATTTAGAACATACTATACCAACACATTCAACAATAAAAACTCCTGGTGTAGAAAGATATGCTATATCAATATATCAAGCAAGATGGACTTGAAATGATTTACAAGGGATACTGGTAGATTAGTCTTAGTTTTCAAATAAAAAAAAATATTGCATTAGCCATGTTTTGATCATCGATCTCGAATGGTTGAACTACAAGAATATAAAAATGACATTAAATAAAATAAAGGTTAAAGGGACACTCCAGGCACCCAGACCACTTCTGCCCATTGGATTGTTTTTCTGGCACTGGAGAGTCCCTTTAAGATGTCTATTCACTAAATGATTTATTGCACTGAGTTAATAACATATTTGAATTTTCTTAAGACTAAAATCGGAGTTGGAGAAATCATAAAATGTATCTAGCTTGGCTAATTTGTCA
This sequence comes from Pelobates fuscus, assembly GCF_036172605.1. Lineage (NCBI taxonomy): Eukaryota > Metazoa > Chordata > Amphibia > Anura > Pelobatidae > Pelobates > Pelobates fuscus. Next base: position 84,727,346 of record NC_086321.1, read on the forward strand.
TAAGTATTGCAATTTAACAATTGTCAGCAGTCTTATGGTCATGGGGGTAATATCTGGCAGGGTTAACTAAGCCTTTCATCTTTCTGAGGTCAATATAATGATTACTATTAGGTCGATTAAAAACAACGTCTATACCTGTATAGAAATTTACAATTCAAAAATGATAAACACACTATAAAAGGATTAACGTCCTTACAAGTCAGTTGCTAACATATGTTTGAATTAACAGACTCCTATTGCAATAATGAGATTATAATTCCTTAGTTATACGAAGATGCATAGGATGGATAGCTCCAAAATTGTGCAAAATTCATTGAGGATTCATGGACATAAATTTCAAACAAGTGGCTTTAGTTATAATATTTTTAAACCTTTAGATAATCTATCATTGTAAGCCAATTGCAAAACATTAGTGACACAATACAAATCTTATTTATGAGAAGCACTCCTGGGTAATTGCAAGACAATTCTATGTTTAATGTCTATCAATAAACAGTAAATAAACTGGAAATTTCAAGACAGGCTCCAGTTTATTAAATCCTCTATAGCATCTGTACAGGAAGAAAGCCTTATTTTCTTTGGATAAAATGGCTCCCCAGGGTTCCTTTTGATTAAGCAGAATATGATTTATTTGAAAAAGAATATGCTTCAATAAGGCAATGTATTTATAAGCTTTGGTTGAAGCTGAGAGATGCAGAAATATGGTAATAATTAAATAGATACATGTTTTGGAACAGTACGTTTAGCAAGCTTTTTGGATTTTTTCCTAGATTTTCATGGCGACTTCTAACAAAGCAATAGGCGTTTTTTTTTGTTTTTTTTACTAATGAAGCCCAGATAAACACAGTGAATCAGTGCATAGGATCACTGCAATGCCAATTTATTTAATATAATACCATAACTTTATATTCATCACACCAGTCATTCGATTTCGGTTCTGTACATTTACATTTCATTTTTCAGACATGCATGTTATGTTTTAACTTTTTCAGTACCAGGGTGTTAACCACTCTTTAAAATATTCCAGCAACACTATACTCTTTACAGGCAACCTTCAGCACTCCAGATGTTGTGGACCACATCTCCCCTGATGCTTTGGTAGCATTATCGCTGTAAGAGCATAATGGGAGATTTAGTCCACAGCATCTGAAGTGCCAAAAGCTGCCTACACCTTCATGAAGAAGTACTTACATCAGGGGCTCAAAATTTTAGCTGTCCATTAACCAATGACAAGTGCAAATTTAGCCTTGGTGTGTATAAATCCCCCCATGGCAAGTGTGCTGTGGACCCTCATGTCTTGTAGTGCCAAGTATATTTTAAGGTGTTCTTTCAATTTCTGACAATTTACACTTTAAAGGGTTATTCACTGAACTATAAAATAGTAAATAAACACTATAGTGTTAGGAATACATATCTGTATTCCTAATGCTACCGCTCTGATGTGGCTATTTAGTTTAGGGCCCTCCAGGTATTATAAAATAAAAACAAAACAAATTACTCATCTTTTCTCTAGCGCCTAGTCACTGTCCCTCAAAATGACATCATCCCGGAGCCTCCATGTGACTGTCCAATCCAATGTTCCTCATAGAGGAGCATTGGGGACCTTAAGTACATGCGTGGCCTGCACTCGACGAGATGTACCTAAGATTCTGCCATAGAGAATCATTGAATGCAATGATTATCTATAGCAGACCATTACAGCACTTGCCAAGCAGTTTTTATAGTGCCTACAGGAATGGCAAAAGTGAGTCTAAAATAGTCATACTGTGACCTCACCTGACTTGGAGAATTAATTTGTTAAAGTAACACTATAAGCACCCAGACCACGTCATCTCAGTTGCCCTGTCCCCTTCACCCTGAAATTTTAATTTAAATTTTAATATTGCAGTTTCTGAGAAGCTGTAATAATTATATTGCAGTGTTGATATCCTCCTCTAGTGGCTGTCTTCCACTAGAGGTGCTTCCTGGTTTTCACATAGGTTTATTCCATGAAACAATGTCCTCACGTCATAAAAAAACATTGATTCAAGCTTTCCTATGGGGAAGCCATAATGGGTCTGTGCAGAGTGCACATTAGGACCCCCCATCATGAAGGTGAGGGATCCCGATACAGTGTTGAGGGTCCCGTTAATTACAGAATTTTTGGAAATTAAATCTCAATGAAAAAACATGTACTCACAGCTTAGCTAATGTAGCCTCAGTTTTGTCATTTGGCTTTCAATTTGCTACAATTCCAATTTTAGTGAATAATGATTGTTTGTTTTACAAAATTGTTTGATAAATACCGTAATTCACAAAAAACTAAGCCCTGCACTAAAACTCCCTCTACTCTTGAGCAACAGCAATGGATGTTGTATTCATACAAAAACGTGCACACTATTCCAAATCCCTACGCACATTTAAATAACAGGAGGTTTTTACTATCACTCCAATGACCAATAAAGTGCAAGATCACCTAATTGGTTCGCCATGGCGGAGAAGGTGAGCTTGCTTGGCCATTGGAGTGATACTAAATACTTTCTGTTATCTAAATGTACATAGAGATTTGGGATTGTGCACAGGTAACTTATTTTGCTCTTGTTATAATTATGTTTCCTTGCTTGTGTGTGTATTATTAATCCTCAGAGATTTTATCTAATAATAACTTTTTGTTTGGTAAAAACTGCCTTTTCCAATGTCCGGTTTTCAAGTTACAAATTAAAAACATGATTTTTGTTCTAGTTTTCTGGAAAAAAAATGTTTGTGAACCTTACTTCTTGTTCCATCTGATCACATTATTTGTTTCCCTTATCTCTTCAAATTACATTTTAAAATCTACTCAGGAATATGTTTTTCATGCAGCATTAACAATTTCATTTTAAGTTATGTACCTGTCATAGTTTGCTTCTGTTTTTGTTTACAAGAAATACATGAAAAGAAAGTAAAAACTAGATTTTCTAAAATAAAAAACCTATGCCATCATATATATGTAATAAGAATTGCTTACAAGGTTGTTCCGACTTCTGCCCAGGCACGCAATACAAATTCATTCCTTTCCTTTCTACAATGAACTTTAAACCAATCACATTTTTTGTACATAAGAGTGGTCAAACAAGTGCCTTTCATTTCCAGTTGATTGTTTGTGCAGAATTTGATGAAAAAAACTCAATTACTTTTAAAATTATAGTAATATTTATTACTCCCTTTACATGTGTCCTTTTTAAAATGCTTCTTAACCCCTTAAGGACCAAACTTCTGGAATAAAAGGGAATCATGACATGTCACACATGTCATGTGTCCTTAAGGGGTTAAAAAAAAAAAAACATAATTTGTGTGATTCCCAATATGTAAGTTGAGATTATTCTTGTTTTTTTCTGTTGACAGACTTCCCAAATAATTTCTCCAGTTTTATTATTTTAGCCCAAATTGTGCAAGTCAGTTTTCAAATTGCCTCAACTAACAATTTAGTTAATAGACCCCAAATGTTGCATATACCAACATTTTCTACCCATAATTTTGTAGTTCACACAAACCAATATTGCCATTTTTCTTTTGCCATCTTTCTCCTTTTATTTATTATTTTTAAATAGCACCCATTAGAAAATAGCTTTAGAATTCTCAATTATTGGAAATAAATTCAGCATCATTCTCAGTGTAGTTTGTGTAATTCTTAAAATCACTAAATTAGACTTTTAATACATTTCCTTTTCTTAGGTTTTGCCCAATTTTAGTAAAGAGACCTCTTTATTCATCAGAAACAGTGTGAAGAACCAGAGATATGTTTTGCTAAATGTGTGATATAATTAGCACTGAATATAATTATTGCAAATCTGGTACATTCTGATCCCTTTGCCTTTGCTAGCTTTGTTGAATGATCTGCAGGATATTTTTTTTTTAAATTGTAGAAAATGTTTTTGATCAATAAGCATTAGTTAGCAATTTGTGTGCATGTTTTCCATTTCTTTACAGTATTAACCATTCGAATACCGGAATTTATGAAGCAGATGTACATAAATCTCTGCTAATTTTACATTAGTTTTCCCCTAGAGTACAAGCAAAAAGTTGGAGATATAACATAGTAAACACTATATCCCAAAATTCTATATCAATAAGCGTGAGCAATGACCACACCATTTGAATTCTAAATCCCTCAAATCATTCAGTCGTCATGTATAGCAACCTGAAAAAAAAAATGTTTTTGTCATTGGTTTACCATTCAAAAAACTGTCATTGTGACCACTTTTTCAATCTTAAAGGATGGTAAATTTTTACCTTTGCAAATTCCAAATTCATCACCAAAGTCATCTTCTTCTGTAAAGAACTGGCACTTTAAACCAGGCCCGCATTTAACTCCATCCATGCCAGAAACTGTACGGTAACAGGTTTCGCCAACACCTGCGGCACAGACTCTGCAGCAGCCACAGTCATCCAGCACGGTCCTCTTGCAGCGTGTAGTGCTTTTGCAGTCATGGCTATCACAACGTTCAGGGCAGTCCACTGCGTACTGTGCTCTCCATGCACTGCCAAGGTGTATATTAATCAAAAGGGTTAGAACAATAATACACGACTTCATATCTCCCGTAAAATGAAATGTTAATGTTGGTGTCCAGACACAGAGTACTGTTCGCAGCTTTTTGCTGGTTACAGGAATGAATCCAAAATAGTAGCTGAGCATCAAACTACAAATTTCTGAGCTTTATACATTGCCTTCCCACATGCTTGTCAGTCGTCAGCTTCCTCAATCCGGCAGTGCTGTCCCATTGCCAGCCTCCCGAGCTTTATTTCAAGGGCTCCAGGATGGAGGTTGGATTAGCAAGCTGCTGCCATTCAGGAACTGAGAAGACTGAGCTGATGTCATTTGTTATGTTTAGATAAGTTGTTTTTTGCAACAGCAAAGAAAAAAAAGCCTCATCCTTATCTAAAGTGATTAAATATATCTCAGAAGAGAAACTATAATGAACAAAACAGGGCTAGTAAAGTGATTGGCACTTGATTTTTTTTTTCATGGGATGTATGCTGAATAATTGCAGAGTCAACAGTGTAAAGAAAAATGATTTTCACAATAGTTCGCAGTATGCATATTAGTTTTCTAAACAGTTTTTAACTATTCCTAATAAAGATAGAGCATATTTTATTCCCCTGGACCTTCTTACTGTACATATTGATTCCTGGACATATTCTAAGGTGGGGAATATGATATATTCCATTTATTAGCATTTATTGACCATACAGTGTACACTATTTTGTTCTCCGTTTTTTGTTGCATAAACCCTCTGAAGCCTCACAAATAGCCTTGAGTGGGGTACCACTCCACACTTATTATTATTAGTAGGAGTCGTTTTGAGGCTCCATAAAATGTGAGTGCATTCTCACACTTCAAACCAGGCCCACATTTAACTCCATCCATGCCAATGGTACCCCACACATATATCCTTGAGTGTGGTACCGCTCCACACTTATTAATAGGAGTCATATGGAGGCTCCATAAAATGTGAGTGCATTCTCACACTTTAAATCAGGCCCACATTTAACTCCATCCATGCCAGAAACTTTACGGTAACCATCTTTCTTCTACATACAGCGCCATTTATTTAATATACTACACTATACAGGAATGTGTTTTGTTCTCTGCTTGATCTATTCCATGAGCTACAGAACATTAATTGTTCCATAGATCAAGATACACATGCTCATTATTACATTTATAGATTGTCTGTCACACCCAAATTTTAGATAAGTAAAAATAACAGGTGTAAACACTGCCTCTTATTAGTACACTCCTGCACTTTCTTAGCCCATAAAACGTAATATTTACCATTCTGCTACATTCTTGTGGACTATTGGACTGCAATTAAATATTTATAATATCTTGTTCCCATGTTTATATTAACAAGATCCCATACATGGACTTATTCAGGACTCATTACCTAATTCTGTTTTGAGTGTGAATTAATTGAATTCATTTTGATATATTATATTACTATTGTATTTTATTTTAGCTCCTGGATACCTTTCATCATTTTTGTTATAAGTGATACTGATATACCTGTTTCTTTAGGGATTAGTGGTGACCACCCCCTCCCCCTCATTCCAGTTTTAGAGTGATTTATTTGACTAATTTTGGTTTTATCTGCTGTTTATTTTATATACATACTTCTACTCCCTCTATTATAAGAGTCAGATTACTCATTTCTGTATTACAAGCACTTTTCTTCTTTCCACCTTTCTGTGCTTTTAATACTTTGATTTGTATTTTGTGTCTTTTATTATTGTTATTATTTAATATTTACCCTACCTTCACTGCTCTTGATATTCCAATTATTTCCAATTTACTTTTTCCCAGTTTAGCAATGGTCTGCCTTCTCCTCCTCTTTATTTCCTCCTTCTCCTTCAGTATAAAAATTACTAGTATATAATTCTCTTTATAATTCAATATGAGTCTCAACAATGTCAAAGAAAGAGTTAATAGGATAAATGATTTCCTATTGGAGGATAATCCACCTACTAGACCAGTAGGGATGGATACTAAGAAATTGTTTTATGATCTAGACTAGAAAAATCTCAAAACGGAAATGCGAGATTGGTGGGATAGTATTCTTCTGGAGAAATATGTTGAACATAAATTTATACCTCGGGGCCTGAGATTTGACTAACAGCCCTTCTTTAATGATCATATTGAGTTGGAAAAAGAATGGCTTGGTGCATTGGATAATTGCTCGCTGATATTAATGCAAATTTTAATCAGGTACAGGCAATCTAGGATAAAAGTATCAGAGACTAAAATTGATCAGCTACAAACTCAGATTGGCTCTATATCAGGGGATGAATCATTAATTAAGGACTTAGACTATTCAGTCAACCTAAAAAGGATTTGATTTGAGAAGGAGTTAATAAGTAGAAAAAACTCTATGTTTCAAAGGGACAAAAAGACTGGGGCAAAATAAGAATGGGACTATTAGAAACTGGCAAAGGAAAGAGAGCATGCTTAGACACCCAGAGAGACATACTTCTCAACCTAGGATGAATAATACTACATCTGTTAAATATTCTACATCTACTAAACCGAACTTTAGAAATAGACAGCTAAATACAGGTCATATGCTGATGCTGTGAAATCCTCTCCAAGGTTCCATTCTAAGAACAGATATGACTTCTCCCCATCCTACAGAAGGAGAAATGACAAACGCCTCTCCAACAATCCCAATCACATCCCCATTCACCATCCCAAAGTATATATGGGCCATGACATGTTCAACCCACTAATATATTAGATCCATCTCACACCCATCCTTCAGGGGCACGTCCTAAGACTAGAAATCCCCCTTCAGATTCTAATGATTTTTTAGAGATGGAACAGGGGGGAAATTCTCAATCTTTCCCCTCTTTACAAGCTCCGTCCGGAGAAAAGGAATAGCACCCATAGAGGAACAAGAGGAAGTGGAAAACCCCAATCCCAACAAGATACAATGCCTTCCATGAAAGGTATCTTTAACATCTCCTCCCACACACTCAGCATGGTGGAAATCTCCCTTCTCAATAAAGGATTAAACTTTGCACCTATGAGATACCCAGTCATTATTGACTTATTCAAAGATCTTAATTCATTTGTGAGGAACACAAATACAAAGAAACAAGTCCTGCGCTCAAACTCCCATTACTCCTGGGCAGCAGCAACGACCATAGTACACATCAGCCAAAATACATACAGTAAAAACCAAAGGAAAAAAGTTACCTGCGCTCTTTCCACATACCTATGTATTTTTAAACAAATGGAGGTTTTTAGTTACCTCCAATGGCCATGAGGGGGTATGCCCACCTGCCACGTCAAGGCAGACCTCTTAGGTGGGTCCTAACTCTAACCATTCACCTTACTTCCTTGAGCTTCTGGCAAAGATATCTCTAATGAGACAGGAATGTGGAAAGAGCACAGGTAACTCTTTTTTCTTTAAAAGAAGAAGCTAATAGCTTGGAACTCTGTCTTAGATCATTCAATGATCCACAAGATAAAATCATCTTAAAAACTTGTCCTTACTGTAGGAACAGGAGTCCACCCTCTAAGAGATTGATGCACTTGAAGTCATCAATGATAATATTGCCTCGGGTCTCAAGGCACCGTCCGCTTACTACCCTACCTCTGATAAAGGCCACTTTATAACTATTTTTTATGAATTGGTCCTGAAAGATTTTAGGATCTTGGAAAAATCCATAAAACAAGATAGGACTAAAACTAACAACCTCAACAATAGAGAGATTGATATCCTAAAAAAATCTTAAAAATAATAAAAAAAATTAATAAAAAATGCAGACAAGGAAGGGTGGATTGTTCTTCTTGATAGAGATCAATACCTCAAGGAATCCCTAAGAATCTTAGGTGATGAAAATTACTATGTGAAACTAAACTCTGACCTCACCTTATGTTTATCTAAGGAATTATGAACAACTCATTAAATAGGCCTTTTTGAAAGAAACAATAGATAAAAAAATAAAAAGAATACCTCTTGTCTTCGGCTGGGGATATCTCCATCTTCTATTACTTACCCAAAATTCATGAGTATTTTAAACCTCCCAGGCTGTCCAATTATCTCCTCCATTGGATCTCTAACTGCCCCTATGTCTAAATGGGTAGATTTCCACCTCCAGCGCTGTGTTCCTAATTTACCCTCTTATATACAAGACACTGGTCATGTATTATCTCTTATGCGAGAGTTAGATTGGAAGACTGACTATACCTGGGTTACGATTGATGTTACTTCTTAATACTCCAACATTAATCACTCGAAAGGATTACTAGCTCAACAACATTTTTTATTTGATGATCCCTTTTTACCTCTGACCCAAGCTCAAACTATTATAGATTTCACATCTTTTATACTTACACATAATTATTTTACTTTCAAAGATGTTTTTTATCTTCAAAGTAGGAGGACAGCAATGGGAGCGAGTTTTGCCCCATCGTATGCCAACTTATTTATGGGTTTCTGGGAGGAGTCACATGTTTTACAGAACACAAAGTGGAACAATCACCTTGTTTTTTATCGTCGACTTATCAACGATATTTTAATTATTATCAATGCTGTTGTTTTGTAGTAACAAGTCCTGCAAGGGTTAATTTGGTTTATCCTATCATACCTAGTTCCACCTGGTATCTGAGGTATTTAAACAACATCAGTGGAGATTGTATCCAGTCTTGATAAAATCTCCTTGAAGAGACTAAATGCGTAGACTGACCTCCACGTATTATCATAAGGATTTTTATCAGCACTCTGACGCTGTTCCATATTTATTTGCCGCGGCCTTTTGTAAAGTTACCAGCCATGGCATACCACGTGGTCCCAGTCAGCTGTGCTCCCTTTGTGAAGAAAGACATCAGAGGACTTCATCCTACATCTACCTTCTACTGGATGTCACTGCCGCATGGTACAGGTACCAGGGTTTGAGCTTTTATATACTTCAGCATCATTATTCTCGCCTACGCATACTTGTCACAGCACAAGCTGTTGTGGGGAAACTTTCAAATAAGGGGGGTCCCCACCGATAACATTATCGACTTTTGTGCTAGCTTATTTATTATCTATACATTTTTTTTGTGTCTATTTATTGAGCGCTGCTCTTTGAGTAGCTTAATTTCAATTTTATTTTATGCTTTTACTATTCTATTTATTTTTATTTTACTACTGTCTTTCTCTTGGGGTGTTTTTTCACCCACTCCTTATGCTGATTTCATATATATATATATATATATATATATATATATATATATATATATATAACAAAAATAGATAAGCAAGGCACTCCTCCTAAAGCTTATAAATTCAAAATCTAAACTGCCTAGGTGCAATCCTGCGTAAAATATACAATAGAAGATAAAGGGAGCACACTAGGACTCTTCTCAGTGAAAAAAATGGTATTTACTGTATCATCACGTAATACATATCCTGTGCAAAGTACAAAAAATCGACCTTTCGACCCTCCTTGGGTGATCTTGATAAAGACCCAAGGAGGGTTGAAACGTCGATTTTTTTGTACTTTGCACAGGATATGTATTACGTGATGATACAGTAAATACCAGTTTTTTCCACTGAGAAGAGTCCTAGTGTGCTCCTTTTATCTTCTATTGTATATATATATATACACTTAGATCCAGTCTGTGACATTTGTACACTTCAGTCTGACTCCTCCAATTATCTCACTCCAGTTTTAGTTTTTTTTTTTCTACGGCATTAGAACTTGGAGTGCGCTAATATAACTCTGAGTGTATCTGTTTGTATTTTATTTTTTGTGGTACCTCATTTGATTTTGAGTGTTACAGTTATTTTTTGTTGCTTTCAGATTCTAATTGCTTTTATGGCATTAGTATCTTGAACACTTCTACTTGTTATAACTTACATTGTTATTTACTTGGAACTGCGTTTTTAGGAGATTGCTGATGATATATCACATTATTTTGTTACCTTATGGATTTTATTAATTAGTTTGTATTTTATCGTTTGTATTTTATCATTAAATATCTTTTGTTATTATCTTGTAGACATCTTCTTATTGATAGGTGCGCTCACACTATATTTCTATTTAATATTTAACCTACCTTCACTGCTCTTGATATTCCAATTATTTCCAATTTACTTTTTCCCAGTTTAGTAATGATCTGCCTTCACCTCCTCTTTATTTCCTCCTTCTCCCTCAGTATAAAAATCTCTCCTTACACCCACTTCACTTATCCCCCCAACAACATTTACATATGGACCTCTCTGCTACACCCCCCCCCTTCTCTCATCTTATGCCTTGCACTCATTTGTCTACTCTCTCACTCGTATCCACTATAAATCTCATCCTAGACCCCATGCATACAAAACCCATTCACACCCCCTGTCACTTTCTCTCCTCCTGCTTCTAGCAGCTGGTGATGTCTCCCAATCCAGGGCCCTTCACCTTCTCTACACACACAAAGAAAACCAAAAACCCAACAAACCTCATCACAATAGCCTGCCCTTTACCCTCACTTACCAACATTCAGTGTGCACTTTGGAACGCCCAAATTGCAGTAATTTAAAATCAACAGCCTTCATGACTTTTTCATCTCAAACTCACTCACAGTACTTGCACTTACAGAGACCTGACTGTGCCCCTCTGATAGCGCTACTCCTGCCTTTTTATGTTTTAGTGGACTACAATTCTCTCACACTCCCAGACTAAACTGTAAAGTAGGTGGTGTAGGCATCCTTCTTTCTCCTCAATGTACCTTTCAACCAATCATAACTCCACCTGCCCTATCCTTTTCTTCTTTTGAAGTTAACACTGTCTGCCTATTTAAACCCACTCCTTTAAGAATTGCTATCATCTACCACCCCCCGGTCATCCTAGGCTATTCATTGAGCACTTTTCTTCCTGGCTTCCCCACCTCCTCTCATCTAGCATTCCTTCCATTATACTTGGGGATTTCAATATCCCAATCAACAACCTCAACTGCACTGAGCCTCTCGTCTGCTCTCTATAATCTCCTCCTTTGGCCTTACGCAATGGTCCAATTTAGCAACCCAACTTGCGCCGTTACAGTCCATAATGATTGCAGCGGCAAGGCTCATCTTCCTGTCCACCCGGACCGCCCACGCCTTACCCTTCTGTCAGTCCCTACATTGGCTTCCTGTAAGATATAGGGCTCAATTTAAAATTATGGTTCTTGCTTTCAAATCTCTACACATATCTATCCTCCCTAATACACAAGTATGTCCTGTCTAGGCCCTTACACTCTGCTGAAGACGTTCATCTTCTGTCCGTACTCCCACCTCTGATGCTCGTCTTCAAGACTTCTCGAGGGTGGCACTGTTCCTGTGGAACTCACTTCCCTCCTCCAAGATGATCATCCAGTCTCCACTCCGTCAAAAAATCATTAAAAACCCACTTCTTCATAAAAGTGTATCAAATAAACTGTTAATAGCTCCTGACTGATTCCTCTCTTACAACTGTCATTAGTCCAATATCTTTATTTTTGTGTCACTTTACCCCACTCCCTCTCCCATGTAAGCTCATTGAGCAGGGCCCTCAACCCCTCTGTTCCTGTGTGTCCAACTTGTCTGGTTACAACTACATGTTTGTTTGTCCACCCATTGTAAAGCGCTGCAAAATGTGTTGGCGCTATATAAATAATAATAATATCCTTAAGTGGAGATTGTACCGCTCAGGCACATAAAGTGGAGCTTACTTACAACTCCATAAAGAGTACATGCATTTCTTATTCTATTCTCCGGTACCCATAACATATTACTATCTACTTCCTCTTGTCCATTTTTTATTTTATTTTTCACCTACACCTAAAGACACCCCAAGGCACTACTCCCAACTTTCCTATACACACACATTCCTATTTGTCGGACAAGAGAGACTCCGTATTAGGTTGCTGAGCTGCCCCTCGCTCTAAATCAGGCTTTCTGGCGCTAGATCTTTCCTATTTTTATATTTTATAGTTAGGGTAAAAAATTTGCATTAAAATTTGATGCTGTTCAATATTGTGTCACTTAACCAAATTGTCTGTCTTTGAAGTAAGTCATGATGCCTTGATGGAAGTTGTTCTTATACTATGTTTAAATACCTACCACTGTGCTATGGTTGGAAGCTCAGACACTGTGGGACCAGGAACTGATTGCCAACATAGGGTGAGCACATCAAGTTGTTTTGTATCTTTTTCCTTCAAGTAAGCATGCTCTGCATGATTTAATGCATCTCTATGAGGAGATACTGATTTGTGCAGCGAAGCACAGCACAGCTTTTTGCCACATATGTGCAGCAGCGTCCTGATGTTTTCCTATGGGAAAGCATTTGACCTAGTGATGCAGATTTAGTCAGGATGACCAAATTTTGTCTAGAATTGATGTGCAAATGAGAATGGACAATCCTGTCAGAATTTGGCTATGTGCAGCAAAGTTTGGCTATGCAGGCAAAACGTATTGTTTAAAAAAAAAAAAAAAAAAAAAATAATAATCTCAGCACAGCATTTTTTGCAAAGGTTTGGCTTTAAAACCTTCTTGCAATATTTGTCCAAAAATGAATTAAACTCGTGGATGTATAAAGCATTTATTTTAACAATCAGTATTAATAAGTGAATCTACTTTTAGTTATTTTGCTTTAGTTGCTCTATAAGAAGAAATTATAAAGTATGTATGTATGCAATTTAAGAGAAATAATTACTTTATTGTTTAATGAACACACAGCAAATGTGCCAAAAAGGCCTCTGTCCCAAATGCATGGTGTTTCGGAAAAGCCTGCGTCACGAAGAAGTTAATTTGCTTTAACAGGACTTCTTAGTAGCATCGAGATTTAAGAAGAAAGAATACATCTGATAGTAAGTATAATTTATTCTACAGGCATTGGTTTTATTGTCCCCTCTTTACCTGTGTGTGGGTACTTGGGGGGACACTAGCAGGGTTATTCACTAAAGTTCAAACTGCACTGAGTGGGGCAAAGCCATTCAGCTGCATACATTGCCATTTGGACTGCAAAATCCAAGAAGACTCTGATTGGTTGGCTAATAAACCAAGCAATCAGAGCACTCTGCCACCCCACCCCCAGTCCTCAGTTTTAATGCTTAGTAGACATGCCCCCACCTGCTGGATGGCATGTGCAGGCTTATGGAGGTAAAATATCTCCATTATTGCAATACGGGGGTCTTACTGACCACCACAGGATTTTTATTTGTTTTATTTATTCTTTAATTTTTTTTAATGAGACGATTGCAATAATGGAGATATTTTACCTCCATAAGCCTGCACATGCCATCCAGCAGGTGGAGGCATGTCTACTAAGCATTAAAACTGAGGCAACCATCAAAATAAGTAACCCTTGCGCTGCCAAGGGTTTTTAAATATTTGCCTACTAGCGTTGCAGTGGGCGGCTATTTCTTCAAATGATCAATACACTTGCAATAAGCAAGTGCATGATAGTTTACAGCTTATCATCTGCCCAGATGTATCCAGTTTATCATTGGCTGCAATGCACCAAACTTTTTTTTTAAATGTAATTGCACCCCATCCACTGGCCACACTGGCCATGGTTTTTAACTATTGGCCGAATGGATGCCAGCTCTGCCAGTGGAAAATTAGTTCATATTAAAATGTGGGTCTAGATCTGAAGCATCTGGACCTGGATTTTAACAATCCTGGTCTGAATATCAGCTGTTCGAGCAGTGTTTGGTCAGGCTAAAATATTGACCATATTCAGACTCATTCAGAGCCTTCTGAATTAAATACTGCAGCAGACTTGGATAAATTGAGAAAAGATCTATTTCCTGGTGCAGGTACATTTTGTTGGTCAGGATGTTCCTGAGGTAGTTACCTTCCTTTATGATTAACCCCATGGAACTAATAATGCCTGAGTCCTCTCAACATTCCAGTTCCAGTAAGTGCTTAGCCGCCTTGACCCTAATTACATGAACAACTGAAAAAAGAGACCTGCTTTGCTCCTTTAGTAAATTACAGCCCTTCTATGTATTAGCAGGGCTATCCAACCTGGGGCCCCCAGATGTTGCTGAACTACAACTCCCATGATTCCCTGGCTATCTGTTTCATTGAAAGAATCATGGGAGTTGTAGTTCAGCAACATCTGGGGGGGGGGGGGGCGCAGGTTGGACAGGCCTGTATTAGTGCATCAAACACACTGAACCAACATTTATAAATGCACATTTGGTGCTTGTTTGAAATCCTCAGTCTGATTCACACCATCTTACTGATCAATCCTCTTAAAGGGACATTCCATACACCTAAAGAAGTGCACTTTAGCTTAGAGTGTGTAAAAAGTGATCATTTCTCTTTGAAATCGGCACTTTACAAGTAATGTCAGAAACACCTCACTGACTGTCAATCATACAACCAGGGAGCTTTTCTTCTTAATTATGTCCATGGAGCTAATGGTCCATACACACACACAGACTGCTGAGTCCATACACACACAGACTGCTGAGTCCATACACACACAGACTGCTGAATCCATACACGCAGACTGCTGAATCCATACACAGACACAAGCTTCCTCACTAGCAGACAGACACACACACACATACAGAGACACACACACACAAGCACATTAAGCCTACCTGTCACTGGAGCCTGTTGCTGGGGGTCAGACAGCCATCTTCCATCCTTTCCAGCAGCAGCATGGCCTGCTGCTTAACGGCGGGCGCAGGGCTTATGTGTGGAAGGCGGGGCTTCTTTTGGGGGCGGGGCCTGTGCCAGGGAAGCTGCTGGGTGCTGAAAACACCCAGCACTGTTCCAGCTGCTCTGCCCTGCATTCCCTCGGGCTGTCACACACTGTTACAGCCCGATGGAATAGAATGTGGGAACATGGCCAGCAAGTTACTGGCATTTAAGAGGGGCCCAAGGGGGGCACAGCATGATGTAGGGGGGCCATGGCCCCCTATGGCTCCTCCCCCTAGTGACGCCACTGATTTAGGGTGGCCTGTGCATTTAGGGTCACCCAGTGGGTCACTCTGAACAGGGGCTCGGTTTGGCATGATGGCCCTTTAAGACCATGACGGGGCCGCTTTCCAGTGTGCTGGCTGGGAGGAAGTGACAGTGATCACTTCCTCCTAGTTTATATAGAGAGCCATGCGGAATGGAGGAAGCGGCACAGACAGAAGCAGCCCTGCCGGTGCTCTTCACAGTCCACACGTATGCTGTCTGTCACCGGGGTATAATGTAATCTTTGTGACTGAAGAGAGAGAGAAGGTCAGACTGGAATGTCAGAAGCTGCATGTGAATAACCCTGCACTGAAGGTAGGACTGAATGAGTCACTGTGTGTGTGTATGGGCTACTGTGCATGTGTATGGGTGTGTGTATGGGTCACTGTGTGTGTAGGGGGCACTGTGTGTGTGTGTGTATGGGCCACCGTGTGTGTGTAGGGGGGCACTGTGTGTGTGGGGTCACTGTGTGTGTAGGGAGGGCATTGTGTGTGTATAGGTCACTGTGTGTGTGTGTGGGGGGGGGGGGCTGTGTGTAAGGGAGTCACTGTGTGTGTATGGGCTACTGCATGTGTATGGGCCACTGTGTATAGGTCACTGTGTGTGGAGAGGGGTCACTGTGTGTGTGGGCTACTCTGTATGTGTGGAGGTCACTGTGTGTGTGTGCGTCACTGTTTGTGGGGGCTCACTGTGTGTGGGAGTCACTGTGTGTGTGGGGGGGGGGTGGTCACTGCATGTGTGTGGTTCACTGTGTGTATGCGTGGGTTACTGAGTATGTATTTGTCAGTGTGTATGTATATGTGTATCTGTGTCAGTATGTGTGTGTATCTGTGTCAGCATGGGTCTGTATCTGTATGTATCTCAGTATGGGTGTGTATGTGTCAGTATGTTTATGTATCAATGTTTATGTATCTGTGTATGTGTCAGTATGTGTGTGTAGCAGTGTGTGTATGTATCAATGTTTATGTATCTGTGCATATGCCGGTGTGTATGCGCATCTTTGTCAGTATGTGAGTGTATATGTGTGTGTCAGTTTGTGTGTTTATCTGTGTCAGTATGTGCGTGTGTCTGTGTATTTATGTAGTGTTGATTACTTTTCTTGTGGAAAGAGCAGTGGTCAGCGGGACAGTTGGAATCAAACTGAAGAAGTCTACATTATTATTGGAAAAAGGTGTTTCTGGATTTTTATGTGTTCTTTAAATAAAAAAAGTTACCTGCCATATACCAATTGATTCTGGTCCTTCTTTGGAATTTACAAGCTGTATTTTGGAGCCAACATGGAGAGATTGTTGGTGTGAGCTTGTATACACACATTAGTGATCCATTTTGAGCCAAAATGCATGAGGATCTAACAAGACAATGTTGTCCGATGGCTAAATATCCTTATCTTATGGAAAAAGTTATAGGGATACATTCAAAAGAAATCTATAGCAATAGTTTCATGAAATGCTGCATGTTTTATATGTTGCTTTCAGAGTGAATAGAGACTCTTAGCAAGGGATTTTTATTTATCAAGAGGGTTACATTTACAGCTCATTTGCATAGTGCAGACATAAGCCTCTCCATAGACATTAGATTCCATGCCAAGTGCCATTTCTTTAGCAAAGATAAATGTAAATGGAACAGACTGCTGAGTCCATACACACACAGACTGCTGAGTCCATACACACACAGACTGCTGAGTCCATACACGCACACTGCTGAATCCATACACGCAGACTGCTGAATCCATACACGCAGACTGCTGAATCCATACACAGACACAAGCTTCCTCACTAGCAGACAGACACACACACACATACAGAGACACACACACACAAGCACATTAAGCCTACCTGTCACTGGAGCCTGTTGCTGGGGGTCAGACAGCCATCTTCCATCCTTTCCAGCAGCAGCATGGCCTGCTGCTTAACGGCGGGCGCAGGGCTTATGTGTGGAAGGCGGGGCTTCTTTTGGGGGCGGGGCCTGTGCCAGGGAAGCTGCTGGGTGCTGAAAACACCCAGCACTGTTCCAGCTGCTCTGCCCTGCATTCCCTCGGGCTGTCACACACTGTTACAGCCCGATGGAATAGAATGTGGGAACATGGCCAGCAAGTTACTGGCATTTAAGAGGGGCCCAAGGGGGGCACAGCATGATGTAGGGGGGCCATGGCCCCCTATGGCTCCTCCCCCTAGTGACGCCACTGATTTAGGGTGGCCTGTGCATTTAGGGTCACCCAGTGGGTCACTCTGAACAGGGGCTCGGTTTGGCATGATGGCCCTTTAAGACCATGACGGGGCCGCTTTCCAGTGTGCTGGCTGGGAGGAAGTGACAGCGATCACTTCCTCCTAGTTTATATAGAGAGCCATGCGGAATGGAGGAAGCGGCACAGACAGAAGCAGCCCTGCCGGTGCTCTTCACAGTCCACACGTATGCTGTCTGTCACCGGGGTATAATGTAATCTTTGTGACTGAAGAGAGAGAGAAGGTCAGACTGGAATGTCAGAAGCTGCATGTGAATAACCCTGCACTGAAGGTAGGACTGAATGAGTCACTGTGTGTGTGTATGGGCTACTGTGCATGTGTATGGGTGTGTGTATGGGGCACTGTGTGTGTGTGTGTATGGGCCACCGTGTGTGTGTAGGGGGGCACTGTGTGTGTGGGGTCACTGTGTGTGTAGGGAGGGCATTGTGTGTGTATAGGTCACTGTGTGTGTGTGTGGGGGGGGGCTGTGTGTAAGGGAGTCACTGTGTGTGTATGGGCTACTGCATGTGTATGGGCCACTGTGTATAGGTCACTGTGTGTGGAGAGGGGTCACTGTGTGTGTGGGCCACTCTGTATGTGTGGAGGTCACTGTGTGTGTGTGCGTCACTGTTTGTGGGGGCTCACTGTGTGTGGGAGTCACTGTGTGTGTGTGGGGGGGGTGGTCACTGCATGTGTGTGGTTCACTGTGTGTATGCGTGGGTTACTGAGTATGTATTTGTCAGTGTGTATGTATATGTGTATCTGTGTCAGTATGTGTGTGTATCTGTGTCAGCATGGGTCTGTATCTGTATGTATCTCAGTATGGGTGTGTATGTGTCAGTATGTTTATGTATCAATGTTTATGTATCTGTGTATGTGTCAGTATGTGTGTGTAGCAGTGTGTGTATGTATCAATGTTTATGTATCTGTGCATATGCCGGTGTGTATGTGCATCTTTGTCAGTATGTGAGTGTATATGTGTGTGTCAGTTTGTGTGTTTATCTGTGTCAGTATGTGCGTGTATCTATATGTGTGTCAGTCTGTATGCGTATCTGTGTCAGAATGTGTGTGTGTCTGTGTATTTATGTAGTGTTGATTACTTTTCTTGTGGAAAGAGCAGTGGTCAGCGGGACAGTTGGAATCAAACTGAAGAAGTCTACATTATTATTGGAAAAAGGTGTTTCTGGATTTTTATGTGTTCTTTAAATAAAAAAAGTTACCTGCCATATACCAATTGATTCTGGTCCTTCTTTGGAATTTACAAGCTGTATTTTGGAGCCAACATGGAGAGATTGTTGGTGTGAGTTTGTATACACACATTAGTGATCCATTTTGAGCCAAAATGCATGAGGATCTAACAAGACAATGTTGTCCGATGGCTAAATATCCTTATCTTATGGAAAAAGTTATAGGGATACATTCAAAAGAAATCTATAGCAATAGTTTCATGAAATGCTGCATGTTTTATATGTTGCTTTCAGAGTGAATAGAGACTCTTAGCAAGGGATTTTTATTTATCAAGAGGGTTACATTTACAGCTCATTTGCATAGTGCAGACATAAGCCTCTCCATAGACATTAGATTCCATGCCAAGTGCCATTTCTTTAGCAAAGATAAATGTAAATGGAATGTCTGCCCAGCAGCTCAATTTTTAACCATATATTAGAGGCCAAATTCATGTCCTCTCTTTAGGACATGAAAATCTTTCAGTAAGTGTAGTAAGCATGTGAGTTGTCTTACTTTGTGATTTAATATGTGTGTAATTTACCTAGGTGCTTAAAGTGACCCATATACTGATTTACAGGTTTGGTGAAGTTTTTTTTCCTTGTTTACCTTATAAACGGCAATACAAAAATAGTATACTAAGGATAAAGGGATGTGTAAATGTGGCAGGTGTGTCAACGGTAACAATGTTATGAGGGTTAATTCCTTTACACACCCAGGTCTAGGATTGATTTGAAGTTTTGAACACTTATGCTAATTGCCAGACGAGTGCAGGGCCGGCGCTACCATAAGGCGGGCCAGGCGGCCGCCTTAGGGCGCACCGGCCCTGGGGGCGCAAAATCAGGCTGACCGGAAGGAGGAAAGCGCACTGCGCTCCCCTCCAGCCGACGACCTATTGTAGCGTGGCCGAGCGCTACCAGGGTCGCAGGGGGCCCGGCCGCCCCTGCGACCCGGTATGTACCCACTGGGCCAGCCTCTTCCCCTGGGGGGCCCAGGAGCCGGCCACCTCGGGGCCCCCCAAGGCTAGCCCTGGTATCACTGGGCATCCGGTTCTGTGGGCGCGCGAGGGAGCACTCTCCCATGTGTGCTTCCTCTTCAGCTCCCTCGCGTGCCGCCTACTGATACCGGAGCCGGAAGATGACGTCATCTTCCGGCGCCGGCATCCCTACGCGGTGCGCGAGGGAGCTGAAGAGAAAGCACACATGGGAGAGTGCTCCCTCGCGCGCCCGCCAGACAGCCTGCCTGCCCGCCTACCTACCTGCCCAGGAGCCCAGCAGTACCACTGGACCCCAGGGAATCCCTTCAGCACTCCAAAAGGTAAGGAGGCTGGGGGATTAAAAAAAAAAAAAAAACATGTGTTAGTGTGAGTGTCAGTGTGTGTGTCTGCTAGTGAGTGTCAGTGTGTGTGTCTGCTAGTGTCAGTGTGTGTGTCTGCTAGTGTCAGTGTGTGTGTCTGCTAGTGAGTGTCAGTGTGTGTGTCTGCTAGTGTCAGTGTGTGTGTCTGCTAGTGAGTGTCAGTGTGTGTGTCTGCTAGTGTCAGTGTGTGTGTGTCTGCTAGTGAGTGTCAGTGTGTGTGTCTGCTAGTGAGTGTCAGTGTGTGTGTCTGCTAGTGAGTCAGTGTGTGTGTCTGCTAGTGAGTGTCAGTGTCTGTGTCTGCTAGTGAGTGTGTCAGTGTGTGTGTCTGCTAGTGTCAGTGTGTGTGTCTGCTAGTGTCAGTGAGTGTGTCTGCTAGTGAGTGTCAGTGAGTGTGTTACTGTGTGTCTCTGACTGAGTGTGTTTGTGTGTGTATTAGTGAGTCTGTTTGATGTCTGTTAGTGAGTGTGTGTTTGTCAGTTAGAGTGTATTTTTTGTAAGTGAGTGTGTATGTATGTCTGTCGCTGAGTGTGTCTGTCAGTAAATGTGTGTGTCTGTTAGCTGGTGTGTATGCATCTGTTCGTGAGAATGTGTGTGTGTGTGTCTTCTGCACTTACCTTTCTCCAGCACCGGACTCCTTTGGCGCTGGGGATCCCTCCGCCTCTCAGCTCTGAATGCTCTTGCCGCGCACGCATTCAAACCGCCCATAGGAAAGCATTACTCAATGCTTTCCTATGGACGTTCAGTGTCTTAGAATAGCGGAAGCTCCTCTAGCGGCTGTCAGTGAGACAGCCACTAGAGGCTGGATTAACCCTCTGTGAAACATTGCAGTTTCTCTGAAACTGCTATGTTTTCAGCTGCAGGGTTAAAACTAGAGGGACCTGACACCCAGACCACTTCATTGAGCTGATGTGATCTGGGTGTCTGTAGTGGTCCTTTAAGTGTGTGTGCATCTGCATGCACTGGCGTACATACCGCGGTCGCAGGGGTCACAGCCCTGCAACCACTGCGACCAGGTGCCCGCCGCCATGTGTTGCGGCCCCGGCCCGAGCAGAGTAAGTGCGAGGGGAGGGGGGCGGGCCCACAGATCAATTTTCGCACCGGGGCCCCATGGGCCATGTGTACGCCACTGCACCTACCCTGGTGTCTGCCGCAGGTTGTGTGGAGGGGGCGGGGATATGAATGACATCATATACCTGCTCCCTGTGTACCACACAGCGCGGCTGGCGCCCTGTGATGGGGCTGGGCTGCAGGACAGGACTCCAAGGAGCCGGACAGCATGCACCCAGGGGACAAGATTGAACTGATGTAAGTATGTAATTGTGTATGTCTCTGTATGTATGTATGTCTCTGTATGCCTTTGTATGTATGTTTCTGTATGCCTGTATGTCTCTGTATGTACAAATGTATGTGTCTGTATGCTTGTATATCTTTGTATGTATGTTTCTGTATGCCTGTATGTCTCTGTATGCCTGTATATCTTTGTATGTATGTTTCTGTATGCCTGTATGTCTCTGTATGTACAAATGTATGTGTCTGTATGCCTGTATGTCTTTGTACGTATGTGTCTGTATGCCTGTATGTCTCTGTTTACCTGTATATATGTACGTGTCTGTATGACGGTATGTCTCTGTATGCCTGTATGTATGTATGTATGTGTCTGCATGCCTGGATGTCTTTGTATGTATGTTTCTGTATGTCTATGTATGTATGTATGTGTCTGTATGACGGTATGCCTCTGTATGTATGTCTTTATATGCCTGCATGTCTCTGTATGCATGTATGTCTCTGACTGTGTGTCGGTATGTGTCTGTGTCTGTATGTCTCTGTATGATTATTTCTGTGTTTGTATGACCCTTATTTTAAACGAGGGTGGGGGGCACCAAAATGCATCTTCGCCTGTGTAACTAAAAATCCTAGCACCGGTCCTGGACGAGTGCTGTGGTTTATTTGATTAAATGGCCCTGCGGAAAGGGATATGTGGGCCAAACATGCAAGGCTCTTACCACTCGCATAAGGGAGCACAAGAGTGCCATGAGGACTAGACTCGCCATCTCATCAGTGTTTTATAAATGCATTCAAATGCTTTAGTTAACTGGGTTTGTAAAAACTGGTTTATTTCATGTGATTAAAAAAGCTGCATCAGTTAGGCTCCATACAGCAAACAAAATGAATACCACAAGATGGATTATTACACAGCATACTACAGAGTTTTGTGATAATGGATCCAGAGAAAATTACCAATATTTTATGGCTGCATAGAATATAAAATACATCTAAATCATAAACAAATGTTGTGAGCAGGGCATGCTGCGGTACTGCATTAGGAACCACTAGTGTCATACACAGCGTGTTACCATGTTTCTTTGGCCACATTGTGGCTCTGTCCTGCCATCTACAGACCATTATAGAGTACAACATTATATAGAATGTATGTATAATTAAACAGGGTCATTTACTAAACCATAAACTGCCAGCAATGGCAAGTGAATTAAAAATGAATACAAAATAGAACATCCAAAATAGCTAAACTAGAACAATCTCCAAGTCAGTTATGCTTTCAGTTTGCCTATCTACAATTCGAAAATTTAATGTGAATTACAAATAATTTACAGTTTAGTGAACAACCATGAAAGGGTCTCTCGAGCACTTTCACAAATTTGTATAATTGCAATGCTGATGGTGTATATAGCACACAGAGCCAAATCTCTTTAGTGGCTTAGTACTTTTATTGGTTGGAGAGGGGTCTGCCTGCCGCTGCATGGATTGGATGGGGGAATACTATAGGACTATTGCGATGATGTTAGATATAGACTTAACTGTTTATGAGGAAGATAGTGACATGGCATAAATGGGATATTTACTATAATAAAGGCATGTTATCACAGACAGAATACAACAGAGATTAAAAGATAAATGAATACAAAAGAAATTAAAAAATATAGAAAATAAATTACAATTAATAATAAGAAGGTAACCCAAACAATGAAATAAGGTGTTATCATTTCATACAAAATATTTATGTTGGGGTGGTTACATAAATATAAAAATATCTTCCAAGAAGAGAGCACTCTGGAGTCTTTTTGAAATAAATAAATAGTGCATTTATTCAACGATCAAACAATGTCGACGTTTCAGTCAATACAGACTTTTATCAAGACAATTTGCTAAGTGTAATGAAAACCGGTATATATGTGAAGGCTGTGTGTTGACTGGCCTCCGGAAGTCACCTCCCTGCAAATAAAAAGGTATTGAAGCAGAGGAGGGGAGGAGGGTGCTTAACATTATGGAAGCTGCAATTTGTGTGTGTGTCAATGTGTATGTTTAGGTATGTGGACATCTGTGTGTGTCAGTGTGTATGTTTAGGTATGTGGACATCTGTGTGTGTATGTTTAGGTATGTGGACATCTGTATGTCTCAGTGTATATGTTTAGGTATGTGGACATCTGTGTGTCAGTGTGTATGTTTAGGTGTGTGTATCTGTGTGTGTCAGTGTGTATCTGTGAGTATGTGTGTATCGAAGTGTCAGTGTGTGCATCTGTGTGTTAATGTGTATCTGTATGATGTATGTGTGTGTATCTGTGTGTAGTCCACTGCACTCAGGTTTCGCTCTTCACTCCGGCCCACAGCCTCAGAGGTGCTGTGCATTAGATAGACACTGCTAATCTGTCCAACAATACAAGGTAATAGAATATACAGGCAACACTCCAGGTACTGAAGGTGTATTTATTGGAGGGTAGAACACCACATAAAAGTGCAACTTTTAAGCCCTAGAGGGACTTAAACATGATTAAGGCCCCCAAGGGCCGAAACGTCGCACGTTTGCACTTTTAAATTACCTTGTGCATGTGTAGGTATGTGTGTGCATTTGTGTGCCAGTGTGTGTATCTGTGGGTGTGCCTGTGAAGGTATAGGTTTGTATCTGTGGGTGTGCCAGTGTATGTGTCTGAAGGTATGTTTGTCAAAACAACAGCACATGGAGAGACAAAACAATATAAGAAGAGCCAGGTGCAAACCATATAAGCACTCCATCAAGTGCTTTAAATATTCAAATGTATATAGAATATAGAATGCACACCATAACAATCTCAAAAAAATATGTAAATTTTATTGTGTACAAAAAAGTACCAGAATGTAAACATATAAGAAAAAATTAATATAAACAAAGTAACAGAAGTAAAGGCGTATTTTTTTGAAATTGTTATGGTGTGCATTCTATATTCTATATACATTTAAAGGTATGTTTGTATCTTGTGTATGTGTCAGTGTGTTATTGTGTTTCCATATCACTGTGTATGGCCGCATATGTGTACAGCCTCTATCCCCTAAACAAGAATCCCTTATTCCTCCGCTGCAGCCCTTTTCACCTCGCTCTAGCCCACTTAAGTACCCCTCCCGAGATTTGGTTCTGGATCCGCCCCTGGTTCTGGGAGTTGAGAAGTCAGCACGGTAGGTAAGAGGTTTCAGAGGCTCGGTATACAGCTTGGTGAGAGAAGGAGCTCAGACGGCACTTGGCAGCAATTTGGAAACAAATTGAATGAGCGATCTCATATTACCCGCGGCTTCCCTTTACTATGGTAGTGATTGATGCAAGACGCATGGGCGGAGTTGGATCAGTGAAAACCCGGAAGTCATTATATGAAAATATAATTTTGCCTCTTTATAAATCGCTGGTAAGACCACACCTTGAACATGCTGTGCAATTTTGGGAACCTGTTCTAAAGAAGGATATCATGGCACTAGAAAAAGTGCAGAGACGTGCTACAAAATTGCCTCCTTTCCGCCGGGCTCTAAGGGGTGGAAGGGGTTAGATTTATCTATTTTTCCAGCGCTGGGCGGGGAACTCTTCTCCTCCTCTCCTCCTCCATATCGCCGCCATCAGCTGAATGCGCATGCGCGGCAAGAGCCGCGTGCGCATTCAGCCAGTCCATAGGAAAGCTTTCTCAATGCTTTCCTATGGACGCGGGCGTCTTCTCACTGTGAAAATCACAGTGAGAAGAGCGGAAGCGCCTCTAGCGGCTGTCAATGAGACAGCCACTAGAGGCTGGATTAACCCTATTATAAACATAGCAGTTTCTCTGAAACTGCTATGTTTATAGAAGAAAGGGTTAACCCTAGCTGAACCAGGCACCCAGACCACTTCATTAAGCTGAAGTGGTCTGGGTGCCTATAGTGGTCCTTTAACAACAATTAAGGAAAGTACCACAGAGGCACCAGGAACATACAAGGAAACTGAAGGTCTTCTGAATAAAATACGTCTGGAGATTTCACTTATAAGTAGTTTGTAGGGTACTATCATAGAAAGATTAGCAAACAACTTCAAAGACACCAGAGAAATTTTCCTGATTTACGAAGCAATAGCAATGGAAAAATCAACTGTCAAGGATGATGAGATTAGGATGAAAGGTATACAAACTAGGAAACATTCAGGAACTTCACAAGCAGAGGAAGCTTAAAGCGGCACTGTCATGCCGAACTTACCTTTCCTCAATCTCTTCCTCTTCTCCCCCTCTCTCAGGATCTGTTATTCTTTTCTTCCTGTCTTCTTTAGTTTTCTTTAAAACCATAAGACAAAGTAGGGACTCTTTGTCTTATGGGATTCCTCCGCTTGACCAGCTCTGACCAGCGGAGGAGCAAAGTGTGCTTCATTTCCGCTGGTCAGAGCAATTTTCCCATGATCCCTAGCTTTCCTCCCAGTTCCCACAATACTTCCTGTCAGTATTGCCGAAAGTCCTGTCACTTAGACAGAACGCCGGCAAAACTGCCGAATTGCATCCTAACAGAATGAGCACCGTTTCTCCATTGGTGTTAGGATGCAATTCGGTACTTTGTTCGGATCGGAATTTCATTCAAATGAATGAAACTCCGATCCTATTCATTGCTGTGGCTGCATCTTGCAGCCGCTTAGTAGATAACTCCCTAATTCCCACGGTATCAGGGAGCCATCTACTAAAAGGCTGAAAGACCTAAATTGGTCTTTCAGCCAAATTTACTAACACCAAGTACAAATGACTTGGTATTAGTAAATAATATGCCCCTACTCGCTATACCGCGAGTAGGGGCATGTCTAGTAAGCAGTGAGCAGCCTGTGGCTGCTCACTGTAGAAAAAAAATAAAAAAAATATTGCCCCCCACCCCTAAATGACGGGTGGGGGCCGTAAAGTAAAATAAGGGAGGGAGACCTATTGTCCCCCCCCCCCGGCCCCCACCCCTGAGCGGTGGGTGGGGGCCATAAAGATAATGAGGGGGGGGACCTACTGTCCCCCCCCCCCGGCCCCCACCCCTGGCCGGCGGGTGGGGGCCATAATAGTAATAAGGGGGGGGGGACCTACTGTCCTCTCCCCCGGCCCCCACCCCTGGGGGCCATAATAGTAGTAGGGGGGGGGACCTACTGTCCTCCCCCCCGGCCCCCACCCCTGGCCGGCGGGTGGGGGCCATAATAGTAATAAAGGGGGGGGGGGAACCTACTGTCCTCCCCCCCGGCCCCCACCCCTGGGCGGCGGGTGGGGGCCATAATAGTAATAAGGGGGGGGGGGACCTACTGTCCTCCACCCCCCGGCCCCCACCCCTGGGCGGCGGGTGGGGGCCATAATAGTAATAGGGGGGGGGGGACCTACTGTCCTCCCCCCCCGGCCCCCACCCCTGGGCGGCGGGTGGGGGCCATAATTGTAATAAGGGGGGGGACCTACTGTCCTCCAGCCCCAAGCCCCCACCCCTGGGCGGCGGGTGGGGGCCCTAATGGAAAAAAGGGGGGGGGACCTACTGTCCTCCCCCCCGGCCCCCACCCCTGGGCGGCGGGTGGGGGCCATAATAGTAATAAGGGGGGGGGGGGGATCTACTGTCCTCCCCCCCCCCCGGCCCCCACCCCTGGGCGGCGGGTGGGGGCCATAACGATAATGGGGGGGGGACCTACTGTCCTCCCCCCGCCCCCACCCCTGGGCGGCGGGTGGGGGCACTAAGTAAATTCCCCCCCCCCCCCCCATCAAGGTGACTAGGGGTGCCCAAGCCCCTAGTCACCCACCCCCCACCCAAATAAAAAATGCCCCTACCTACCCCCCTCACCCTAAAAAATAGTGAGGGGGGAATAAAATTGCTAACCTGTAAAGTAAAATTAAACTTACCATTCGACGTCTTCTTTTTTCTAAAATCTTCATTTTTCAGCCCCAAAAAAGGCCAAATAAAAAACCATCATAGCCGTCGAACTAAAAATAAAATAAAAAACCCGAGCGCAAAAAAAAAAACCCGACCAAAAAGAAAAAACCCGAGCGCACAAAAAAATAATCCATCTTCACCCATGGAGGGCTCCGCGCAGACTGAGCTCCGCAGGGCGGGGCAAGGCTTATAAAGCCTTGCCCCGCCCTGCAATTAGCCTAAGAACACTCTGATTGGTGGGTTTAAGCCAATCAGAGTGCTCTTTGTCATTTTACAAGCGTGGGAAAGTTCTTTGGAATTTTCCCACGCTTGTAAAATGACACAGAGCACTGTGATTGGATGGCTTGAAAGCCATCCAATCACAGTGCTCTGTGTCATTTTACAAGCGTGGGAAAGTTCTTTGGAACTTTCCCACGCTTGTAAAATGACACAGAGCACTGTGATTGGATGGCTTGAAATCCATCCAATCACAGTGCTCTGTGTCATTTTACAAGCGTGGGAAAATTCCAAAGAACTTTCCCACGCTTGTAAAATGACACAGAGCACTGTGATTGGATGGCTTGAAATCCATCCAATCACAGTGCTCTGTGTCATTTTACAAGCGTGGGAAAATTCCAAAGAACTTTCCCACGCTTGTAAAATGACACAGAGCACTGTGATTGGATGGATTTCAAGCCATCCAATCACAGTGCTCTGTGTCATTTTACAAGCGTGGGAAAATTCCAAAGAACTTTCCCACGCTTGTAAAATGACAAAGAGCACTCTGATTGGCTTAAACCCACCAATCAGAGTGTTCTTAGGCTAATTGCAGGGCGGGGCAAGGCTTTATAAGCCTTGCCCCGCCCTGCGGAGCTCAGTCTGCGAGGAGCCCTCCATGGGTGAAGATGGATTATTTTTTTGTGCGCTCGGGTTTTTTCTTTTTCGTCGGGTTTTTTTTTTTGCGCTCGGGTTTTTTATTTTATTTTTAGTTCGACGGCTATGATGGTTTTTTATTTGGCCTTTTTTGGGGCTGAAAAATGAAGATTTTAGAAAAAAGAAGACGTCGAATGGTAAGTTTAATTTTACTTTACAGGTTAGCAATTGTATTCCCCCCTCACTATTTTTTAGGGTGAGGGGGGTAGGTAGGGGCATTTTTTATTTGAGTGGGGGGTGGGTGACTAGGGGCTTGGGCACCCCTAGTCACCTTGATGGGGGGGGGGGGGAATTTACTTAGTGCCCCCACCCGCCGCCCAGGGGTGGGGGCGGGGGGAGGACAGTAGGTCCCCCCCCCATTATCGTTATGGCCCCCACCCGCCGCCCAGGGGTGGGGGCCGGGGGGGGGAAGGACAGTAGATCCCCCCCCCCCCTTATTACTATTATGGCCCCCACCCGCCGCCCAGGGGTGGGGGCCGGGGGGAGGACAGTAGGTCCCCCCCCCCCTTTTTTCCATTAGGGCCCCCACCCGCCGCCCAGGGGTGGGGGCCGGGGGCTGGAGGACAGTAGGTCCCCCCCCTTATTACTATTATGGCCCCCACCCGCCGCCCAGGGGTGGGGGCCGGGGGGTGGAGGACAGTAGGTCCCCCCCCCCCTATTACTATTATGGCCCCCACCCGCCGCTCCAGGGGTGGGGGCCAGGGGGGTGGAGGACAGTAGGTCCCCCACCCCTTATTACTATTATGGCCCCCACCCGCCGCCCAGGGGTGGGGGCCTGAGGGGAGGACAGTAGGTCCCCCCTCATTCCCATTATGGCCCCCACCCGCCGTCCAGGGGTGGGGGCCGGCGGGGGAGGACAGTAGGCCCCCCGTCCCCCCCTTATTACCCTTTTTTTTTTTTTTTTTACAGTGAGCAGCCACAGGCTGCTCACTGTTTAGTGGACATGCCCCTACTCGCGATATAGCGAGTAGGGGCATTGGGGAGATTTTAATCTCCCTTGTGCTATTATGGGGGTCATATTGACCCCCATAGAGTGAGGAGGGGACCTGGGGGGCTTAGGAAGTGGTGGGGAGCACTGCTCCCTGCCGCTTCTGTCTTTACATATTACAATGAGGGAGCTGCACGCCGGTAGCTCCCTCCTTGTAATAAACTGAACGAACAAACTAACACTGATACACAGTGTTAGTTTGTTCGTCTGATTTTTTCTATTCATTCATTCGTCTGTCTGATGAATGAATGAATAGGTGAAATTCCCGTTCGCATGTCCAGGTGTTTCACTGGGCATGTGCGGGAATCTCAGGGCTATCTAGTGTGGGCAGATGACGTGTCCCACAGGGACTTTACCTACCCACACA
This sequence comes from Pelobates fuscus, assembly GCF_036172605.1. Taxonomy (NCBI): domain Eukaryota; kingdom Metazoa; phylum Chordata; class Amphibia; order Anura; family Pelobatidae; genus Pelobates; species Pelobates fuscus. The sequence continues at coordinate 84,756,989 of NC_086321.1, forward strand.
AAGATGGCGGCGCCCTGAATAAAGATCGGGCAGAAAATAAAGAATAAAAAATAGGTAATGTGGGGGGCATAGGGGCATTTGGGGATGACTAGGGGGTCGATTGGATGTAGTTGAGGCGGGAGGGGGGTTAAAAAAAAAACGGAATTCGACATGACAGTGCCGCTTTAAGAAAACTTCTGCATTAACACCTTTTATGTAATTTGTGACAAAATTGGTTGGTTAATGACTTGGAGTGGATCTGCAAAGAGGAGTGGGACAAAATCACTCCTGAGATGTATGCAAACCTGGTGGCCAACTACAAGAAACGTCTGACCTCTGCGATTGCCAACAAGGGTTTTGCCACCAAGTACTAAGTCGAAGGGGTCAAATACTTATTTCACTGATTGACATGCAAATCAATTTAAAACTTTTTTGACATGCGTTTTTCGAGATTTTTTTTGTTATTCTGTCTCTCACTGTTAAAATACACCTACCATTACAATTATAGACTGATCATTTCTTTGTCAGTGGACAAACATTCAAAATCAGGGGATCAAATAATTTTTTCCCTCACTGTATCACAGGATGAGATAAGGGTTTTAAATGAAGGTTCAAGTTAGCTCCCAATAGAAAGTTTGATTCCTTCTCTGCATACGTGGACATTTTAAAATATTCAAGGATTTTAACTTTAAAAATTAATATTTTTTTCTGTGGATAAGATGACCCCATGTATAGGACGACCCATTTTTTTGAGCCCAAAATTAAGAAATCATTATTTTAAACATCAAAAAGAACAATTTTGATATTTTAGAGTTGACTTCTGAGGAGAACACCACACTTCAAGTTCTCATACCTACCCTGTGCTACAGTACTCTGAAGTTAATGGCTCCATAGTGCATGCTGGGAGACAACAGCTTCCACAATACAGCATGTAGTATTCCCTCTGCTTCCTGGTCTCCATTTCCTCCACCAAAAAATAAAAATCAGAAAGCAAGAGCTATCTGAGATGTAGCAAACCTTAAAATGACTGCTCCTTTTATGTGTGGCACGCATATAGGGACCTCTTCCACCTTGCCACAGGATTCAGAAGTTTATCTGTGGGAGGGAGGTCAGGTATGTATGTGGGCTGTGGCACACTGAAATGCGGCAGGCACTATTTTAATTTAGGCCCCTGCCTGTTGTTTTTTTAACACCATCAGGGACATTCCATGTATAAGACAACTCCCAATTTAAGACTACAAAAAATAGAAAAAAACATCGTCTTGTACATGGAAAAATACAGTAAGTAATTAAGGATGGCATACTACACCCAAGAGGAGTTTTAGTTTTTATCCGAGAAATTATAGAACAGGAAAATGACGACTTTGAAAAATTAGTGAATGAAAATAGAACTATTTTTTTTTTTTAGTAATCTTAAATTTACAGGGAGAAGACTGTTACACAAATCAAGAAGTAATAAAAATGTAATTATTAAACCAGATGACAAAATAAATAAGGATTGTTTAAATGAATGTTACAGACATTTTAGAAAAAGATCCCACTACAGAAATGCAAGCATCCTTTTATGTACTTAGAGATGGGTAATCTAAATGAAGAAGAATATAAATTTCTCCACAAGAAATTTCCTGGCCTGCCTAATCTTTATACCCTATCGAAGGTGCACAAAAATAAGGAATGTACCCCTGACAGACCCATTGTATCAGGTGTAGGTTCCATCTTGGCAAATCTTTCCCAATATTTTAATATTTGGTTAGAGGACCTGTAACCAAAGGACCAGGACCAGGTTAAAATCATGCCCTTGTATTTAAAGGATATCAATGATATAATTAGGGTTATGAGAAATGTTAAATGGGAGGAATCTATTATTCTAGTAACTTGTGATGTAAATTCTCTTTATATACCCATTAGACATGATGTAGGGTTTAGTGTAGGGTTGCCTAGTTAAATCTAGAAAAAAATCTATGAAGATCATATCCTTTTTTAATAGACAGTATTCAATGGATTCTGAATAATAATTTTCTTTTTCATTCTAAATTGTATGTCAAAGAACAGCTATAGGGGACCAGGTTCGCCCACAGCAATGCTAATTTATTTTTCTGCCTGGGAAAATACATTTATTTACAGTAGCCAAGAATGGGGGACGAACCTGGTCATTTACCATAGGTATATAGATGTTTGATTTTTATATGGAAAGGGCCTGATATTGGTCTTAAGTCCTTCTTAGATGGTTTAAATAATGAAGGAAGATTGGGGCATTTCTTTAACGAGTCAATTTAGTAGATCTAGCATTACCTTCTTGATTTGGAAATTTCTGTAGAGAATAATATAATAAAAACAAAACAATTTTCCAAGAAAGTAGATGCTAATAACTACATTTTAAATAGTGGCCATTACACACCCTGGCTGAATAATATCCCTAAGGGACAGTGTGACGAGAGCAATATCGCCACATTGCATTGGAGAAGCCTGGCTGCCCGCCTGCTGCCTTTGGACTATGGCCCTGGGAGATTGGGCCCTTTAAAAACAGTATTCGGCCATACCAGAGTGTATGTCACTCATTCTGGCCCTTTAAATACAGTGGGTTCATTTGGTACTTGCCCTGTGTGAGCTGTGGTAACCCAGATAGCTATGCCATGGAGCCTATTCGTGTGATTAAAGACTTTGGCTCCATGGCGATTAAACTGTATTCGGTTGGTCTGAGTGCCATTCACCTAATAATGTGCACTCAGATCTGAGCTATCTGGGGATATGTGAAATGTCTGTGTGTTATGTGTAAAATGTGACTTTATGTATTTTAAAGTGTTTTATGTCGTTTTGCAACCATGTGGTTAATGGAGTCTGTCTCTAGTCCTGGATAATTGGATTACTTCCCCCCATTGTCTCCAGGATAGAGGGCCCTGTAAAACCATGCTTCCAGAAGGTCAAATGCACATTTGTACTAACTTTTGAACCCCTGGTCCAATTCGTATGATTTTTGAGTATGTTGTTCCCCTGAATGGATTGATTGTGAATATGTATTTTTATGCGAATGTGATGTATATTTTGGGAGTTATGAATGTTGTGTAAAAACTGTATTTTCCCTACCTATGATAATTGTATTTTCCTGTGTGTACAGATAATTAGTTTACAGGTAGAGGGGAGGGCTATGTGTGGGATGTAACTATTGTGTGATTGGTTAATGTACGTTACTGTGTGTGTCCCTCCCCTTCATGGGAGCACCTAATAAAAAGGGCTGCAAGCTAGCAGCCAGAGAGTTCTATTTTTACCCTCAACTTGAGTCCTGTCTCTTATTGGGGGAATCTGCTATAAGGGATTGCTATGCTAGGCATATTCCCTTGCTATAATCACTGAGCTCTTGTAAGAGCTTGTTCCTGCTTCGTTCTGAAGGGAGATAGCTGCAGCTTTCAGTGCTTATGGTGTCTGGTGGAGTGCTTGGAGTCCTCTGGAAGCGCTAGGAGCATCCATTAACGGAGGTACCCAGCCGGGGTACCAGGTGATCCGTTACATTGGTGGCAAGCGGTGGGATGGCGTCCTAGTGCGAGGAGAAGCAGCGCAGAGACACCGGTAACGTGTGGAGTTGTGCAGCGTCCCTATCTTCAGCAACATAATGGAACCAGCAGTGGCTACAGCAAGCATGGCGTATAGCTACTCCGTACTAGAGTTTGGCACGATGGTAGGGTTGCACCTGAAGTTTTACGGACCCAATCCAGAGGAGAAATACGTGCGGTTCGTGTGGGACATGGTGAACCGGAACCTACAACACAGGGCGTTGAGGGAAGGCCAGTGGGCACGTTGGGAGAAACTCCAGCCACAGGTAGAGTGGGACGAGGAAGAAACCGAGGTGGCCGGTGGAGATGGGACCGAGGTCTCTCTACCGGCCCTACAGGGATGCTGGGCACCCGGCCCAGATCCCCAGCGGCAGTATGTTTTACAGGGAGGGGAGACAGTCGGTCTCACTCCCCAGCGGCAGAATGGGTTATTGGAGGAAGAGACAACCGGTCTCCCTCCCCAACAGCAACCAGAGGTACCCGAGGTAGAGGACCTCATAGACTGGTCCTGGGAGGACCCCCTGCAGGCAGGTGGAGATGGGACCGAGATCTCTCCACCAGCCCTACAGGGATGCTGGGCAACCGGCCCAGATCCCCAACTAGAGCTGGAGTTACAGAAAGTGGAGAGCATCGACCTCCCCCCCCAGCAGCAGGGCACTGTATTGGGAGGAGAGACAGTCGGTCTCCCTCCACAAAGGCGGAAAGTATGTATGGGAGAGGAGCTTGCTACCACCTCTCCCCAGCGGCGGATCCGTAATGTGCAGGGAATAGAGAGCCCAGTCTCCTTTCCCCAGCGGCAGAGTGTTCTATTGGGAGAGGAGCCTGTTACCCCCTCTCCCCAGCGGCAGCTTAATATACCAGGGGGAGACTGTAAGCCCCCCACCGGTGCAGATGGGACCGTGGTCTCTGCACTTACCACACAGGGGGTAGGGATGGTCGGTCCTGCCCCCCCACGGCAGGGCTGTTTAGCCAAAGGGGAGACAGTCGGTCTCCAGCAGCAGAGCTGTGTAACTAAAGGGGAGACAGTCGGTCTCCAGCAGCAGAGCAGTGCAGCTAAAGGGGAGACAGTCGGTCTCCAGCAACCAGGCTTCAACCAGACTACTCCCGTGGTAGTGCTGGCATCAGGGCAGAGTACCGCTGGTCTCTGCCCACTCAGCAACCCACCAAGGCAGCCTACCAGTCCCCCACACAGCCATGGTGAGGCACCTGGACATGGACAAATGTCTCCTCTACCCAGGTGTAGTAACCAGTTATTGTGGGTGGGCTGTATTGCTGTTTCTGTTTTGTGGGTGGGCTGCTGGACTAACAAGGGCACTGACCGGCAGGAGGTCAGATACCCTGTTAGTCTGTTTGGAAAAGGGGAGAGATGTGACGAGAGCAATCTCGCCACATTGCATTGGAGAAGCCTGGCTGCCCGCCTGCTGCCTTTGGACTATGGCCCTGGGAGATTGGGCCCTTTAAAAACAGTATTCGGCCATACCAGAGTGTATGTCACTCATTCTGGCCCTTTAAATACAGTGGGGTCATTTGGTACTTGCCCTGTGTGAGCTGTGGTAACCCAGATAGCTATGCCATGGAGCCTATTCGTGTGATTAAAGACTTTGGCTCCATGGCGATTAAACTGTATTCGGTTGGTCTGAGTGCCATTCACCTAATAATGTGCACTCAGATCTGAGCTATCTGGGGATATGTGAAATGTCTGTGTGTTATGTGTAAAATGTGACTTTATGTATTTTAAAGTGTTTTATGTCGTTTTGCAACCATGTGGTTAATGGAGTCTGTCTCTAGTCCTGGATAATTGGGTTACTTCCCCCCATTGTCTCCAGGATAGAGGGCCCTGTAAAACCATGCTTCCAGAAGGTCAAATGCACATTTGTACTAACTTTTGAACCCCTGGTCCAATTCGTATGATTTTTGAGTATGTTGTTCCCCTGAATGGATTGATTGTGAATATGTATTTTTATGCGAATGTGATGTATATTTTGGGAGTTATGAATGTTGTGTAAAAACTGTATTTTCCCTACCTATGATAATTGTATTTTCCTGTGTGTACAGATAATTAGTTTACAGGTAGAGGGGAGGGCTATGTGTGGGATGTAACTATTGTGTGATTGGTTAATGTACGTTACTGTGTGTGTCCCTCCCCTTCATGGGAGCACCTAATAAAAAGGGCTGCAAGCTAGCAGCCAGAGAGTTCTATTTTTACCCTCAACTTGAGTCCTGTCTCTTATTGGGGGAATCTGCTATAAGGGATTGCTATGCTAGGCATATTCCCTTGCTATAATCACTGAGCTCTTGTAAGAGCTTGTTCCTGCTTCGTTCTGAAGGGAGATAGCTGCAGCTTTCAGTGCTTATGGTGTCTGGTGGAGTGCTTGGAGTCCTCTGGAAGCGCTAGGAGCATCCATTAACGGAGGTACCCAGTCGGGGTGCCAGGTGATCCGTTACAGACAGTTACAAAGAATATGAAGAAAATGTACCCAGGTTGAGATATTTAACAAGTAAGCTAGTTTAAGAAATATCCTAAACAGTTAATGAGTCTAAAACTAAAATTACTCAAAAAGGTAATAAAAATGTTGCACCGTTAGTTTTTTAATTTATTATTGATTCTAGGAAAATTAAATCAATAATAAAAAAACATTGGCATATTATGAAGAAAGCTAATGAGTTATCCAGGTCATTCCTAAGAAGCCTTTTATTACTTTTAGAGGAGCGTCCAGTTTAACTTTCAACCATCCAACAAAAATGCCCACTACATTTTTAACAGCAGGAAAAGGTTTTTACTCTTGCAACAGATTTGCAGGCTATAAAACAGTAAAAAAAAAAAAAAACTTTAAAAGGAATAAGTAATCCCGAGATATCGGGAGGTTCCTGAGCCAGCATGCTAGGCCCGAGCAGACTAAAAAGGCACCAGAGGAGGCTTCAGCATCCTCTAATGAGGACAGCTTGGTGGAATGGCAGTCTACCTTTCCTAAGGTACCTGTGGTCACCCAAGGGCCCCCTTCACCTGAGGATACTGCACCATCAACAAAGGCAGACATCAAGGCACTGCTTCATGAGCTGAGAGCCATGTTTCAAGGGTGGCACACCCTTACTACAACCTTTGAAGGAAGCATACTCCCCTTCTATTGGGATTTGTCCCGCCACACCATCCTTTGGAGACAGTCCCTCCGATCACTCACCCAGCTTCTCCGTGACCACCAGATGCCCTATAAATGGGGCATGCCCTGGCTTTTGGTAAAAGGGGACGGAAAGACCCATTTCCTCTTTCATCTGTCAGAGGCATTCTCCATAATTCAGTAACTGGGATTACCAGCCGGCTCCTTCTCAGCAGCACATCACCCGCCATAGTCTGTGGACCAGAAAACCCCGTTCATACCCAGAGCAATAACTGTAAGATCCAGTGACCTACCACAGTGAATAGCAGTACCGCTCTACATTGTGTACAATATGCCTGTTATGTGCATTTCACGTTTTCTATAAACTATTGTTTCGATTATTTTTGGTTTTATTTTGTTAATTATTATTTTGTTCTGGCTCCGAAAGCTGATGTTATTTCAGTCTTAGATGATGTGTCTCCATACATCTTTGTCCACTACACCACGGAGAGCTGAAAGTCTAGCAAGCTTAGACTGTGTATTTGACCGGTAGTCAGATCCTACTGTAATGTTTTATCATAGTTTCTTTTATATTAGGCCTCTATAGACATGTATTCATAAGGTATCTTTTGTAATATATTATGTTTATTTATATAAGTGTCCATTACAACAGACGTTGGATAGATTAAATGGACTTTGAGTACACTATGGTTTACATATAATTACTGTCTGGACTAGTCCGCATATCGTGCTATGTTTCCATTCATATTAATGGTTTTCAAAAGCCACCTATCAGGGGACTCACTTTTGAAGAAAACACCCATTGGGATTGACTTAAAAATGAGTGGCAGCCTAAGACTGATGGATCTGATTAAGCCGTGAAATGGCAAAACACGTCATCATGTTTAGTGACATCAGAACACACGTAGGACGTATCCCCATGATCACAAGGCCTGCGAGGGCCGAATCTGCCGTAGGATTGCGACGGAGTCCTGGTGAGTACAAAGGACAGCAGAGACATTCCAAGCAAATGATTTAACTACTGTTAGTGAGGAATTTTCTCTGTCAGGAATTTCCCCTTGCCATGGCCTTTTGTATCAATTTGCAATTCTCTCTATTTCTCCTCGTCCCCAAACCAGCTGATGAGGAGCCTTAATGAACGAGACAAGAAAATGCAAGGTTTAAAGTGACTTCAGACATTTAATGGGCTGTGTAACAAGTTATATTCAGCAGGAAACAGGGGCGGTCTACAAACATTATCCAATCCTAATAAAAGCATTTATCTTATCTTAACATCTTAACCTATAGCAAGCTTGCAGGTGTATCTTCATGTTCGGGCCTTGCTCAAAGCTAAGTTTCACTATAACTATGCACTTAGAATTAATATGTAATTAATATGCATACACACTTAGAATTAAAGATATTTACTGCGCAGTCATATTACTATGCAGATATGATCAAAGGGAGAAACACAGGAAATAAAGCCAACAGCAGAAACACACAGAATATAACACTAACACTTGTTACACAATGTTCTATAGCTCTTGTCGAGGGGTATATTCACTAAGCATTGTATATAGACAAACTATATTATTTCAAATATCTAACATGCTCCAAGTTAGCCAATTTTAAACAAACTGAACATCCTGTCATCTGTAGCTTGAGCCTTGGGTCAGTATAGGCAAAGTGTATTATTCCCAACAACTACTCAAAATCAGCCAGTGCTCTAAAACCCAAACCCGCCTTCCTTCACCAATACTTCACTCATACACTACCCTCCCTAATCTGTCTTTTCACTGTCGCACAAAACACAAGTAATATCTCACAAAAATACTACCTTGAAGTTTATTTTCTTTAGTTTGCATCCCAATGGCCTGAACTCAAACTATAAGACCCTCCATCTTTCTCTGACAATGTCTTTGTTAACAATATTTACCATGACAGCAGTGTCATCTCTAGCAAATGTTTCAGCTGAGTAGAAGATTACCACATCTGCTCTATTAATCATAGAGTCACCTACCACCACAACTTGACTAGTCTTTCCTGCTTTCTCAATCCCTCCTACACTAGAAGAACTATTTATTTGGCTGGAAAGTTTGGTGACTTCCCAGCAAAGTCACCCTTAAGCCGATGCTCCTCACATCTTCATTTAAATAGATAATTCTTGTTGAGTTGCACACAATCCGAACTTCACCATAGCCACCACATCTAACTGTCAAATACTTTTTTTGCTTTAGTTGAGCCCCTTAGTAAATCAAATACTTACACAGTGACACTGTTGAATTATAGCAATACATTATCAAATGCATTACCTGGGGAATCTGACTCAGTGGCCAAAATGTGATGTTTACACTTTTGAATTGTTAGCCATAAGTCATCAATGAAGTCCATTGTTGAATGAATGAAAATGCAGTTAGAATAATATTGGTGTCAGAGGATGGCTGGAACAACAGGTTCAAGCTTCATCAATCCTCTGACATCAGAGCTACATTCAGTGTCCATTAAAAGTCAAACCGATTTTTTTAGCTGCCATACTAAAAGAGCCATTTGTTCACTGAAAAGAAGAGTTTTTTTTTTCCAGCAAAGCCTCTCATGAGCTGGGAACTATTAATAGTCCTCCGAAACTCCCTACATCTCTCTACCTCCCTGTGGTTCCTGTTCCTGACTCCATTAGTAGAATGTGGAGCATATTGCATCATATGTCTACCTCCTTCTATAGCTGGCACCTCAAATAAACAACCATGCAGAGAAGCACTGATAAAAACTTGTACTAAGACCTCTGCTGCCTCAACTCTATTAGACTACCAGATAAATTGGAGGATGTGAGAAAATATATTTCTGCTTCTTGTTTCACACATTCACAAAATGGATTTAGGAAGAGAGGGATGGTTGTGATTTTTTATGGGAGAGAGAGGTGGTGGAATGGCTAATGAAGTGGCAAGATTGCTATAAAAATGTAGTGGGGTGAGGTGATTGTTATGATGTGAGGGACAAAATGAATGAGTGGATGTGATGTAACTGCTAATGAAGATTGGGATAGGTGATTGCTAATAAAGATGAGATGGAGGAGGGTTTGATATAACTGCTAATGAAGTGGTTAGGAGATGGATAGGGTTGATCTGGTGTCTTGTTGAGTAAGAGATGGGTGCATGAATAGGTAGTTTTAACAGCCAATGTATAGTATAGTAGGATGTCATGAGGGACATAACATTTTGCATGAATTAAACTTTGAGGTTTGGTTGTGGCTTGGGGGTGTAGTCTTTGTGGTGTGTTTATACAGTTTTGCTTTGGATTCCATTGCCATATCTTTTTGGGACCCAACAAGGGCCTATGTTATCATAAATTAACAACATCAAATTCATATTGCATTTCTAAAGACATCACATTGTTCGAAAAGAAAAAAATATAACATTATCATTTGTAAACGTACAAATATATCATCATAGTGGCTAAGGGCAAAAGCAATGACAGTATAATATCCAATGATGCTGGTAAGATAATTTTAATTTGCATTGATAAACAGTCTGAATGAAATGCAGATTTAGAAAGCAGCAATCTTTGCCTCTATCCACTTCACATATTTTGATGTTAGTCGAGTATAAACTGTAGGTACTTTAGAACTGCAGGTGCTGTCCCCATATGACACAATTCCTCGCAGTTGATTTTCACAAATTAGAGGACCGCCAGAGTCACCCTATATTAAAAGAGATAACGTGTGAGGCTTATACACATGTAAATACTAAACATTCCTTTACTCAATATTATGAGTTTTCACTGGTAATCTGCAGTAGCTAACAGAGGAAATAGACTCTGCTGAATACACACAGACACACTGCTGAATAAACACAGACACACACAGACTGCTGAATATACACACACACACACTGCCAAATACACACAGACAGGCTGCAGTGAGTGTGCAGTGTTTGTGTGTATAGGGGCACACTGTGTGAGTGGTGCAGTGAGTGTAAGTGGTGCAGTGTATGAAGGGTGGAGTGTGTGTGAGGGCTGCACTGTGTGTTTGAGGGGTGCAGTGTGTGTGTGTAGGGTTGCAGTGCATGAAGGGTGCATAATGTCTACATTGTGTGCGGGGGTTATCAGGGATGTAGTGTGTGTGGGGGTACAGTGTGTGCAGGGGTGCAATGCGTGAATAATGCATAGGGTCCATATTGTGTGTAGGGGGTTATCAGCGAGAAAATTTATATTTCTTTAATTTAAATAAAAGCTTTATGTGCCCTCACCCTTCTTATCCTTTTATCAGGGAGAGGGGACCTTGCACTGCCTGGTGATCCACTGGTTACTAGAGAGCTTTAGCCTGCAGCCTTTACCTGCAGGCTGACTGTACTCCTCTTGCAAGCACGGGGCTGTGTCAGAGCTTTGCCACGGTACTTGTTCTTGGGGGAGAGGGGGAGCAGGTATCATTGATCTCCCCACTGGCCCAAGAAGGCAGACAGCGTGTCTGGCTCTGCATTGGTTGGCGGGGACCTCAGCCCATGGGCATTCCCATGCCTCACACACAGGCATTGGAAGAGCTGGGGCTAAACTGAGTTTTACATCCTCTATAACTATCTGCAGCTCTGCTATCAAGCACAGGGTTCTGATTGGGTTACAGAGGACATTGAGCAAGGCTCCTGTTGCTTATCCCTCCTCACCAGCCCACTTGAACTCACAATAAGCACATTATAAGTGCTGAAAACAGACACCCCTAGTGGAAATTTGGGGTAACATATTGCCTACAGAAAGTGTCCAATGGATACAATGTCTTTTGGACTTTGTATCCATTGGACACTTTCTGTATACAATTGATCTAATTCTTAGGGTTACCCCCTTTGAAGTCCATTTACACTTCTCATTTTCTTGTAACATTTTGCCTAGACTAATTATTTAATATTTTAATATAGCTCAGCAGAGAAATGGGTTAACATATGTTGCAATATACCAAAGGTCTGTATCACAGAATCAGTTTTCACTAATGTTCAGATATATTGTTTCCATACTCTATGTACATTACAATTTGTGGCTCAATTTCAATAGAATAAAATGACAGCTATACCAGTGTCACGTCAGTGTCAGCTTTAGACTTTGCTAGGCCTTAGGCAAAACTCAAACATGAGGATCCCACTAACACCCATAGTGAGAAAAATATATATTATAAGATAGATAGAGGGTGTCTTGTGTATGTATGAGGCTGAAGCTATGCTGCATAGCTTGCATAGGGGAAAGCTGGGAATGTATTGGGATAAACATCAAAGAATTTGTGGAGTCACCAAGGCACAATAACACCTATTGTTTCCTACATTATCAGTTTTGTAAAGAACTAGAGTGATTTGTTCCTCCATTGGTTCTTGGATATGCATGGGTGATGGAAAGGTTGTGTTTTATTGAGACCACGGATATCTGGGGAACTATAGATTTTCGCCCACCGTATGATTGGTAGAAGAAAAATAAAATGATTAATACATAAAATCAGTCAATGAATTAGTACACGCTTCATGTAATCCCACACAACAAGTCTGCCTGTCCAGATCATGTTGGTATATATTGAGTAGAACCTCTCTGATACATCTTTAGGAGAGCAGTTTGCTATAAAATCATTATGTGTGTCTAATTCTAATATATATATATATATATATATATATATATATATATATATATATATATATATATAAAACACACAACAGTGCTACCTATACTGAAAATAAATGCCACTTGCCACTTACCTGACTTACATACACTCACTCAATGGACTGGCAATGCATCTTTTTAAAGGCATCAGAAGTTTCAAAATGATTATAAGTCAAGTAGTTTAGGCTTAACTTGCTCTCAGAGCTGTTTACAGGAACAAATGTGCAGAGATGTTTTGCATACCAGTTACTCGCAATGTCCTTCAGTATGCTAAATGCTAATGGTTCTCTCAATCACTCAAGGATACGTTTATTTTTTTTTGAATTTGATACGTGACTTCTAGACACAGTGAGAATCTATAAAACACACACATGCAATATGCACACACATACATTTGCATCATACATTTCTTTACCAAAGTATGTAACTCTACAATGGCTAAGCAGGGGTGCAAGTTTATATTAATAACAGATTTATTGTCTTATTAAAATTATCTGACAAATAGACCACTTGAAGTGACTAAGAACTCTTACCATGCATGCATCATCTCTCCGGTCCTCAACTGGTTTTGCACAGAGCATGTTTTCAGTTATGAGTGCTTTTATATTCTGTTTTCTATATTCACTTCGGCAGCTGGCTCTATCAATTATAGTTAAGTTAGTTTCACGTAGATACCTTGATAGCTGTGGGACATTAGGTGGGACATTAGGTACGGTGTAGCCCCAACCTGCAGTGTTACACTGAGTGTTTTCTTTCATATCATCAGTAGACTTTGGAAATGGAAAAACTGAAACAAACGGGCCTAGCTTTGCATGACGATCTAACTGTAAACAAAATCAATTGAAAAAAAAAAAATCATGCAATTAAGCATCGTTTTGATTAAACAAAATTATCCTGTTTATTTCAATCCTGGGATGGTTAGCTAACATGTAAACAGGTGAAAACAGCAATTCGATTAAAGGACCACTATAGTGCCAGGAAAACATACTAATTTTCCTGGCACTATAGTGCCCTGAGGGTGCCCCCACCCTCAGGACCCCCTCCCGCCAGGCTTTAGGGGGAGGAAGGGGTTAAACTTACCTCTTTCTCCAGCACAGGGCGGGGGACTCTCCTCCTCCTCTCCACCTCCTCGGCTGAATGCGCATTCAGCCAGTCCATAGGACAGCATTCACAATGCTTTCCTATGGACGCTGGCATCTTCTCACTGTGAAAATCACAGTGAGAAGCGCAGAAGCGCCTCTAGCGGCTGTCAATAAGACAGCCACTAGAGGCTGGATTAACCCTATTATAAACATAGCAGTTTCTCTGAGATTTAGCAGCAATTAAATTGTTGGATACTTTGGTCACAGCAGTTTCGACAGAGTGACCAGCGCGGAATCCAGACTGAAGGGGGTCAAGCAGAGAGTTGGATTCGAGAAAGTCTGTCAATCTGGCGTACACAACTCTCTCGAGGATCTTGGAGGCAAATGGCAGTAGCGAGATAGGGCGGTAGTTGGAATCAAGGTTGGGCTTTTTCAGAATTGGGGTTACGGTTGCATGTTTGAAGGGTGAAGGAAATGTGCCAGAGGAAAGAGAGATTGAAAATGCTAGCGAGAGGAAGAGCAAGAGAGGGAGACAAAGTGCGGATGAGATGCGAGGGAATAGGATCGAGGGAGCAGGTGGTGGGGCGGGAGGACAGGAGCAGAGCAGAAACCTCTTGTGTTGTAGCAGGTGCAAATGTGCATAGGATGGCAGGGGGAGTGGGGTTGGGTGATGTAATGATATCATTGATATGGTCATAGGTATGAAACATTTAGCATTTCCCTGACCGATGGCTAGTTTTTAGATCTGAAATATCAATTTTCTCTCTCATGTTAAGCTTGGCCATGCTAAAGTCTGGTAATACACAGTTGTATTTTTCCTACTGTTCTCTCTGGTAGGGATCTGATCTACACTGTTTAAGAATGCAGCAATTGTGATACTTTCATCCTAAACCACCAAAAGTGCAAAAGAAACATCTCACAATCCTTAATCTTATATCCTCCACTACATTGTTTGTGCCTGTCCAACTAGCAGGGGTATTTCAATATCTGAGCTCCACTTTTAGCATTCCACAACTGGACAGGAAGAAATAAATACCTGTGGCTCTATGTGAGCATAAGCCCTTTCTTGCAAACAAACTCAAACAGCTGTGCCTGCTAGCAGACGGTAAGCGGTCAAGCAGAAAATTAGAGGAACACTATAGTCACAAAGACAACTTTAGTTTAATGACCAGTGTTGGTGTATAGATCATGTCTCTGAAGTCTCATTGCCCAATTCACTGCCATTTAGGAGTTAAATTATTTTAGTGAGGCTAAGGGCAGAGAGATAACACACACAGAGGCTGGGGGCAGGTTTTTGGGGGCACATGGCGCTAGTGGACATTCAGCCTTTTACTCAGTAAAGGAATTCAAAAATTTTATTAACCAGTTCCGACTTTTCATATATTTCCAACTCACGCACATGAACAGATAATTGTTGGAGGTGTGGAATAGATAGGGAGACAATGAATCATATGTGGTGTAAATGCTCGGTGATCAAACCATTCTGGTGTATGGTGGTGGATATCAGGGCTGCCATCAGGGCATGAAAACCATAATGCTTGTCATCAGGGCCGGATTAACATAGGGGCTGATGGAGCTGCAGCTCCAGGCCCAGGCCCATGGAATAGGCCCATTTAAAAAAAATAAAAATATAAAAATAATTTTTTTTTTTTTTTTTTTTACACACGCACTACTCTTGGGTTTGCCACCTGACTGGTATTTCACTGGCACAGCCGGTATTTGAGGCTGCCTGGCCATGCCGGTATTGCAGTAATACCGGAAATACAAATGCACGTATTTTTCGCAGAATAAATGTAGATTACTCTGCAATACCAGCACCGGCCAGTAGGGGTCACTGTATGTGGAGAAAGGCAGGGATAGGAAGTTACAGCATATCCCTGCCTCTCTCTACTACTCACTGATCTGTGGGGGAGCAGCAACACAGCACAGAGTCCAGACAGCAGCTCTACAGCTCAGGTAAGTGAGGGATGGGGGGGGGGGAGGGCAGCAGGGACACATGCGGACACTGAGACACATGCGGACACTGAGACACTAGGGGACACTGAGACACTAGGGGACACAGACACTAGGGGACACAGACACTAGGGGACATATGGGGACACAGATATTAGGGGACATATGGGGACACAGATATTAGGGGACATATGGGGACACAGATATTAGGGGACATATGGGGACACAGATATTAGGGGACATATGGGGACACAGATATTAGGGGACATATGGGGACACAGATATTAGGGGACATATGGGGACACAGATATTAGGGGACATATGGGGACACAGATATTAGGGGACATATGGGGACACAGATATTAGGGGACATATGGGGACACAGACACTAGGGGACATATGGGGACACAGACACTAGGGGACATATGGGGACACAGACACTAGGGGACATATGGGGACACAGACACTAGGGGACACAGAGACACTAGGGGACACAGAGACACTAGGGGACACAGAGACACTAGGGGACACAGAGACACTAGGGGACGCTGAGACACTAGGGGACACTGAGACACACTTAGACATTGGGACACGGAAACACTATGTCCCCATGTCTCCCAGTGTCCCCATGTCCCAGTGTCCCCTAGTCTCCCAGTGTCTGTGTTCCCATGTCTCTGTGTCCCTAGTGTCTTAGTGTCCCCAAATGTTTCAGTGTCCCCATGTCTCCCAGTGTCTGTGTCCCTAGTGTCTCAGTGTCCCCATTTCTCCCAGTTTCCCTAAATGTCTCAGTGTCCCCATGTATCTCAGTGTCCCCATGTCTCTCGGGGACACACTGAGACATTGGGACACTGGGAGACTAGGGGACTGTGAGACAAGGGGACACTGACACTGTGATACATAGGGACACAGACACTGGGTGACTTGCGAGACTGAGACACTGGGATCAAGGAGACACTGGGAGCAATCCATCTGTACAGCAGAATCCAACTGTGAGTAGTTTGTTGGTGATTTTACAGAATTTCTCTGATGTCACTCCTTGTGATTTACATCATGTGATGTCATGCATAACTAATTAATTATACAAATGATTAAGGCTGGTATTTTTTTCCAAGAAAGGTGGCAACCTTAACTACTCTTCACATACTCTTGCTTAAAGGAGCACTATAGGGTCAGGAACACAATCATGTATTTCTGACCCTATTATGTTAAAACCACCACCCTGGCCCCTTCTTGCCTCCCTAAATATAGTAAAATATTACTTGTATTCAAGTCTGCAGCTGCTGGCTCTGCCTCTGAACTGACTGTCTGCTGACATCATCAGAAGTGGTGGTCTGAGCAAATTACAATACTTCCCCATAGGATTGGCTGAGACTGTCTAGAACTAGGCAGATCAGAGGCAGAGCCAGCACAAGTCCAACATAGCCCTGGCCAATCAGCATCTCCTCATAAAGATAAATTGAATCTATGCATCTCTATGAGGAAATTTCAGTGTCTGCATGCAGAGGGTGGAGACACTGAGTGGCAGTGCTGCACACTAGGCAGTACTGCCCCAGGAAGCACCTCTAGCAGCCATCTAAGGAGCGGCCAGCCATCTCTGAAAAGACAGTGTTTACTGCAGAAAGCCTGAATGGAATCATTCTACTTACCAGAACAAATACAATAAGCTGTAGTTGTTCTGGTGACTATAGTGTCCCTTTAAGTTTGGAAGCTTAAGAGGGATGTATGGGAACAAAACTTGTGTGGATTGGCTGACAAAATTAGTTTAGGTAATGCAGACGTCGGTCTCTCTAACACTGTGGCATGTCCCCTTTCTTCTACACTCACTACATACACATTTTCTCTGTCTCAGGAACTTCTGCCTGCTAGTAAGAAGGTAAGGAGACAAGTGGACCAGCCAGTGCTAGGGGACAGTCCTTAGAAAGCATGGAGTGAGCGCATCATTAGACGCATTTATGTCAAGCTCAGGGTGCTGCCTGCATAGTATGCCCTTAGTTGGACAGCCTGCATGATTGGCTGGCAGCCTGACATGCATTCATGCCAGGCTGACCTTCCAATTCTTTGGACAAACATGCCCCCTTTTTGGGCACGTTTACCCCTTTTGGCGGGTCCGGTCACGTGATTCGCGCCAGTGGCACACCCTTTTACCCCGCCCATTGACTTCCTGCTTCACTGGACACTGCTGTTAGGGGGTATGAATTTACTTGAAAGATGAAAGCATAAATTAGAGAGAGATTAGCATAGGGTATGTGTTTTCTTATAGCTGCATCCTATGAGTTTCCCTCCAGTACCATCTCCATCAGATACATGACGCTTGGGAGGTATGACTGTTTTAGTGTTTTTGGTCAATAAGATTCCGTAATTAGGCCCATCATAACTGTCAGCACCAGGCCCACTGTGCTCTTAATCCGGCCCTGCTTGTCATGGGCACGGAGGTCCTTGGGGGCCCGGACTACTCTGGCAGTCCGAGACCCACATTCCTTATGTGCACATATATATAGCGATTTTCGCTATATATATGTGCACTGAGGACCCCCTGCTACCTGTAAATTGCAGAGGGGGGCCCAGCAACACACTGTCTTCCTTTCCAGCTGCTCTCTGTCTAACTTTCCTGCGCCCTTCAGCCGCCAGAGCGTTGCCACGGGTTACCATGGCAACGCTCCGCACAGCACGCAGGCCGGTCTTGTGAGAGTTAGTCAGAGAGGAGCTGGAAAGGAAGACAGTGTGTGCTGCTGGGCCCCTTCTCTGCAATGTACCATGGCTGGCTCCCTCTACAATGCGATCTCCCCCCTCCCTGGCACGGTAAGAAGCATGGAGGGGGGGAATAAAATTTAAATATACTCAAATATTTTTTTAAAAAAATACTCCCCTCCCCCCTATTTTACACAAACACTGCATCCTTACAAGCACACACTCTGCACTACATTCACTAAACACACTCTGCACTACACACACACACACTACATTCACTAAACACACTCTGCACTACACACACACTAAATTCACTAAACACACTCTGCACTACACACACACTAAATTCACTAAACACACTCTGCACTGCACATACTCACACTACATTTACTAAACACACTGCACTACACACACACACACACTACATTCACTATACACACTTTGCACTCACTACAAACATACTGCATTCACTATACACACACTCTGCATTCACCACAATCACACTACATGCACTATACACACTATGCACTCACTACAATCACTATACATATTTTGCACTTGCTGCAAACACACTACATTCACTATACACATTTTGCATTCACCACAATCACACTATATGCACTATACACACTTTGCACTCACTACAAACACACTACATGCACTATACACACTACATGCACTACAAAAACACACACTCTGCATTCACTGTACACACACTACATCCACTACACAAAAACACACTTGGCATTCACTATACACACCAACATTCATTACACACACACTGCATCTAATGCATGCATACAAACATTACACAAAACATACAATCTGCATCCACTATACACACTGCATCCATGACACACATACCACATCCACTACACACATTCTACTTCCACTATGCACACTGCATCCATGACACACATTCTACATCCACTATACACACACACACACACTTCTTCCTTGTGGGCGGACTCAGGGCTGGCCCCGGGGGCCCAGATCTTGAGCTGTGTCAAGGCCCTAAACTTTCTGATGGCTGCCCTGGTGGATATTATAACTAAACTTTTGGATCAAATAATACAAAAGAGATCAGTATTTTCTGTTGTTCATACTTCCAGTTTCACTCTCAAAAAACCCACAAATGAACTACTTTTCATGTTTAAGTAGCAGCAAACTTAGTTATAGCTGGGGGATGGAAATCCAAGAAGGCCCCTACTAAAGAGGAGTTCTTACACAAGTATCTAGTAAAGAAATGTATGAAGGAATGGCTTTTATGAGCTCTGATAGAATGTACAAAAGATAGAAGCATGGGATGAATTGGATGCACAGAAAGATGCTTTATTTCAACAGACATGTGTCAAACAACCCCAAATTTTTTGAGTAAGAGAGAACGTCATTTCATTCTTACTACATGTTCGAGTCTCCAGCATGCATTACTTTAACATTATTTTTTCCTTTCAGTGAAAAGTAATGCAATGTAATCTTCAATCAGAATAAATGGTATTTAGAAGGGTGGGCGTTAAATGTTGATTGGTCAGAGGGCATGAACCCAATTACATTTTTAGAGATAAACATAAAGAAGATTTCCTGGCCAAAACGGTAATGGATAAGTACCGTATAAGTATGTAAAACTTCACTTTTATTTATGTCAACTAAAAAATGTGTGTCAGTAACTAGTATAGCACATAAATCGTGGATACAATTAGGTGTGTGTCAGAAGTAAATTGAATTATGTCCATATACGGCAAAAAAAAAAACAGTGCGGAAAGAAAATATAGAAAATAGATATACACAAGGGTACAATATTTACAAAAAGTACTAAGTGAAAGATAGGAAAGAATATAACTATATACAAGGAAAGGAATATATACAATAAATAAGTTCAGAGGTTAGTGAGACAGAGCCGTAGAACGATGTACTTCTAGTGCAAGCTTTACAGTAACTGTACACACTCCGCATTCACAACAAACATACTACATTCACTATACACACTCTGCACTCACTACGCAAACTACATTCACTATAACACTCTCCCGTCACTATTCACTCTTCAATCATTATACACACTCTACATTCACTACAGACATACTACATTCACTATACACACTCTGCATTTACTACACACACTCTGCTGTCACTATACACTCTGCAATAATTTTACACACTCTGCATTGACTACATACACACTACATATACTATACACACAAACACACATTCTGCAGTTGTTATACAAACATATACTCTGCATTCATTTTACACACTATATTCATTACACAAACACACTCTTTGCATTCACTATACACCAAAATTTCTGATGGCAGGACTGATTACAGATATTAGTGTTCAGAGATACCCTGCACCCACTTTCCCTGTTAAGAAAGGTTATAACTGAAGACATTTATGAAAGATTGCAATGTGTCTCTCTGAGTTTTACCTTCTCATCTGCCACCCAAGCTGTCTAACTTAAGCAACAGGTATCATAACTTGAACAGACATATCTCACCTGCTCAGATGGAGTTTAATGCCTTAGAAAATTCACTTTGAAAAATCACTTCCTGTTTCTGTGCTCCTTTTAATATTTCAACAGAATTCCCAACATTGCTGTAAGTCTTTACGTGAAAAATGTCCTACCTGTATAAGCTGAAAATCGTTGGATAGTGTGCGACTTTGAAAGCCTGGATATTTCAATATTTTGGAAACAGAAAACCTTTGCTGTTCTCGTTCATATTGCTTCCAATAATTGGCTCCCAGAATGACCACTGACTTATCATCACTGTAAGAACAAAGAAGCTAAAATAGAATATGTTTCAACAAATTATATTTCAGTTTCTATTAAACTAATTACATTAAAGCAACCATAGCCCCTCAACATATTACATAGTTACATAGTTACATAGTTAGATAGCTGAAAAGAGACTTGCGTCCATCAAGTTCAGCCTTCCTCACACCTGTTTTTTGCTGTTGATCCAAAAGAAAAAAAAAAAAAAAAAAAACCCAGTTTGAAGCACAATTTTGCAACAAGCTAGGACAAAAAATTCCTTCTTGACCCCAGAATGGCAGTCAGATTTATCCTTGAATCAAGCAGTTATTACCCTACATTGAAAGATTATATCCTTGAATATTCTGTCTTTGCAAGTATGCATCTAGTAGCTGTTTGAACATCTGTATGGACTCTGATAAAACCACTTCTTCAGGCAGAGAATTCCACATCCTGATTGTTCTTACAGTAAAAAACCCTTTCCTTTGCCTTAGACGAAATCTTCTTTCTTCCAGTCTAAACGCATGGCCTCGTGTCCTATGTAAAGTCCGGTTTGTGAATAGATTTCCACACAATGGTTTGTATTGGCCCCGAATATATTTGTATAATGTTATCATATCCCCTCTCAGGCGACGTTTTTCTAAACTAAATAGGTTTAAATTTGTTAACCTTTCTTCATAGCTGATATGTTCCATTCCTTTTATTAATTTTGTAGCCCGCCTCTGCACTTTTTCTAGTGCCATGATATCCTTCTTTAGAACAGGTGCCCAAAATTGCACAGCATATTCAATATGTGGTCTTACCAGTGATTTATAGAGAGGCAAAATGATATTCTCGTCCCGAGAATGAATGCCCTTTTTCATGCATGACAATACCTTACTGGCCTTGGCCACTGCTGATTGACATTGCACATTGTTGCATAGTTTGTTGTCTATAACAATTCCCAAGTCCTTTTCGTGTGTTGTTATCCCTAATTCGCTTCCATTAAGGGTATACCTTGCTTGTGTATTCTTTACGCCGAAGTGCATAACTTTGCATTTTTCAACATTACATTTCATCTGCCATTTGAGTGCCCAGTCCTCCAGTCTATCTAAATCCTTCTGCAGCAAAGTAATATCTTGCTCACATTGTATTATTTTACAAAGTTTTGTGTCATCTGCAAACACTGAAACATGACTTTCAATGCTGTCTTCAAGATCATTTATAAATGATTTATATTGAGTGCTTGGAGATATTATTTCTCAATGTTCACCAAGTAGTATTCTGTTTACCCTGGCTGTTGAAGAACTTTGGAAATTTATCAATAAACGGATTGAGCGGTATGAGTGATTTTACTTCCCTTGCAGAGTAAATACTAAATACTTTACTAAATACATGACTTTTATTTAACATAACAGTATTTTTTAGCACTATATGGGTTTTTTCGCAAGTGTCGCCTCGTTAATAAATATTGCAAAATAAAATTCATTGTGAATTCTTGATCTTCTTTGTGCATTAGATATTCTATGGTATGTTAGCTAATGTCTGTTTACAAGAGATAGCTCTGCAGTAAAGGTCTGTCTACTCTAATATTATATTTATCGTGGCTTATTACACCTCTGCTTTTTTACTCCTGTAATGAGCAAATATTTTAAATATCAGGGCTATTCATATCAGGGCTATCAATTAAACATTGGATTTTGCCCAATGGACAAATTACTGTAAAAATGACAGAATTATAACTGCATTGGCAATTTGCTGTCAGGGTTGGCTAGAGGATCCCCTGCATGGTGAGAGGCAGTGACCTAACAAAGGCAAATCCAGGCAAATAGGAAGAGGCGTATTACCAGACCTTATAGTGGCTGGACTTAACGTAAAGCAGGAACCAGGAAGTAACAGGACTATACTTAAAAAAATACTACATGCCAGGCCCAGGGGAGGAACAAAAAAATAAAAAACAACATCTGACACAGGAAAAGATCAGGAGCAAGAGAAAAGCAATGTTCTGAACAAGCCAGGGACCGGTACACATGTCAGGTAGCAAGACAAACCAGAGGCCTGAACACAAAATCAGGTAGAAGTAATAGGCTGGGTCAGGTACACTAGTACACGAGAACAGAATGTAGTCAGGTAAGCTAGGTCACACAGAAAAAGAGAGAACTTCATGAAGAAACCTCACACTACCCTCAAAGTCCCCACTGCCACTGCCAGTGATAAGTAATTATATGTTACCCAGCAGACTAATAGTGATTATGTGTGTGTATTTATCAGTTAGCTTGTCTATAGTGAGCTTGTGTATGGGTCAGATAGCTTATATGTGTCAGTGAGCTTGTCTGGAGTGTGCTTGTGTCTGTCAGTGAGCTTGTCTGTAGGAAGCTTGTGTGTGTCAGTGAGCTTGTCAATTGTGAGCTTGTGTGGGTCAGAGAGTGTCTGTGTGTCAGTGAGCTTGTTTGGGTCAGAGAGCTCCTATGTGTCAGTGAGCTTGCCTTTAGTGAGCTTGTTTGTCAGTGAGCTTGTATATAGTGTGCTTGTAAGTGTGTGTGCCAGTGAGTTTGTAGTGTGCTTATGTGTTAAGCAGGGTCAATCGCAACAGACAGGTGGCGGCCTGGAGGGTGGGTGTTACAGCACTGTTATACCCATGGATCATCTGGAGTGTGGGGCTGCAGGTAGGAAGCACTTTAACAATATTTTTAATTAAAAGTAATATAAAAGCATTAGTAGTAAACCAGAAATTGCATAACAAATGAACCCCTTAAGGACACATGGAAATATTTCATCATGCTAGTCTTTTACTTCTGAAGCTGTGTCCCTAAGGGGTTAAGTCAGGAAACACTATTGTATCCAGATTTTATCATCTGTCAAATGATACAATGTGAGCAGAATATTGTTTTGCTGCAGGGGGATTTAGATAGATTGGGTAATTGGACAGTCAAATGGCAGATTAAGTTTAATGTAGAAAAATGCAGTTATGCACTTCAGGGCAAAGAATGCACAAGCAATTTACAAACTTAATGGTAGTGAATTAGGTATAACACATGAAATGGATTTGCGAATTGTTATGGACAACAAATTAGGCAACAATGTGCAATGCCAATCAGCAGTGGCTAAGGCCAGTAAAGTATTGTCATGTATAGATAGGGCCTTCTCAGGATGAAAATATAATTTTGCCTCTTTATGAATCACTGCTAAGACCACACCTACCTGTGCAATTTTAGCACCTGTTCTAAAGAAGGATATTATGGCACTAGAAAAAGTCCAGAGGCAGGCTACAAAATTAATAGAATAAATGGAGCATTTAAGTTATGAAGAAAGGTTAACAAATTTAAATATATGTAGTTTAGGAAAACAGCACCTCAGGGGGGGACAGGAAAGCATTATACATATATATTCAGGGCCAATGCAAATTATTGTGTGGAAATCTATTCATAAACAGGACGATACAAAGGACATGAGGTCATGCATTTAGATGGAATAAAGGAGATTTAGTCTAAGGCAAATGAAACAGTTTTTTACGGTAAGAAGAATAAATATGTTGAATGCTTTGCCTGAAGAGGTGGTTTATCAGAGTCTATACAGATCTTTAAACATGTAGATTTTTTTTAGTAGCAGCATTGAGCAACATAGTCATACAAATACAGGGTTATTCACTAAAGTGAGAATTCAAAGTTAATTTCAAATTCAAAGTAAAAATAGCTGAAATGGAAACATTCTCAAACTCAATTATGTTTACAGTTCAGCTACTTTAGCCTTAAATTTTAAATTCACTTTTAATTCTAACATTGAACCCCTTAAGACCGCAGGGCGTTCTATGCCGTCCCCATTTTGGTGGTTTTTAATTCTAACATTGAACCCCTTAAGACCGCAGGGCGTTCTATGCCGTCCCCATTTTGGTGGCTCTAAACACCGCAGGATGGCATAGAAAGCCCTGCGATCTTTTGTACTTACCCGGTCGCCGGCGATCCCACGCTGGCGATCGCGGTATGGGGGACTTACCTGGGACCCCAGGGATTCCCCCTCCGTCTTCTTCGGCCCCCCTGGGCCATGTGATCGCGAGGTCCTTGCGAGGACCCCGCGATCACATGGACGGCATAGCCGTCCAAGGCAATGCCAGCAGGGGGAGTGCCTGTAATGACAGGTACTCCCCCTGCTGTCTGAAAAAAATAAAAAAAAATTAAAACAGTGTAAAAATAACATATATACTTAGATCATATATATATATACACACATAAATATACATACACTGTCTACGTGTATTTTAATAATATATACATAATTATATATATATATTAATATCAAAATACACGTACAATGATATTGATTAAATATATATATATAATTTTCATTATATATATATATTTATATAAGTATAGGTAGAATAGGTAGCACTCACGGTCTTCAAGTTAAAAATCTTCTTTTATTGTGCAAGTTTAAAACATAATGCCAGGATCAACGTTTCAGACCTCTCTCAGGACTTTCATTTGATCATTTGATCCTTTCATTTGATCCTGATGAAAGTCCTGAGAGAGGATGGAAACGTTGATCCTGGCATTATGTTTTAAACTTGCACAATAAAAGAAGATTTTTAACTTGAAGATCGTGAGTGCTACCTATTCTACCTATACTTGGATACCTAAAGCCCCAGGGTGTGCACCCGGCATCTATTTATTTTTCTATTTATATGTACAGCCTGTGTGCAAGGATTTTGCATATATATATATATATATATATATATATATATAAAACAAAAATAATCTTGCACTCCTCCTGTGTAAATAGTGGGTGCCCGGTGCTTGTCAGCCAAAATTAAAAAAAAATATATCCAAGATAGCACTCCAAGGACTTGCATAAAAAATAACTTTTATTACCTTCCAGTAAAAACAGCGAAAATCATTTTCGCTGTTTTTACTGGAAGGTAATAAAAGTTATTTTTTATGCAAGTCCTTGGAGTGCTATCTTGGATATATTTAACACTGGCCAAAGTTAGTGTTAATATTTGAAAATGCAAAAAACTAATTGGAACTCAAAATTTGGCCAGTGTTTGTGACTAAGTGGCTACTAAAAAAGACTGGACATACTCCATTTGCAATACCTTGGGTTGTCTACTTTTGCAAATGGTATGCCATCATGGGGGTAATTCTTATTCCTGGGCTACCATATGGTCTCAAAGGCAACGTAACCAATCTGGCGAATTTCAATGTGAAAAAAACAGAAAAGTGTAACATTCTATATTTGACCCTGTAACTTCCCAAAACACCATAAAACCTGTACATAGGGGGTACTGTTTTACACGTTAGACATTGCCGAATACAAATATGTGTATTATATTGCAGTAAAAGCAAACAGTATTTTGACATTCACAGTTAAAATGTCACGTAGAACTAAACAAATTAAAAAAAATCTTATTTTCACCCATTTTTTTCATATTAAATTATGTTCCATACCTAAATATTTGATGTTAAACTAAAGCCCTGTTTCCACTGAATAAAAATATATATAATAAGTGTGGGTGCATTTAATATGAAAGAGGTGAATTACGGTTGGACAGACATATAGCGCAAATGCCAGGTTTTGTTTACGTTTTGTTTTGATCACAACTTGTACATTTGCCTGCGGTCTTAAGGGGTTAATAAATAATCCTGATATAATAACAGGGTTATTTACTAATGCAAAAATTCAAAGTAATTTCAAGTTTCAGGTAAAAATAGCTGAATTGATAACATTTTCTAAGTCTATAATTGAAAATTCACTTTTAATTCACACATGATAATGGAAATGTTTCAATATAAGATAAAACAGAAAACAGGGAGGCGGAGCCAACCACCGACCTGTATGGACGTGTTCTTACAGAGCTCCCCAAGCACGACCTGTATGGACGCGTTCTAACAGAGCTTCCCAATCACCGACCTGTATGGCCGTGTTCTAACGGAGCTCCCAGCTTCAGACGCAGGGCCGTCTATAATATGATTAGGACCCTGGGCAATGCATTTTCTTGGGCCCCCAGGGCCCTGCCCCTCCCACTGCCTCACCCCCCAATTGCGCCCAACCCGCAATCACACTGACAGACGTACTGGCACATACACACACACACACACAGACATTAAAATATTCACAGATACATTCTGACACACACAGTCACTGACACACAAATATATACTGGCAGACATACTGACACACACACATACATACATACACAGACACATACGCTGACAGATGCACTGACACACACAGACACGCACAGACGTATTGACACACACACACACAGGCATACTGACATACACATAGACAGACATTAAAACATTCACTGATACATACTGACACATACACTGACAGACATACTGACACATACACTGACAGACATACTGACACATACACTGACAGACATACTGACACACACACACATACTTACATACACACACACACATACTTACATACACACACACACACATACTTACATACACACACACAGACATACTTACATACACACACACAGACATACTGACACACACACACACAGACATACTGACACACACATACTGACACACACACACATACATGCAGACAGATGTTCTGGCACATACACATAGACAGACATTAAAACATTCACTGATACATACTGACACACAGACACTGACATACTGACACACACACACACACATACTAACATACACACACACACACACACACACATACTGACCCACAGAGACATATTGACCCACACACAGACATACTGACATACACAGACATATTGACATACACACACAGACATACTGACACACATACAGACATACTGACACACATACAGACACAGACATACACACACACACACTGACACACACACACACACACATACTGACACACACACAGACATACTGACACACACACAGCCATACTGACACAGACATACTGACACACACACACACACACACACACACACACAGACCTACTGACATACATTTAGCCACCCTCCAGGTTCTTACCTTTTCTGGAGGGTGGTTTCCCTGGTCCAGTGGCAGGCTGAGGCAGATGGGAGTCCTCCTCTGGAACTCCCCTCCCTGCCTTTCTCTTCCCGCGCGGCTATTATCTCCGGTGGGAGGAAGTAACGTCACTTCCTCCCAGCCGGCTGCAGAACAGGAAGGGGCCCGGTCGCGCTGTTTAAGCGCCACAGAGCCTGACCGGGCCCCTGCTGACACATGCTCCCCGGGTGGCCCTTAGTGCATGGGCCACCCGGGGAGCCTCCTCAGTGTGCGGGCTGGTGCGGCTCCGTGCAGCCGCACCGCCCGGTCCATAGGGGCTGCGCAAATCGCGGGGCCACGGAGCAGCTGCTCTGGCCCCCCAGGAGTAACTGGGCCCGGGGCACCTGCCCTGTTTGCCCCGCGTTAAAGACGGCCCTGTTCAGACGATACAATCCATACCTTTACCTGAAGATTTAATCTAATTTCTGAGTGAACTACTCCAAAAGGGAAATGCTACCTTTACATACAACCGAACATGTCACAGCCACCCTAAAAACCTCTTACTCCTTCACGTAGGCTGATTTAGCCATCAAATATTTAGGGTTTCAATTATTGAAAGATTTCTCCAAACTCTACAAACTAAATTATACCCCACTAGTTTACAACCAGTCGTAAGACCTAACATCAGGGAACAAACCCCACTTCAACTGGATTAGTAGAAGTAACATATTAAAGATGAATACTTTACCAAAAATTGTGTATATGTTACAGGTTATCCCCATTGAATTACCTAAATCCTTCTTCTCCACTATTAGATGAACCATCTCAGAATTTATCTGGGGAGGTAAACATTCACGGCTAGCGTTCCACACCCTAACTTGACACAAATTATGGGGGGGGGGGAGGGGGGTAAGGTCTCCCAGACATAAAATGATATCACAAAGCAATAACTTTAACTAGGATATATGACTGGACAAATCTGGCACCACATAAACAGTGAGTGAAATTGGAAAATTATACGTTTCGAATACCAATATACACCATGCCATGGCAGAGTAATGGACATAAACACTTATGCCCCCAATACCAAACTCACCCAACGATCGTACCTGCCCATAAACTTTGGAACCACATCAGAAACTCACCTAATGTCTCTCCACACCCATCTCCTCTCTACCCCATAACCCATAACATCCCCTCTTCCCACCAGGTCTCCATACCACTGTCTTTAAATCACCTAAAAACTCTAAACACCTTACGTTAGGCTCACTCTTAGAAGATAAGTGCTTAAAATCATCACCCAACATAGTAAACAAAGCACGACCATCACCTTTGGAGTCTTTCTTTTACGCCCTACTTTCTCACTTCATACAGTCTGAACTGTTATTACTGACAGGGGACAATCCATACTTTGACTTTGAAATTAAATGCCACACTCGTAATATGAAAACTAAATATCTTTAGACGTTTTATAAATTACTACAACTCGAATATAAAGACCAACTCCTATATACACAATATCATGGGTTACGGACCTCCAAATCATACTTATGGTCTAACATATTTAACCTCCCTGGCGGTATGATTATGTCAGGAATTTTGTACCAAAAGCGGTACCATTTTTTTGCATTTGAATTACCCGCCCAGTTCCGCCCCCATGAGCCTCTGCGGCTCACAGAGACGGAACCAGGAAGTCAGATGGAGGCATCCGCCGGGGCTCTCACCGGCAATCACAGCGTGGGGACATCGCTGGATCGCAAGGAGAAGTTAATCCCTTCAGGACGGAGTCAATAGTGCACGTTCTGATCAAAACAAAACGTAAACAAAAACTGGAATTTGCGCAATATGTCTGTTCACCCGTAGTTCCCCTCTTTCAAATTATATGCACCCACACTTATTACCGTATATACTCGAGTATAAGACGAGTTTTTCAGCACATTTTTTGTGCTGAAAAACACTCACTCGTCTTATACTCGAGTCAGTTGTCTGTATTATGGCAATTTTCATTGCCATAATACAGACAAGGACCGGGGGCTGTCAGGAAGCTGTAACTTACCTTCACCGCAGCTCCTGTCAGCTCCCTTCTCTCTCCTCCGTCCGTACAGCTCCCAGGTCAGCTCCCTCTGCAAATCTCGCGAGAGCCGCGGGGTCAGAGCGTTGCCACGGGTTACCGTGGCAACGCTCCGCGCGGCCGCGAGAGTTGCAGAGGAAGCTGACCTGGGAGCTGTACGGACGGAGGAGAGAGAAGGGAGCTGACAGGAGCTGCGGTGAAGGTAAGTTACAGCTTCCTGACAGCCCCCCTCCTACAGCCCATCCACTGGACCACCAGGGAGTGAGAGCCCCCCTCCCTGGCCAGCTAACAAGCAGGGAGGGGGGACGAAAAAAAAAATAATAAAAAAAAAAAAAAAAATAATAACATTAAAAAAAATATATATATTACAATAATAATTAATAAAATGCCCACCCCCACCAATGCTCTGCACTCACACACACACACACACACACACACACACACTGCACTCACACACACTGCACTGCATTCATACACACTGCATACATACACACATACACACACTGCACTCACACACTGCACTCATATACACACACTGCATTCATACACACACTGCATACACACTGCATACACACTGCATACACACTGCATACACACTGCATACACACTGCACTCATACACACACTGCACTGCATTCATTATATACACACTGCACTCATTATATACACACTGCACTCATATACACATACTGCACTCATTATATACACACTGCATACACACTGCACTCATACACACACACTGCACTCATACACACACACTGCACTCATATACACACACTGCACTGCATTCATACATACACACTGCATTCATTATATACACACTGCACTCACACACTGCACTCATACACACTGCATACACACTGCACTCATACACACACTGCACTCATATACACGCACTGCACTCATATACACGCACTGCACTCATATACACGCACTGCACTCCATTCATTATATACACACTGCATTCATACACACACTGCATACACACACAGCATTCATATACACACTGCATTCATACACACACACACTGCATTCATTATATACACACACTGTAAATAAATATTCAGTTAATATAACTTTTTTAGGATCTAATTTTATTTAGAAATTTACCAGTAGCTGCTGCATTTTCCACCTTAGTCTTATACTCGAGTCAATAAGTTTTCCCAGTTTTTTTGGGTAAAATTAGGGGCCTCGGCTTATATTCGGGTCGTCTTATACTCGAGTATATACGGTATATATCATTTTGTTCAGGAGAAACAGGGCTTTAATCTATCATTAACTATTCATATATGGAACATCATTTATTATGAATAAAAGTAAAAAAAAATTGAGAAAATAAGATTTTTTTTAAAATTTGCATTTCCGTCTGACATTTTAACTGTGAATGTCATAATACTGTTAGGTTTTACTGCAAAAAATGCACATATTTGTAATCAGCGATGTCTCACGAGTACAACAGTACCCCCCATTAACAGGTTTTATGTTGTTTTGGAAAGTGACAGGGTCAAATATAGAACATTCCATTTTCAAATTGAAATTTGCCAGATTGGTAATGTTACCTTTGAGACGGTGTGGTAGCCCAGGAATGAGAATTACCCCCATAATGGCATACCATTTGAAAAAGTAGACAAGCCAAGGTATTGAAAGTGGGGTATGTTTAGTCTTTTTTAGTAGCCACTTAGTCACAAACACTGGCCAAAGTTAGCGTTCATATTTGTTTTTGTGTGAAAAAAGCAAAAAATGAATTTTTGGCCAGTGTTTGTGACTAAGTGGCTACTAAGAAAGACTGGACATACCCCACTTGCAATACCTCTGGTTGTCTACTTTTGCAAATGGTATGCCATCATGGGGGTAATACTCATTCCTGGGCTACCATACGCTCTCAAAGGCAACATAACCAACCTGGCAAATTTCAATGTGAAAAAAATGAAATGCAAGCCTTATATGTGACTCACTTTCCAAAACACCATAAAACCTGTACATGGGGGGTACTGTTATTCTCGGGAGACTTCACTAAACACAAATATTAGTGTTTTAAAACAGTAAAACATATTACAACAATAATATAGACCATAAAAGTGCAGTTCGCTTGCAAAAAATGCAAAAAACGTCACTTTTACTTAAAATATCATCGTTGTAATACAATTTACCAGTTTGAAACACGAATATTTGAGTTCAGCGAAGTCTCCCGAGTAAAACAGTACCCCCTATGTACAGGTTTTATGGTGTCTTGGAGAGTTATAGGGTCAAATATAGTGCTTGCGAATTAAATTCTCTGCACTTTTTCCCTGTGTTGTCAGGCATGTCAATCAAATTTTAATTAATCAAATCACATAATTACGTTAAAAGATTATTTAAATATACATGTAGAATTTTAATATATATGCATTTATAGGTATTTAAATTCTACGTGTATACTAATGTAATCTTTTATGCAATTATATGTATTTATCTATATATATATATTTGCGGTTATTTGTATTTTATATATATATATATATATATATATATATATAGATATATATAGATATATATAGAATGTCATTCTAAGTGTATTTTTTTACGGATATATATATTAATAACAAAATACAGTTAGAATGAAATTACGTATGCATATATAATTTATATTAAATTTTGTTTCAATATTTTATTTATTTATTTTATTATTTTATTTATTTATTATTTTAATTATACGTATTTATATATAATATATATGTACATCTATTATATATATATATAATATATATATGTAACGTCATTCTAAGTGTATTTTAATATTAATATATATACTTATATTAATATTAAAATACACTTTGTATGACGTTACACATATATAATATGTATATATATATATTATATATATAAAAATATATTTAATTTATTTTTACACTTGTCTTTTATTTATTTTTTATACTTCCCACCAGCAGGGGGACTGTCTGATATTTCAAACAGTCTCCCTGCTGGCAGATCCACAGCCAGCTATAGAGGGCCATGTGATCGCTCTTTGAGAGCGATCACATGGCCCCCGGGGGCCTGATTTGCCGTGGGAGGGCTGCCTGGGCTGTGAGGCAGTCCTCCCGAAGCGGATCACGGCGGAGGTAAGTACATCTTACCTCCGGGGGCTGGAAGCTGCCAGCTCTGTTATCTACCCCGAGCGTGACTCGGGGTTACCGCTTCTGGCAGCGAAAATTAACCCCGAGTCACGCTCGGGAATACCGCCAGGGAGGTTAAGCAAATACACAGGACTCCTATTAGTTGTAACATAATAGAAGCAAATTATAAGAGAATTTCCCGATGACACTACTCGCCAGATAAATTACATAGACTATTCACCACCACCTCTAACTTATGCTGGAGGTGCTTCCAAGGGACAGGCACACCCGTACACATCTGGTGGTCATGCCCTGTAATTCAGAACTATTGGAAGCGCATAACAATCCTGATACACAATATCACAGGCATACATATAGCAAATAAGGCTACAACAATAATATTCCTCCTACACCCTAACCCAATTCCCAAAACAAAGCGCGTTCCCGTAAATCACTTACTCACAGCAGCTAATCTACTCATCCCAACGAAGTAGAAACAAGCCACAGCCCCAACAATAAGAGAATTAATTCAGAAAAAGGGAGACTATAAGGGTACTGGAGGAAATCCACTACTCGTTTACCAATAAATACACCCTATATAATAAAATATGGGAACTAACGTTGAAATTCATAAGGCAACAGCCTACGAGATAGATATTTATTGGGGAAATCCGAGCTACATTTACTCCACAAATATGTGCAAACAGTGCAATCCTATAATTTTGCTGAAAGGGAGTGATATAGGACACAAGGAAGCAACACAGGAGATATAATCACTGACTAACTGCTTTAAATCCGACTTACAGCAGTTGGAGAAGGCATGAGATTTATATCTTATGACTACCCCGACACACCTTTAACTCATACGCTATTAGACCTACTCTCAACATACCTACAACACCAGGCAGCACTAGGCTCTCCCCTGGGCCAACTGTTCTGAGTTTGTTAAGCTTACAATGTTTATAATTAGAAACTTTACGTTGTCTTCCACTAAATTCACATCTTAATGGCTCATATGAACCATACTATACTACAAATATCTGGCTGGGAGGGGGGGTTGGTCTAAATATCCCTTTGTTTGTATGAACTCAATATAATGGTTTGACAGCATTACCAACATATATTTAATAGTTCTCAGGAAGTGCTCCAGGATCCTTCCCTCCTCCAAGACAGACCGTTCACACGTAGCATCCTTATATGATGAGCCATAAGATGAGATGTTTAAAGAGCTATATGATAAGATATTGTGACTCCAACTGAAATACATCAGATGATTGGATATACCCCCACCCAAAAATATTAAAGCATTATTACAGAATTAATAAAGAATTATTAAAGAATTAATAAAGTCATACAGTTCAAATCCTATGTGGAAGAGGAAATATACAACGTAACTCACGGTTTTCTTATGTACTACTCACAAAGCCATTTTGTATATGCATTTGTCTACTTATATTTATGTCTACTAATGTCTGTGCGATAATTTTGTCAATCTCTGAAGAAATATGTATGATGAATGTACCCAAATATTGTTGTCACAGTGTTATGTAACATTTTGGATGACCAATAAAAATATATATATATACACAAAAAAAACAGAAGTACAAAAATAATGCTGAACAATGTTATATTGACAGTCTGACACACTGACTAAATAAAGTAGATTTAAAATGAAACACAATGTTCATAAATGCTGAATGTTATAAACTAAAGCATTTATTTCATGTCTGATAAGTTCATGAGTGTTAAATTGCCGGCAGGCAACCATACAACAGCCTCACTGCATGATCTTTCTGAAATCCCCACAATGTTTGGAAGCAGCATTTTTGGCAATGATTCCACAACCACCTTAGGAGCTCCAACATAACATCGTAATGGAATGGGACACAGATTTCCAGGAGAATCACTGTCTATTCAAATTTTATATAAAGACAAATAAAGCTATATAAAAAAATTACAGGAAATTATTTGCTACATTATAACCAAAATTTCAGCATTTAGGCAGTAATACAGCTATGTTGGCAGCAAGTGTGGAGTTAAGTTCTTAAATCACTCCAAGTCATTACATTCATGGTTATTGACTGAAGTCAAAATGGCCCCATACAAACTGGGACAAAACCATCCTGGATGCATACGGAGCCATTCGGAATGCAAAATCCAGACATTATTGATGGAATTGAACAATGTCTATATTTTGTCATCAGGTCCCAAATGAGCCTAAATTTGATCTGGATTTCAGCCCAGTGTGAGTGACGGAATCCTACCTGCATTTGGCTTTATTAAATCTGCAAATTGCCAATGTGGTTGGAATTCGGTAATTTTAACCAGATTTAGTCCATTTTAGACAAAATGTGGTGTTTATGTTTCAATGTTTCTATGTTAGTAAATAACCCTAATTCATACTCCAATAACACAGAACTTAATATCACACATGACCTAGAGTTTAAAAATGTATGTCTGCTAATATACTTACACTTTACAATGCGCTGCTGTTAAAACCCAGTTTGTTTTAATCAAAGTCCCTCCACAATTATCGCTACCTGTAAAAAATGCCATGTACGGTCTGGAATGGGCCTTAGCTTTCTTCCCTCCAATGATTTCCGTGGAATCTCCTGAGATTTGAAAAGGGGAGCAAATAAGAAAAAGTACAATTTTAACATGAACCTGTATCATATAAACATGAGCACACAGACATATCTTTGTGTTCCAGAGAAACACTTTGTCAAATATCTAATACATGCAGAGCTACAGCTGTATGTTGCATTAAAGGATCACTATAGGGTCAGGAACACAAACATATTCCTGACCCTATAATGTTAACACCACCATCTAGCCCCTCCTGCCTCCATAAATATAGCAAAATCTTACTGTATTCAAGCCTGAAGCTGTAACTCTGCATGCTGTTTGCCTCAGAAAAACAAGCAGTCTGCTGACATCATCAGAAGTGGTGGCCTGATCCAATCACAATGCTTCCCCATAGGATTGGCTGAGACTGACAAGGAGGCAGATCAAGGGCAGAGCCAGCATGATTCAAACACAGTCCTGGCCAACCAGCATCTCCTCATAGAGATGAATTGAATCAATGAATCTCTATGAGGAAAGTTCAGTGTCTGCATGCAGAGGGTAGAGACGCTGAATGTTTGGATGCATTTTAGGCAGCCATGACCCAGGAAGGATCTCGGCTATCTGAGGAGTGGCCAGTGAAGTTATCACTAGGCTGTAATGTAAACACTGCATTTTCTCTAAAAAGACAGTGTTTAGAGCAAAAAGCGGGAAGGTAATGATTCTACTCACCAGAACAAATGCAATAATCTGTAGTTGTTCTGGTGACTATAGTGTCCCTTTAAGTATTTACAAAATTATATTAATTATCCCACAAATAAATTGTAATATAATAAGTTACTCAATTTCTATGGTTCCATTATTCATGTTACAGGAAATAAATATGTTTCTAATTGTTATATAATTTAGTTACCTTTAGAAAAGGCTATAAAAAGAAACAAAGCAGATGTGTAGCATATGTAGAAGAAACCCATTCTTGCAGATTGTGATAATGCTGTGTACCTTGATGTAGCATGTATATATATTAAGTGAAAAGGGTCTGTGGTTTCAGTGGTAAGCGAAAAATAGTCTTTGTAACAGTAATTGATGTTTTGTTCAACCCACTGTGGTTTGCAGAGCATTTCTTGTCACGGTCTTTCAAAAACATATATGTCTCTTTTCTTCAACAAATAGAATGTATCACACTCTGTGAAGCTATATTTTCCTTGAAAATACAAAATTTGAATATAGAGAAATAGATTAATGAAAGAATGCAAGGTTTCTTTTAAACAATCATCTGTTGCAGTTGTCACTAGTGATGTCGCGAACACGAAATTTTCGGTTCGTGAATGGCGAACGCCAACTTCCGCAAACGTTCGCGAACCGGGCGAACCGCCATAGACTTCAATGGGCAGGCGAATTTTAAAACCCACAGGGACTCTTTCTGGCCACAATAGTGATGGAAAAGTTGTTTCAAGGGGACTAACACCTGGACTGTGGCATGCCGGAGGGGCATCCATGGCAAAACTCCCATGGAAAATTACACAGTTGATGCAATTTTGATCCAAGCTAGCCATGTCCGTTCCTTGTCCTCACTGATGTCATTGAAGGTCTCTTCTTCCACCCAGCCACGTACAACACCAAGGGTCCCTGAAAGTATGCTAATAAACTGAAAAAAGAAAAAGTCTCCCAAGAAGGAAATCTAAAACTGGCATAGGAAAAGGTTAGACAACCATAATAAAGTGATACCTACAAATCCTAGTGAGCATAGGTGTATAATAGAGGGAGAAAGGGAAAGCAGAGTAATGCTTCCTAATACCGTGGTTAGTACCCTTTGTTAAAGTAAATTGAGTAATGGACAAAAGTCTTTATTGTATCATTTATAAATAACAAAGGGATACTATACTCATTCCCCTATAGTGGCTAATTGTGTAATAATGGTAATACTATTACCTATTATATAATATTGGCAGGGGCAAGGAAATTCCTTCTAAATAGATGGGTATAGGCAGAGAGTATGGAGACCGGAGTGATAAAGTGTCAATAAGGTGATATAAAGTTAAATGTAGCACAGACACACAGCCACCCTTTCTCTTAGCTAGTTTCCAGAAATGCTGGATAGGTAGAGGGGCTATAAAGACTCAGAGAGGTCTAAGAAGAATCCTCTAAACTAGCCCTAATCTCCTTAAACACCTTCAAGGGTGTTCTAAGCTAAAGCTCAATCTAAACGTTTAGATGACTGCCTGATTTCCCATCACAGATGCTGGCTAGGAATAACACTGTGCCAAAACAAAGAGTGGGTCTAAGTGCCCATAGTGCAGTAAAGTGTCCCTAGTGAAGTGAAAAAGAACGAGCTGGCACCCAAGAGAATAACGAGCTGGTGCCCTATCAGGGGACGTGTATATGGCATCGATTTTAAGAACCGGGAGATTGAAAAAGATGCTTGGTCGGTCCTCCTACTTCAAATTTGGGGCACTGCGCGTGCAGTCTAATGTGCCACCAGATAGGAATAGTACTACTTAACACACCACTCCTATCAGTTTAATCCCTGTTATGTGCCTTTTTTTTGGTTTGGTTTTTGAAGCCGCAGTGCAGCACCAGAGGCCCGAAAAATTAGGCATGTACACATGCCTGAAAAATTAGGTATTGTTGCAGCCGCTACTACAGAAAAATTGATGTTTGTTTCCAAGGCAGAAAGTGCCCTAATACATTGCGGCTTGAACCCTAGTTGGTGGCGGATAAGTCACACAAGTCAACCGGCATTCAGAGCTAAAATACAGCAGCGTGTGGACCATTTTTAGCCCAAGGCAGCTCATCTCATCAGGCCTTTTTTAGTCGAATGTATCGCCCAGTGTCAGTCCCTTCGGGATCCATCCCTCATTCATCTTAATAAAGGTGAGATAATCTAGACTTTTTTGACCTAGGCGACTTCTCTTCTCAGTGACAATACCTCCTGCTGCACTGAAGGTCCTTTCTGACAGGACACTTGAAGCGGGGCAGGCCAGAAGTTCTATCGCAAATTGGGATAGCTCAGGCCACAGGTCAAGCCTGCACACCCAGTAGTCAAGGGGTTAATCGCTCCTCAGAGTGTCGATATCTGCAGTTAAGGCGAGGTAGTCTGCTACCTGTCGGTCGAGTCGTTCTCTGATGGTGGATCCCGAAGGGCTGTGGCGATGCGTAGGACTTAAAAAGCTCCGCATGTCCTCCAACATGTCTGTAAAGCGTCCTGTCCTTGCCGGCATGGTCGTGGGAGGAGGAGGATGACTTTCACCTCTTCCCCTGTTAGATTCCCGTTGTGCTGTGACATCAACCTTATACGCTCTGTAAAGAATGCGTTTTAATTTATTTTGCAAATGCTGCATCCTTTCTGACTTGTTGTAATTTGGTAACATTTCAGCCACTTTCTGCTTATACCGGGTGTCTACTAGCGTGGACACCCAGTACAGGTCGTTCTCCTTCAGCCTTTTTATACGAGGGTCCCTCAACAGGCATGACAGCATGGAAGACCCCATTTGCACAAGGTTGGATGCCGAGCTACTCATTTCCCGTTTCTCCTCCTCAGTGATCTCAATGAAGGGATGTTCTTTTCCCCAGCCACTTCCAACACCATGGGTACCAGATAGGTGACAATGAGCACCCTGGGATGCCTGTTGTGGTTGGTCTTCCTCCTCCTCCAAGCCACATTCCTCCTCTGACTCCTCTTCCTCACAATCCTCTTCCAGCGTTGCCGCAGGTCCAGCAAGCGATGCTGATAAGGCTGTTTCTGGTGGTGATGGTGACCACAACGCTTCCTCTTCACGCTCATCTACGGCCTGATCCAGCACTCTTCGCAGGGCACGCTACAGGAAGAAAACAAATGGTATGATGTCGCTGATGGTGCCTTCGGTGCGACTGACTAGGTTTGTCACCTCCTCAAAAGGACGCATAGAACCATAGAAACATAGAATGTGACGGCAGATAAGAACCATTCGGCCCATCTAGTCTGCCCAGTTTTCTAAATACTTTCATTAGTCCCTGGCCTTATCTTATAGTTAGGATAGCCTTATGCCTATCCCATGCATGCTTAAACTCCTTTACTGTGTTAACCTCTACCACTTCAGCTGGAAGGCTATTCCATGCATCCACTACCCTCTCAGTAAAGTAATACTTCCTGATATTATTTTTAAACCTTTGTCCCTCTAATTTAAGACTATGTCCTCTTGTTGTGGTAGTTTTTCTTCTTTTAAATATAGTCTCCTCCTTTACTGTGTTGATTCCCTTTATGTATTTAAATGTTTCTATCATATCCCCCCCTGTCTCGTCTTTCCTCCATGCTATACATGTTAAGATCCTTTAACCTTTCCTGGTAAGTTTTATCCTGCAATCCATGAACCAGTTTAGTAGCCCTTCTTTGAACTCTCTCTAAGGTATCAATATCCTTCTGAAGATAGGGTCTCCAGTACTGTGTACAGTACTCCAAGTGAGGTCTCACCAGTGTTCTGTACAATGGCATGAGCACTTCCCTCTTTCTACTGCTAATACCTCTCCCTATACAACCAAGCATTCTGCTAGCATTTCCTGCTGCTCTATTACATTGTCTGCCTACCTTTAAGTCATCAGAAATAATCACCCCTAAATCCCTTTCCTCAGATGTTGAGGTTAGGACTCTATCAAATATTCTGTACTCTGCCCTTGGGTTTTTACGTCCAAGATGCATTATCTTGCACTTATCCACATTAAATGTCAGTTGCCACAACTCTGACCATTTTTCTAGTCTACCTAAATCATTTTCCATTTGGCTTATCCCTCCTGGAACATCAACCCTGTTACATATCTTAGTATCATCCGCAAAAAGACACACCTTACCATCAAGACCTTCTGCAATATCACTAATAAAAATATTAAAGAGAATGGGTCCAAGTACAGATCCCTGAGGTACCCCACTGGTGACAAGCCCAAGCTTCGAATATACTCCATTGACTACAACCCTCTGTTGCCTGTCACTCAGCCACTGCCTTACCCATTCAACAATATTGGAATCCAAACTCAAAGATTGTAGTTTGTTGATAAGCCTTCTATGTGCAACAGTGTCAAAAGCCTTACTGAAATCGAGGTAAGCAATGTCTACTGCACCACCCTGATCTATAATTTTAGTTACCCAATCAAAAAAATCAATAAGATTAGTTTGGCATGATCTCCCTGAAGTAAACCCATGTTGTCTCTGATCTTGAAATCCGTGTGTTTTTAGATGTTCAACAATCCTATCCTTTAACATGGTTTCCATCACTTTCCCCACTACTGAAGTTAGGCTTACTGGCCTATAGTTGCCCGACTCCTCCCTATTACCTTTCTTGTGAATGGGCACAACATTCGCTAACTTCCAATCTTCTGGGACTACTCCTGTTATCAATGATTGGTTAAATAAATCTGTTAATGGTTTTGCTAGTACACCACTAAGCTCTTTTAATAGCTTTGGGTGTATTCCATCAGGTCCCATTGACTTATTTGTCTTTACTTTTGA
The DNA here is from genome assembly GCF_036172605.1 of Pelobates fuscus. Lineage (NCBI taxonomy): Eukaryota > Metazoa > Chordata > Amphibia > Anura > Pelobatidae > Pelobates > Pelobates fuscus. Next base: position 84,797,846 of record NC_086321.1, read on the forward strand.
CAGTTGAAATAGAACCTCTTCCTCTGTAAACTCACGTGTAATAAATGACTCATTTATCCTTTTTCTTAACTGAGGTCCCTTTCCTTCATTTTCATCTGTAAATACCGAACAAAAATATTCATTGAGGCAGTCAGCTAGACCTTTATCCTCATCTACATACCTTCCTTCTTTTGTTTTTAATCTAACTAATCCTTGTTTTACTTTTTTTTTCTCATTTAGGTATCTAAAAAAGGTTTTGTCCCCCTTTTTTACTGACTGTGCTATTTTCTCTTCTATGTGTGATTTGGAAGCTCTTATAACTTGCTTAGCCTCTTTCTGCCTAATCTTATAGGTCATTCTGTCTTCCTCACTCTGGGTTTTTTTATAATTACTAAATGCTAACTTTGTTTTTTACTATTTTGGCTACATCTGTGGAGTACCACAGTGGTTTCTTGATTTTTTTGCTTTTACTGACAAGCCTAATGCAATTTTCTGTTGCCTACAGTAGTGCAACTTTTAAATAATCCCATTTCTTTTGGACTCCATTTAAATTGCTCCAGTCTGATAATGACTCCTTTACACATATTCTAATTTTGGAAAAGTCTGTTTTTCTAAAGTCTAAAACTTTTGTTTTTGTGTGGTGTGACTCAGTCACTGTTCTTATATTAAACCACACTGACTGATGATCACTGGATCCTAAACTTTCACCTACAGTAATATCTGATACCAAATCTCCATTTGTTACCACTAAATCTAGTATGGCCTCTTTACGAGTTGGCTCCTCAACGACTTGTTTTAGAGACAATCCCAGTAGGGAGTTTAGAATATGTGTGCTCCTGGCACAAGTAGCTATTTTTGTTTTCCAATTTATATCAGGAAGATTAAAGTCACCCATGATGATAACTTCCCCCTTCATTGTCATTTTAGCTATTTCTTCAACTAGTAGATTATCTAACTCTTCAATTTGTCCTGGGGGCCTATAAATCACACCTACACGAGTTACTGTGTGATTACCAAATTCTAACGTAACCCAAACTGACTCTATGTTCGCCTCACTAACCTTTATTAGGCTAGATTTTATGCTATTCTTTACATACAGGGCCACCCCTCCCCCTTTCTTGCCTTCCCTGTCTTTTCTATATAAAGAGTACCCTGGTATTGCTATGTCCCAGTCATTTTTCTCATTATACCATGTCTCAGTAACAGCGACTAAATCTACACTATCAGTTGCCATTATTGCCACAAGTTCATGGATCTTATTCCCTAAACTGCGAGCATTTGTAGACATGACTCTAAGCTTATCATTTTTTTTTTTTGTAAATATAATTTTTATTTCCTGGATATAGGAGGTAAACAGGGTTATTTCTGCGTAGACTCGCAGGTCTGTGCAACTTTCAACAAGATGTTAGAGTCAAACATAAAACGGGCACGCAGGCCCAACAAGGCTGCCGGACACGCAGGTCCCAGATAACAACAACAATAAGAGCACAAGAAGGTGAGTCCCCCCCTCCCTCCCCCAGACTCTTCCCATTCGTCTCATGCGTCACCGCCATCCAAAGAAGGGTAATCGCCCGTGGCTAAGCTGTTGTCCCTTCAGGTTAAGACTAGCTCCCTCTAGGTGGCTACCTCTAGGGTGTCTAATGCAGAGTTCTCTATTACCTCCCTTGTGCCCCCTGCGGGAGCTTTTGTGATCTGCCTGTGCGAGAAGGATGAGTACTTGATCTGATGATTTGCTACTGTGGGGGTTCGCGTCTGTAGGGGTTCCCTATTGACAGCTTACTATAACAGCGGAATGCCATTTTGTAGGGAGGTGAACATGCATGGGCTCATTTCCAATGCCCCTATGTCATCATGGCCTTTGAGTAGCGTTTCTTGTTTGTGACTCTTGGGTAGTGGGGAAGGGAGAGGGTTAGGAAAGTGAAGGGGAGGAGGAGGAGGGTCTGTCCGTTGTCCCCTAGATCATGTAGGCAGAGTATAGCCCTATATTTAGTTTTGTAGCATCGTCAGGAAGTCCTGTTTCGTCGTAGTCAGTATCCAGTGAGTCCAGATGTCCAAGTATGTCTGATGCTGTTTTTCGGTAGCCAACATGGAGAGCTCCTCCACCGCTCTCAGCTCCTCCATGTGGGTGAACCATTTGAGGAGGGAAGGAGTCTCACTCTTTTTCCAGTATTGTGGAATAGTTTGCTTGGCCATGTTTAGGATGCGGATTGTGAGCGATTTTTTTGTACTTAGAAATCGGTATAGTCGTGTGGTGGAGCAGCATTGCTGCAGGTTTTAATGGTGGTGGGTTGTCAGAGAAGCGTGAAGTGATTGTGTGTATCTTCCTCCAGAATGGTTGGATGAGTTCGCAAGCCCACCAAATATGTAGAGGTGTACCCGGTGCATTTGTGCATCTCCAGCATATGTTGGTCCCATGGGCATGTATGTATTGAGGTGTGTCTGGGGTGCAGTACCATTGCGTGAGTATCTTATAAGCTATCTCCTGGCTCTTGCTAAATATGGAGCAGTGGTGTGTGATCTCACATATCTTTTCCCACTCCCTTGCGCTGAATGTGTGGTCGAGAGCCTCCTCCCATTTACCCATAAAGCGTGGTGTGGCCGTGGGTGTGTGTGTTTGTAGGAGGGTGTAGAGCTGCGAGATACCGTGTGGTAGCGGTTCAGGGTCTACACAGAGTTGTTCAAAGGTAGTGAGTCCCCTTGTAAGAGCTCCTGCCCGTGGTAGGGTTTTGGTGTAGCTAACTAGTTGTGCGTATCGGAAGTGGGTCGTGAACGGCTGGTTAGGGTCACCACACAAGTCAGTTAAGGACCTCAGCCCCTGACCGGAGCATACATGTCTCAGTCTCGGCAGTGGGCATTGCACCAGGGCCCTCAGTGCCCTAGGGTCCTTACCTGGTGGGAAGCCTGGGTTATGTGTGAGGGGAAGCAGTGGGGACGGGAATGTGGAGAGTGTGTGTCTACCGACACTCCCTCTCCATACCTTCAGCGTCGCTTTCGTGTATGTGGAGTAGTGTGTTTCCTTTCCGTCAGTCCCCCCGGGGAGCCACGGGATGAGGGCGGCTGGGATCCCAGCCAACCCCTCCTCCGCCTGTTTCCATAGTTTACTGACCCCTGTTTTAGACCACTCCACTACCCGTTGCAGATGGCATGCCTTGTAATATTGCCGGAAATCGGGTAAGGCTAGGCCCCCTTTAAGCTTATCATTTTTTAACACACTTGCTACAGGCACCTTCTGTCCTTGTTTTGGGGGACATGTGAGCCTACAGGCATTGCGCATGAGCATCCAGTAACATGGCAAAAAAAATTCCAGCTCCCCAGAGGCTGTCCTAGCACCCCGGTCATACAAATATTCATTAACGGCTTTTTCTTGTTGGAGCAGGCGGTGGAACATCAGGAGTGTTGAATTCCAACGTGTCGGGCTGTCGCAAATCAAGCGCCTCACTGGCATGTTGTTTCGCTACTGGATATCTGCAAAGTGCGCCATGGCCGTGTAGGAACACCTGAAATGGCCACACACCTTCCTGGCCTGCTTCAGGATGTCCTGTAAGCCGGTGTACTTATGCACAACGTGTTGTACGATCAGATTACACACATGTGCCATGCATGGCACATGTGTAAACTTGCCCAACTTCAATGCCGCCAACAAATTTGTTCCGTTGTCACAAACCACTTTACTGATCTCCAGTTGCTGCGGAGTCAGCCACTTTTCCACCTGTGTGTTCAGGGTGGACAGGAGTGCTTGTCCGGTGTGACTCTCTGCTTTCAAGCAAGTCAAACCCAAGACAGCGTGACACTGCCATATTCGGGATGTGGAATAGTACCTGGGGAGCTGGGGGGGTGCCGTTGATGTGGAGCAAGATGCAGCAGCAGAAGAGGACTCAGCCGAGAAGGTTATGGAAGAGGATGGAGTAGGAGGAGTAAAGGAGGTGGCAGCAGGCCTGCCTGCAAGTCGTGGCGGTGTCACCAACTCCTCTGCAGAGCCACGCATTCCATGCTTGGCAGCCGTCAGCAGGTTTACCCAATGCGCAGTGTCGGTGATATACCTGCCCTGACCATGCTTTGCAGACCAGGTATCAGTGGCCAGATGGACCCTTGCCCCAACACTTTGTGCCAGACATGCCATTACTTCCTTTTGCACAATCGAGTACAGGTTGGGGATTGCCTTTTGTGAAAAAAAAATTCGTCCGGGTACCTTCCACTGCGGTGTCCCAATAGCTACAAATTTTTTGAACGCCTCAGACTCCACCAGCTTGTATGGTAAAAGCTGGCAGGCTAATAGTTCAGACAAGCCAGCTGTCTGACGCCGGGCAAGGGGGTGACTTTCTGATATTGGCTTCTTACGCTTAAACATGTCCTTGACAGACACCTGACTGTGGGCAGATGAGCGGGAACTGCTCAAGGCGAGAGACGGAGTGGTGGATAGTTGAGAGGGGGCAAGGAGGACAGCAGTGGTTGATGTGGCTGAAGATGCTGGACCAGGAGGAGGATGGTGGCTTAGAGTTTGCGTGCTGCTTGTACTCATGTGTTGATCCCATAGGAGTTTGTGATGTGCGATCATGTGCCTACGCAAAGCAGTTGTACCTAGGTGGGTGTTGGACCTCCCACGACTCAGTTTCCTTTGGCACAGGTTGCAAATGGCATTGCTGTTGTCAGAGACAGACACACAAAAAAAATTCCACACTGCTGAGCTCTGCAATGATGGCATTCTGGTGGTGGACACAGCATGCGTTGATTGGCGTGCTGTCAGGCTGACCCCGGGTGCCGATGCATGCTGTCTGACTGTGCCACTAGCTCCTTGCGATGACCTCCCCCTTCTTCCAACTCGTCTCCTCCTCCTCTCTGTCTCCCCATCTGAACTTCCGCCCTGTTCTTCTTGCCGAGCGGGCACCCATGTGACATCTATGGACGCACCGTCATTATCAACCGCTTCACTTGTATCTGACAACTCAGCAAAGGAAGCAGCAGCAGGTACAACATCATCATCATCACACCGTACGTCCATGTGTGTAATGCTGCCTGACTGAGACATATCCCTGTTATCTACATCCTCTGGCAATAATGGTTGCGCATCACTCATTTCTTCAAACGGATGTTGTAACGGCTATCCAGGTAGTGAGAGGGTATCAGCCGTTGGAGACGTCCTTTTCCTGGCAAGCTGCTGTGTAGTAATAGAGCTCTTAATCCCATCCACGAAATCCAAGGGTAGAGTCAGGCATAGCTGTAAAAAGGCAAGGCAATAATCCAATACAATCCCCTTCCAAGAATGAGACGAGGCTAAATTTTGAAGGGTCAAGAAGAACTGAGATTTATTGACAGGGGTCTCCTTTTATGCAATACTGCACTGGGAAGGGCTACACCTACAATAACCATGTAATCACATACGTGGTACAACCCCCATTTCTCCTCCCCTCAGATAAACATGTTACACAATTAAAACATACACAATTTTACTCAAGTTCTGGATGTACCCCAAAAAGCTTTGAGGGGTTCGGGAGTTATGGGTCTTTGAAGTTTTGACCGACCACACAGATTCTCTAGCCAAAAAGAGTTCCATAAGTTTTGGCCCTGCGGTCGGTCTCTGTTCGTGCATTAAAACCCCACGAACTCCTTGCCACCCATAGTATTCCTGGTGTTTGCTGGAATCCCTATGTAAGCTTAAGTATAACTACCGAACGGCCGGTTGTTTGGTAGTTCCAGCACAAAGTTATGGGCTCATGGAGGTCTCAGCAGTGTTCACCTGTTTGCGTATTCGTTTTTAGTTCCATGCATTCACGGGCGAACACCGCTGTTCGTGCGTAAAATGGCCGCGAACACGTGTAAAGTCCCAAAATGGCGGCCATCTATTCAGAGCACAAAGAATTTGTGTGTAATCATACGAACGGCTGCAACAACGCTGGGAGGTAAAATATCACTTTTAACTGTTCCCCTGGGTGGTCCGATGTTCGGTAGTTTGGGCTGCATTCTCCGGTAATGGCATTTCTCATGAAATAGGTATTCGGATAAATCCAACTGTGTTCTCTTACATTATAAGTCCAGGCATAAAGCATAGTTTTGTTACAGATGTGTAAATAACTCCTCTGACAGATAAAGTGAAGCTGCTGTGGTGCTAGTGTTGGTGGTGGCAGCAGGCGGGTGAGTGGTATCTTGAGAGGTGCCCGAAGCTAAGCTGGAGGAGGATGGTGTGTCAAGGTTCCGAGCGGAAGCTGTAGAAGATTGGGTGTCCTGTGTTAGCCAGTCAACTATGTCCTCAGAACTTTTCAAGTTCAGGGTACATGGCCTCTGAAAACTGGGCATTATTCTAGGGCAAAAGGGAATCACAGCACCACGACCACGACAGCCCCTGCGGGGTGGCCTGCCTCTGCCTGTCATTTTTTTTTGGATTAGTGGTACTATGCGTGCAAGCTACTGTGAGACCAGATATGAGTGGCACTGTGCACTGGCAGAGGTTGGCAGAGTACACGCTGTAGGCCTGACACACCCGCTTGAAGACAACTAACTGCTATTCAATCTATAACAGTGAAAAAAGTTTTTGGGTTTTTAAATGCATGCTATTGTGACACCAGATATTAGTGACACTGTGCACTGGCAGAGTAGACGCTGTAGGCCTGACACACCCGCTTGAAGACAACTAACTGCTATTCAATCTATAACAGTGAAAAAAGTTTTTGGGTTTTTAAATGCACGCTATTGTGACACCAGATATGAGTGGCACTGTGCACTGGCAGAGGTTGGCAGAGTAGACGATGTAGGCCTGACACAGTTGCTTGCAGACAAGTAACTGCTATTCAATCTATTAGTGACATTTTTTTGTTTTTAAATGCAAGCTATTGTAACACCAGATATGAGTGGTGGCACTGGGCAAGTGGGCACAGTATCCACTGTGAGCCTGACACAGAAGCTGGCAGGCAGGCAACTGCAATTAGATTACACAGGGAAAAAAAGCAGACTGATGTTCTAGCCCTAAAAATGGCTTTTTGGGGTGCTGTCCTTACAGCAGAGATCAGATTAGTCCTTCAGGACTGTAGTGGACACTGAATACCCTAGACTAGCTATCCATTTCCCTATCAAATCAGCAGCAGCTACACTTTCCCTCCTCTCACTAAGAATGCAGCTTCAGAATTAATCTAAAATGGATGCTGTACAGGAGGTGGGAGGGTCTGGAAGGGAGGGTCTGCTGCTGATTGGCTGGAATGTGTCTGCTGACTGTGAGGCACAGGGTCAAAGTTTACTTAATGATGACAAATAGGGGGCGGATCGAACCGCGCATATGTTCGCCCGCCATGGCGAACGCGAACACGCTATGTTCGCCAGGAACTATTCGCCTGCAAACCGTTCGGTACATCACTACTTACAATCTGCAAGAATGGGTTTCCTCTCCATCTGCAATAGATCTTCTTTGTTTCTCCTTATGTTCTTTTCTAAAGGTAATTAAATTATATAACAATTAGGAACATATTCCCTTTCTGTAACACAAACAATAGAGCCATAGAAAATGAGTAACTTATTCCATTATTACAATTTATTTGTAGTATAATTAGTATCATTTTGTAAATACTTAGTGCAATACTTAATGCAACATGCAGATATTTGACAAAGCATTTCTTCGGGACACAAAGATATGTCTGGGTGCCCATATTTATATGATACAGGTTTCATGTTAAAAATTAACTCTTTCTATGTGCTGCCCTTTCCAAATCTGCAGGAGATTCAGTGGAAATCATTGGAGGGAAGGAAGCTAAGCCCCATTCTAGACCATACATGGCATATTTGATAGGTAAAAGATATTGTGGAGGAACTTTGATTAAGACAATCTGGGTTTTAACTGCAGCGCATTGTCAATTGTAAGTATTTTTGTAGAGAGACATTTTGAAACTCCAGGTTGTGTGTGATATTAAGTTCTGTGTTATACAAAGTTATACAAAAAATATTGAAAGTTCATTTAATGGTCTGTTTTCTGGGCTTTAACATCATGCAACAGGTTGACGCAAAGTAAAATTTCGGTGTGAACAACGTTAAATCCATGCTCTTATCAGGGAGTTCCAAGTGTCAATTAATAGCTAGGGCTCCTCTCTGTCAGCTAAGGCCAACTTTAGTGCCCAGATTAACAGATGAGCTGTATGCAGTGCTCAGAGTGAGTGCTGCATACAGACCTTTGTGATAAGGGATGTACCCCAACTTACAGAAATGGTGAATCCCACAAAAAGAGGTTCTAGATAGACACCTTAGTGTGCCTTAACGTTAATAGAAATAAAGAAAGAGTAAGGAATAGCAAAGGTCAGGGATATAGAAATAGAGATAAATGGAATAACAAGCCAAGTCTGGATATCAGAAATACACAAAGTCAAATTTAAGCCAGTTCAATGGGCACCCATACCACTTCATTGAGACATAGTGGTCTAGGTGCCTGAAGTGTCCCTTTAAGAACACTGTTCAAAAAGTTAAAGTCCACTTAGTAAACTCTTTCAGGGAGCATGGGTATGCCATATCTGGCTCTATACAACATTATATGGAACAATCAATCACGATTAATAGTTCAGCCACCAGTACACTTAAAGCACCTGTAGGACATGCGTCATCTATAAGTCCACCATGTATCCCTTTGGTCCTACTAGAAGAGAAGCTATTTGTCCTGAATGCTCCTACAAGGAATGCTGCTGCTGCCAATGCTGCGACTGAAAGACTCAAGACTGAAGTAACATGTAAAGTATTTAAAGTATTTCATAGCAAAAATACATATTCTCACCATGAAATGTAATTTGTTTCAGAAACCAAAGATAAATTAAACCATCACTTCTCCCATATAAAGTTGTGTGACAGATTACCTATAGATTATTTTTGCATCTTTTTTTAATAGCTTACAGTTTAATAAAACAAATGTTTAAAGTCGAAAAATTTTTACAGAAAAAAAAAAACGCGAGAGGCAAGGATGGCCTGTTTCCTTTCCTTAGTGGGTGTAGCAGGACACATTTTTGTTTCTTTTAGCAAAAATTTCAGGGTTATTCACTAAAGTGACAATTCAAAGTTAATTTCAAATTTAAGGCCATAGTGACAGAACTGAAAGCATAACTGAATTAGAAATTTTTCCCAGTTCAGCTATTTTGACTGAAAATGTGAAATTCCCTTTAAATACTCACTTTAGTGAATAACTCTGATTATCTCATTTAAACTGTTTTTTTTTCCAGAAATTCCTTTCAGAGATTGTAGAGGATGGGCCTTCACAATTGACTGAATGTGTCACTGCATTGATGAAATGCTGGTGAGATAGCCAGTGATAAGGTCTCTTGTTTCAGTCCGTATTCTGTGCATGATCTAGTGTTTTTTTTGTCAAACAAAGCTTTATTGAGACAGAAGGTTTAAAAACAGAGTTATACATTGGTAATATTAATGCATAGGCATATAGTGATTATGACACAGGTACAAGACAATTTTTAAGTTCGACATATCACACAGATTATAGAGGCCTCATTTTAAATTAAAGAATGGAAACTAGGAACTGAAGTACACAGTGAGTCAAGATGGTAACTAAAGGGGTCATATTAAAAAAAAAAAGAATGAAATATCCACTGACAATGATTACGCTTAAGAAAGGCATAATGCCTATGATTCTGGTATAGGAAATAATAATCAAAATAAAGTAAAACGTACATGTATATTAAAAGAAGGTTAATATACTCTTATCTGGCGAGGCAGTCATATCGAAACACTAGATTAAATTCAATCTTTGAAGCAAACAAGGCTATATAGACATGGAGAGTACTAGTCAATTAATACATAATTATGCAATAAAACATGCTGGTCATACAAGAGACTGTCTATGAATAGAAAGAAGCTTTAAAAAAAAAACTATGCTACCTGAGGGTAAGAACATGCTAAGCACATATAATGATGGTGCCACTGGGTATTAGCTGTAGAAAGTAGAACAACGCTATGCAAAATAGTTGAGTGTCATAATAGGACAAATAAAGACATGAGTGGACAGTCAGCCTATGCCAAATGATTTCCATGATTTAATGTCCACTCCAGCCTCATGCATGGCAGCAATTCTCGCCCCCTCCAAACATGACTGCTTTGGCAGATTATTGGGTAGATTGAGAGGTATAAAGTAACATTATTCAAGTAAATACAAGAAAAAATGAATTAAAGAGAAGGACTGTTTTAAATGGAAAGATATCCTAACAAGGTTATTCACTGAATACCGCATATTGTCCAAATTAATAAAATCCAGTGAAATTTACAGAATTCTATATGCATTGGCAATTCGCAGATGTACTAAAGCCAAATGTGGTCAGGATTCGGTCAGTCTGACCAAATCTGTATCAGTGACATCCATGTGTGATCTAATGTAAAGCACAAAAACTGACATTTATCAAGAACTGCATAGTGACTGAATATAAACCGAATGGATCCAGCAGGATGCACAGTCTCACTTGCTTTTTGTAATGTTAGTGGGCAAATAGTAAAAAAAAAAAAAAAATCGGCGGCATAAGGGTTTATTAAGTGGCAAGCTTAACTTGATAGCCAACACAAAAAAAGTTGTCAAAAAAATAATTAATAAATTAAAGATAAAAGTCCTATGGGGTCAATAAGATAAAATTATATATTACTATTTTACCTCCAAATACCTACCGTATGAAAAAAAAAAATATATACTGACCATCAGAAGTCTTTTTTCCAATTCTTCTTACCTTTAACACCAAAAAGACCAAGTAAAAGTCTAGAACAGGGGTAGGCAACCTACGGCACTAGTGCCATGCACGGCACTCGAGGTGTCTTTGCACGGCACTCAAGGCTGCTAGAGTCAAACAGGCTCTGGCCTATCAGGAGTCCCAGTAAAACTTCAGATATCTGCTAATCCGAAAAGGTGGTGAAGGACAATCCTCAATTTATGCATTGCAGCACATAGAGGTAGTGATCTTAGATAACTTCCTCCCAGCACTTGTGAATAGGAAGCCACTCTGTAGTAGAGCAGCTCGCAGTTGCTGTTGCAGCTCCTGTCCTTGACATGTACCTGGCCGGACTAGTCCCCACTGGAACCCAGGGAAGCCACCCACACTGCTAGATATACACAGAAATGCAGAATAACCCTCCCCTCATACAAATAATACAGACAGCCCACACACAAACGAAACACCTGAACAATCCACATACATGCACACAACCCCACATGCAATACCCCAAACAGCCCCCACACACTACCAAACACACACTTTGACATATCCATCCACACACAATTCCACAAGCAGCACCCATACACAGCTTACATTCATATGTATCCTACACAATACCATAAACTACTCATGAACATAAACAATATAATAGCTCATATATGCAGGGCCTTCTTTAATGCGGGGCAAACTGGGCAGCTGCACCGTGAGCCCTGCTGGCCTCAACTATTTCTAACCCTCTGTCTGGTAATCTGCACACTAAGGAGGCCCACCGGGTGGCCCATGCACAAATGACCACCCGCTGGGCTTCTGTCAGCAGGGACCCGGTCACACGCTGAGGTGCTTTAACAGCGCAAGCGGGCCCCTTGCTTTTCGGCAGCAGGCTGGGAGGAAGTGACGGCCATGCATCACTTCCTCCCACAAAGAGAGGAGCGCGCAGGAAAGAAGAGTAGGCAGATTGCAGGGGGGCTGGCCAAGAGCTCTAGGCCCCAACTCCCAACGCCTTCAGCCACCAGCAGGAAAGGTAGGAAACTGGAGGGTGAGTTTTAAAGTGTATGTCTGTGTCAGTATGTTTGTGTGTGTGTCAGTATGTTTGTGTGTGTGTCAGTATGTTTGTGTGTGTGTCAGTATGTCTTTGTGTGTGTCAGTATGTCTTTGTGTGTGTCAGTATGTCTGTGTCAGTATATCTGTGTGTGTGTGTTTGCAATCACGCCAACACCACATACAAACATATTCCACAAAAACACACAAAAACTGCTTAGTGCTAAATACAGACCTGCAAACATGAGTAAATGGTAAAGCCCCAGCTGTCAATGCTATTCTGGAGTTGCACGACAGATGGGGATCTACCTTTTAATCACCCGTGCAACAGGGAGACCGCCAAGAATTCTTGCACCTCTCTACTTTAGGTCCGCCACTGTGTTGAGGTGGAGGACGTGATTGCATGCCTGGGAAGGGGGGACAGGGTCCAGGGGGCCCTAAGCAAATGCTTTCCAGTCATTATTAAAGACAGCCCTGCATATATCCGCACAAATACAACGATACAAAGCAATTACAGTAAAAATAACACAAGCAGAATACGGCAGCATACACACCTCGATTTATAAAAAAAATAGGACCGGCACGCTACGGGACATCACAATCCTATATCGGCACAGTGCTGCTAAAAGGTTGCCTACCCCTGGTCTAGAATAATCAATGCTGTTAATTAAAATAATAAATAAAACCACAACACATAAATAACGATGACTGTATGTAACATGATGTCTCTTGGCTTGCACCAAAACTTTTCCTACACTCAAAATATATATATTATGACACTTTTTCATGTTGCACACTGTTTCATAAATCAGCCTTATTATTAAAAAAAATATTTAAAAAAAATATTTTTGTGCTAGGTGAAACATTTTGTAAATTCTCTTCAGTTTTACCAGTAATTAATATTATTTTAATCATTGGACTCATGTCATTTAGCAAGTGAAGTATCGCCCACAGCATGTAATGGTAAAACTGACTAATGTTGTCCACTTCCTCTCATATTATCAGAAGATAAAAAGAAATGTACTCTAGCAAACAGTTTCCAGGAAGTGGCTTTTTAGACTCGGTAGCCACAGGTATAATATTTGTTGCAGAAAACTACATGTAGAGAATATTTTTAACCAAAAACTGCAACCAGTTAAAAAAAAATGTTTTAATAGACAAATAACTGAAAGTGCTGAAGAATAAGAACATTCTAAAATGATTTAGAACCAAATAATATCTTGTATTGCAAGTGCAGCTGAAACATCAAAGCATTTCTCCAAATATGCCAACTTAAACAGTTACCCTAACTCTTCCCAACCAAAACAGATTTTATTTACCTAAATTCAGCACCAGGTGAAGCTCCCAGCACTGCTTGTCACTCCTCTCTTGACATCATGAAAGCTGCGCAGAGGTCCAATTAAACATTGCACTCCCAAACTCCAACCACCGTGGCACTTCAAAAAGCAGAAGTGGTCATGGTGGTAGGATTAACCCTTTAAAATGAAATATAAAATCTGTGAATTAATCCATGTCCTGTAGTGCAGCTACAAACCTGTGAAGTACCTGGGCTCAAGTCCCATATAGAACATTCCTCCATATGTCATTTTAATTACATTTGCTTCTTTAAATTTCCTGCTGTGATTGAACCTATTTACTAATAGACAGGCAGAAAGAAAAAAAAAAATCATCAAACTGAAGTGGAATTGGTCTATCCAGGCCTGGACTGTGTCAGGTGAGAGGGTGCCAGAAAAAGGCTTAGCCGCACAGCTTCTGTCCTCTGTTCTGCATCGAGTGGAGGTGTATCTCTCTCAAACTGGCACTTAAAGTGTCAGAATGCTGTCATGGTAACCCTCAAGAAGACCAGGGCCACCATCAGGGGGTGACAACCATGACGGTTGTCACGGGCCCAGCGGCCCGGACTGCTCTGGCAGTCCTGGGCCCCACTTTCCCTCTCTGCACACATAGATAGCGAATATCACTATCTATGTGTGCAACCGCGGGCCCCCGGCTCCCTGTTAGCGCAGAGGGGGCCCAGGCAGCACGCAGCCTCTTCTCTCTGCTAATAACTCTCACGAGACCCGGTTGCCATGGCATCGCTCCGTGGGTCTCGCAAGAGTTATTGGAGGAGAGAAGAGAAGAAGCAGTGTGCTGCCTGGGCCCCCTCTGCGGTAACAGGGAGCCGGGGTCCCCCCCCCCCCCGGCACCACCAGGGATCATGGAATCTCCCCCCTCCATGGACACAGGTAAGCAGGGGGGGGGGGGGGAGAAACAATTTAATTACATTTTTTATTTTTTTTATTTATGTGAAAATACCCCTTCCTCCCCCTCCCACCCAGATTGCACATTTACACACACACACACACCAACACAACATGCACTCTGCATACACTACACACTAACACTCACTGCATCCACTTGACCGGTGTATAGTCGCCATATGGGCAGTCGGATTCCAGGACAACCCTCCCACATACTTTCCCCAATAACACACTAGTGTATATGGGAAAAATTGTCCACAGCTTTATTAAACAATCTTGAATAATCATAATAACCATATCACTTATAAATTAATAACAATAATAATCATAATAATAACTTAACAAATAAACATGGGTCATTGCCCCCATGCTCCGCCCTCGTATCCGAATTCTTCTGTTAGTTAACAAAGGCAATGACCCCCATATAATAACACATATATATAACATATACCAACATTATTCCAACATACCAACTTAAAGTGCCAAACATAACTTAACCATGGCAGGGGTATACCCGGATACCCCTACCCCACCAGGTTCTGAGCCACCGGCAGGACTCGAAACCTACCAACCACCAAGGACCACAGTTTTCCGCTTCTGTTACGTTCATCCTAGGGAGCCTATTCCTTCTCCTTCAGCTCCCTATCCCGCCACAAGCTCAGACCTTGACCCCTTAAGCTGTCTGAGCTCCGCCACCCCGAAGAAATAGCACCTTGAGCATTCCGTCCTGCCACCCGAGGTTCAGCAGGTCCCATCCTACTGCTGAAAGGTGAACACCGTCCGAGCGGTAGTACCCTGGCAGCACACCCTCCAACTCACTGTGTCGCACTACCTCACGAAGCTTGCCATCAAGCAATTCACTTTCTTCCGGCACTTCTCAATGGCCACCGGGTCCCTAGCATGCCGCCAACTCCGCCTCGGGATAATCTCAGACCATACTAACATCACCCCCGGAAGCAGGTCCCTCAATTTGTTGAGGTCCTGCTTCATCCACTTCACCAACCGCCGTCGCGGCGTTAGGCCCAAATCATTGCCCCCCGCATGGAGTACGAGCAGGTCAGGCCTATGCCCACCCGCCACCATCTGGAACAGTTTCTCGCAGAATTCCCCCCCCAGTGAAAACCCCTGTACCCAAACCATTGCACCGCCAACTGGTCCATTGAGAAGCCCAGCTGCTGGCCCTGAGCTCGAGCTGCGGCCCTCCTCTCGGCCCAGAAGACAAAGGAATGGCCCACGATCCATGCAACACGGCCTGGGGAAGAAAGGCCGTGAAAAACAAGAAAGGCATGTGAAAAACACCCCCAAGAGCCCCTTCGGGATCCCCAAAGCGGCCTGCCCTAACAATCCAACAATCCCAGCCGCACATATGACCGGATGACCATATGATCATCAGTCTTGGATGTGGCCAGGTGAACCACCAATTTTCCCTCCCGAATCCGGACTCTCGAGGCCTGTAGGCCGCCGGACGCCGCCCGATTGGCACTTACCAACTCGCCAATCCTGAAAGCCCCGAAGAAGGCCAGCAGAAACGCCGCCCGGAACAGGGACACCTCAAACCCGTCCGGTAGCCCCCCCAACAGGTCTCCCAACTCCCGTACCGACACCGGGCGCCTCGTGTCCGGGAACCTGCGCCCCCTCCGATATCCCTTAAGTGCCTGCCTAACGACGAAGGTTTTAGTAAGGTCCTCCCTCCCGTGCAGCTTAAACCAGAAGACCAACGCTGCCATGGACCTGTCAACCATCGACAGGGAAGCCCCTTTTGCCAGCAACTGACAGGTGTACCACAGGAAAGCGTCCAGGAGCGATTCCCCATCCGGCACGCAGGCCAGCCCAGCCCACGACCGCTCCCACGAACCCCAGACCTTACTGTAAGCGTCCCACGTGGCCGGTGCCAGGGAATCCTTCACAAGTCCCCCAAGCAGGACACTCCCAGTCACCAAATCTCGTCCGGGCATGCCTGGCCCGCCTCCACCGCCTCCGGTGCCACCGTCCGGAACCGAGACCACTAAACGAGAGAGCGTCAGCCATTTCGTTCAGGTACCCGGGCACACGGCGCGCGCGAAAGACTACATTCAGGGACATGCACATTAAGACAAAGCGCCGCAGCAGCCTGACCACCGGTTTTAACGCTGCCGACTGATTATTCACCGCGTGCACCACAGCCATGTTGTCCGAGAAAAAGACCACCTTTCGGTTCCGCAGCTCCTCACCCCACAGAGCTAACGCGACTACCAGCGGGAACAGTTCCAGGAAAGCCAGGTTCCGCATGAGGGCTCTCGTCCCCCACACCTCAGGCCACCTTTCCGTGCACCATCTCCCACCGAAGTAGGCCCCAAAGCCCATACTGCCCGATGTGTCAGTGAACAGCTCCAGCTCAACCGCCGTCACTCCCTCCTCCTGGAAGAACACTGTACCATTAAAATCCCGCAAGAAGGTATCCCACACGGCCAGGTCAGCCCTCATGGAGGACGACACCCGGATGAAATGGCGTGGGGAGCGCACCCCTGCCGTAGCCGCCGACAGACTGCGGCTAAAGACCCTCCCCATGGGGATCACCCGGCAAGCGAAATTGAGCATCCCGATCAAGGACTGCAGTTGCCGCAGGGTGACTTTGCGCACCCAAGCTACTGCTGCCACCGCCCCTTTCAGACCCAGCAACTTCGCCGGCGGCAGCCGACACTCACCCCTCACCGAATCTATCTCAAGTCCCAGGAAACTAAGGCACACCGCTGGGCCCTCCGTTTTATCTGCCGCCAGCGGGACCCCAAAGTGGCTTAGCCACGGCTACATCGCGTCTAGCCTCACCGGGGTTAATCCCCGGGGCAGGGGAAGCCCCTCCACCCCCTCCGCCCACAGCAGTGCCGCCGGCAGTCCCCGACCTTCCTTTCTTGAAACATCGGTTAAGCCCGTGGGCGCCCCCGCAACCCGAGCACTCCCCCACTTGCACTGGCCCTCGTTAAAGAGCCAGCAGAAGCCCTTTGGTGTGGCGGCCGACGAGGCGGACTGCCACCTTTGCCCTCGCAGTGTGCTGAAAGGGCTGCGCCTACTCCGCCATCATTAATTTCATCCAGAGAGGTAGGTCCATCTGGTCCCACCTCATACCCGGATTGGCCGCCAGGCGTTGCCGGAATTGCTCGTCATACCGCCACCAAGCCAGCCCGCCATAGGTGCGGTACGCCTCCCAAATTCCGTCCAAATAGCAGAACAGGGAGGAGCATAAGCCAGGAGATTTCTCCCCCAAGACGCTGGCCAGCACACAGAATGCCCGCAGCCAGTTCCTGAAAGACTTCGGTATCTTACGATACCGTTTCTTTTTCTCCTCCTCCTCTTTCCTCTCATCCTTCTTATCCTCCTCCCTGAGGTCGATAAATTCCTCCAAAGGGAGGAGGGAAAAGATTTCACAGAATTCGCCTTTCCATATCTTTTCCTTCACCTCCTGTTTGAGGTGTACCCCCAGGGGACCCGCAAACGACACATAGGCGTGCTGCCTGGCCGCATCAGGGACCCCCCCACCCCAAGCCAACTCCGCCCACTCGCTCATCGCGTCCGCTACACTGCCCGCAGCACCGTGACCCACTCGAGCCCGGCTCCATGTCGACAGCCCCCCGACCCCCTGCTCGAGCCCGGTTTCGTTGAGCCAGCGCCCGAGACCCCCGTCCCCTGTGCCCACACTGTCCTACACTGTCCCCCTTTGGACCCCCCGCTCCCAGTGAGTGGAAATGTGCTTGTAAAGTATGAACCAGTGTAGTGGATTGCAATGATGTACAGGACTCACCGGCCAAGCCCCCCGTCCTACTAGCGCTCGGGGCTGCATCGACAATCGCTGTCCGCCTGAGATGAGCAACATCCGTGAACGTCTCGCCAACCGGGGAGCCCACCCGGTGCCCAGCCAGTACAGAGGAAGAACGTCTCCGAGACCTGTAACGAGGAGAAGATGTCCTGGGTAGGGTGCACTGACCATCCGCCACCCTCCCGTCCCGTCCCAGGGAGCGCCTGCTCTCCACCCAAGTCTCCCGCTCTGTGTCCCCTCCGCTCTGCGCTCCTGAGGCCCGGACGGCCCCGCCCCGAGGACTATGGCTCCTACTATCCCGGTGTGAGGTCCACCTCCGCCGACGATGCCTAGGGGCCCTGACCCCGTCCCCCTCTGAGCCGCCCGAGGTGGACCTGTCCCGCCTAGGCCTACCCCCTGGGCCCTAGCACTCTAACCGGGGAAGTACTGGTACAGCTGGACCCTGAACTGGACCCCCCCTGCTTACCACTGCGCCCCGGCAACCGCTCGCCAGAGTGAACAGACCTCTCCCTGACCCCAGGACCGCCCCCCATACCTAGAGGACCTCCTTTTACCCGGCCCCCCAGCCTAGCCTCCGCCTGGGAAACAGACCCACCCGCCCCCATGGATTCTCTGGATTCGCTAAACTATGGACACACTCTGGATTCGCTAAACTATGGACACACTCTGGATTCGCTAAACTATGGACACACTCTGGATTCGCTAAACTATGGACACACTCTGGATTCGCTAAACTATGGACACACTCTGGATTCGCTAAACTATGGACACACTCTGGATTCGCTAAACTATGGACACACTCTGGATTCGCTAAACTATGGACACACTCTGGATTCGCTAAACTATGGACACACTCTGGATTCGCTAAACTATGGACACACTCTGGATTCGCTAAACTATGGACACACTCTGGATTCGCTAAACTGACACACTCTGGATTCGCTATACTGACACACTCTGGATTCGCTATACTGACACACTCTGGATTCGCTATACTGACACACTCTGGATTCGCTATACTGACACACTCTGGATTCACTACACTAACATACACTCTGCATCAACTGTACACACAGCATCCACTACACAAACATCCTGTATTCACAGTACACACACTACATCCACCACAAATTGAAACACTCTGCATTCACTATACACAGATACAGACACTGCATCCACTAAACACATTTCATCTAGTACATACAAACACTACATCCACTACACAAACACACACTACATCACTGTACACACACTGCATCCACTACTCAAACACACTCTGCGTTCACTATACAAACAGTATCTTATACACACACATTCTAATTCACTTCCACTATACACACCACATTCAGTCCTGCATCATTGTCAGCGGACTAGGTAGGGCGTGGGCGGGCCCAGACCTTGTGCTTTGTCAGGGGCCCCAACATTTTTGATGGCAGCCCTGAAGAAGACTGCAATATAAGCTGTATGGGACTTAGCACCAAGAGAGCTACTCCAAGAGTCTGCACCAGGTGGACCACGAGGAATAGAAATTTCTCCCCTCCCTGCAAGGAAACAATCGGAAGAGGCGAATATATAATTTTAAAATATGTATTAGTGTAATTAACTGAAGTTCATAACGCCCATCTCCATATACACACACAGTACATCCTTTGTTGGAGCATACTGCTAGGTAAACACCAGACTTCTGTCATGGACTTAAAGTGTAGTTCTACCCAGACTGAGCCACACCACGAGTACTCATGGAACAATGAATGATTAGACTATACAACAGAGTCAACGCAAAGAATGTTCAATGCTTAATAAACAAAACAACGGTTTGAAGGCAAGCAATAAGGAGCAGTCTAGGGATGCTTCATTAATTACCAATCAAATATTGACAATGTTTAATTACTCACATGGATAGCTTGTGAAAGCAACATGGTGAAAGCATGTAATGAAGCCCATGGATCAACGCAGGCGGGGAGTGGGCCTTGACAGGGCCAGAGAGTGGCAGGTGAAGTTAAGGTCAGGGGGTGGGTTCAAATTAATATTACATTGGGGGGAGGAGAATTAGGGTTTAAATACCGGCCATTTTATGATTTCCCCCTCTTTAACCTAAATCTCACTTACTTGTTTCTTGCAAGTCTGTGTGGTTTTTTGTTTTTTCTCTTTTCTGCAGGTATGGCTTCTGCTGAAGAAATCCTGGACGGTGTTAGAAGATTGGTGGAGGAGAAGGGGATGTCGTGGCTGCAGAACCAGTTGGGGGTTCCGAGCACGTCTGCTCCCCCCGCCGCGGTGATCAGAAGGAGGCCGGTGAGGAGGGCACGTCCGCCCCAACGGTTGAGCCCGGGGGCTGCACCGGCGGTGAGGAGAAGTCGGAGTTCGGCATCGCCGAGAGCTGGACCTGCGGCCCAGGCGGATGGACGGGCCGCGGGGGTTGGTGTGCGCCGGTCAGGAAGTACCCGGGTGCAGAGGCCTTGCAGTCGGAATGCGCCCCTCCGCACGTCCGCGGGAGGGAGGCCGTGGAACACGTCCCGGTGAGTCTGCCCTGTGGCACTACTGAGGGGCAGGGGGGGAAGGGTAATGAGAGCTAGCTCGGCGCCAGCGCCCCCTCAGGTGACAGGGGGTGTAGCAGATAGCAGGACAGCAACAGGTTTAACCCTTACTGGAAGTGGGCCCAGGTCACCGAGCAGGGAAAGCGACAGCAACCCTAGGCATAGTGGAAGCGCGGGGGGGGGGGTTATCCCAGCCCTCAGGAAGTGGTCAGGATGGCAGAAGGGGACAAAGCGGGATGTCTGAGGACAGGCCCAGGAATGTGGTGGAGGCTCAGGGTTCAAGGAGAAAGGAGCAAGGCAGCACAGACAGGGGCGGGCGGGGGCCACCTAAGGGTCGCTCCTAGGATCGGCTGGATAGGACCCGGGACAGGATGCCAAGCGAGGCTAGAGAGCAGCGCTGCGACAGGGGCAGGAGCAGCAGCCAGCGGAGGTCAGCAGAGCGAGTGATAAGCCAGGACAGGAGCCGGTCTAGGAGCCAGCGGAGCAGGCAGCGGTCTAGTACCAGGGAGCGGAGGACAGGGTATCAGAGCAGTGCTTCAAGTTCGTCAGACAGGAGTGCGACAGGTAGACGGAGGAGGTTATACGGCCGGGAGGGTCAGGCAGAGAGACAGAGCAGTGGCAAGGACAGGGCGAGGATACGCAGGGACAATGGGCGGGTGGAATGTCGTGCGGACAGACTACCCAGGTTGTACTCTCCCTGCAGGTCGAGGAGCATGTCACCTACGGTCCCGAGGAGGGGCCAGGCAGACCGGAGTCGGCGGCAGCAGGATTCTCCGGAGCCTGGGAAGGCGGACGGAAGGACGGCTACCCCGCGGCCGGCCATGGTCGGGGGCACCGGTGGGGAGTCACGAATTGCACCACACATGGGGACCTTACTGGGTTGTTTAAAATCTTTCTTAGATTCATGGGTGGGGAAGGAGGGGTCACCTCCGCGGTTTAGCAGGGTATGTTCGCCAGGGGGCGGGGAGAACAGGGAGCAGGGGGCCGAGGTGACGTTGACGCGTAGGTCAGGCATCAACAATACAGGTGACAAGGAGTCGGCCTCGGACAAGGCGGACGGGTCAGGGCAACGGGTAGTTGGGGGTGGTGAGATAGCAGACGCGGCACGACAAAATGTCCACGTCTCCTTCGCAGGGCCGCTGGGATGTCACCTAAAAGCGGAGGTAAAGGAAAAGATCGGAAACGGGGAATTTGTGGAAATCTTCTCCTTGCTTCCACTCGAGGAATTCCTCGACTTGAAAGAGGAGGATAAAAAAGATGCCAAAAAAGAGGAGGAGGAGAAAAAGCGTCGGTATCGTAAGATACCGAAGACTTTTGGGAATTGGCTCAGGGCCTTTTGTATTTTGGCAAGTGTAGTCGGGGAGAAACCCCGAGCGATGCTCGCAGCTTTTCGGTTATTTGGACGGGATAGGGGACGCATACAGGACGTATGGGGGCTTAGCTTGGTGGCGGTATGACGAACAATTCCGCCAGCGCTTGGCAGCGAATCCGAACATGAGGTGGGACCAGATGGACCTACCTTTATGGATGAAAATAATGATGGCGCAGAAAAATGCCCCCTTTCAAGGGACTACCGGTACGGTCACAGGTAGCACCGTGTCGGCCGGACAGAAAAAGGGTTTTTGCTGGCTCTACAATGAGGGTCAATGCAAGTGGGGGGCGTCGTGTAGGTTCAAGCATGAATGTTCCGGCTGCGGGGGCAATCATGGAGTCAACAGATGTTTTAAAATGAAATCCAATCTTGGAGGTATGGCAGGGTCAACTGCCACAGCTGTTGCACCTGGGAACGTCGCCAGTGAAGGTAGGCGTGATGCTTCCCTGGTTAAGGCAATACGGTAATCAAGCAGACGCGAGATTCCTATGGCAGGGGTTTACGGAGGGTTTTGTTATTCCATTTCGGGTTAGGGGTCCGGGAACCATGTGTGCAAATCTCAAATCGGTTCGCGAACATCCGGGAGTAGTACGGGAAAAGTTGTCAAAAGAAGTTCAATTGGGGAGGATGGCGGGGCCGTTTCCGTCCCCGCCGTTGGCTGATTTGAGGGTGTCTCCGCTGGGGGTGGTCCCCAAAAAGGAGGAGGGTAAATTTCGCTTGATACATCACTTATCGCACCCACACGGGACTTCGGTAAATGATGATATCGATGCAGCACTGTGTTCCGTATCCTATGCATCATTCGATCATGTGGTCGAGTTGGTTCGAAGAGCGGGACAAGGCGCACTAATGGCGAAAGTGGATGTAGAAGCAGCTTTTCGGCTGCTCCCCATCCATCCGGAATGCCACCACCTACTGGGGTGTTTCTTCGAAGGGGGTTTCTTTGTAGACTTGTGTCTACCAATGGGCTGTTCTCTCTCATGTTCCCATTTCGAAAGTTTAGCACCTTTTTGGAATGGGTAGTGAGGCAGGAATCAGCCGGGGGGTCAATAGTACATTACCTCGACGACTTTTTGTGCGTGGGGCCGGCGGACTCCGAGCGATGTGGCCAGATACTGAAGGTGTTTCAGTGGGTTGCGCACTCGTTTGGGATTCCCTTGGCGGGGGACAAGACGGTTGGCCTCACCTCTTGCCTCAATTTCTTAGGGTTGGAGATTGACTCGGCAAAAGGCGAGTGCAGATTGCCCGCGGATAAACTAC
The DNA here is from genome assembly GCF_036172605.1 of Pelobates fuscus. Classification (NCBI taxonomy): domain Eukaryota; kingdom Metazoa; phylum Chordata; class Amphibia; order Anura; family Pelobatidae; genus Pelobates; species Pelobates fuscus. Next base: position 84,820,723 of record NC_086321.1, read on the forward strand.
TTAAGCTTTGTCAGCTGGTGGACTTTGTGAGGCAGGCGAGGAAGGTGACCTTGCGGGGGCTACAATCACTGTTAGGGAGCCTGAATTTCGCATGTCGAGTGATTCCCATGGGCAGGGTCTTTTGTAGACAGTTGGCTCAGGCGACGAGCGGGGTACGGAGGCCGAATCACTATATCAAGGTTACGGCGGATATGAGAGCGGATCTGGGGGTTTGGGAAAGCTTACTAAGGGACTTTAACGGTAGGGTATTTTTTTCGGGAACCGGGGGTATCCTCCAGGGATATGGGCTTATTCACAGACGCTTCCGGGAGCGTGGGGTTTGGGGCGTATTTGGCGGGTCAATGGTGCACTGAAGAGTGGCCGGCAGAATGGAGGGCGAGCCCGCTGATAAGGAATCTAGCATTCCTGGATTTTTTTCCGGTGGTAGTGGCGGTAGCGCTATGGGGTGAACAGATGGCGAACAAGAAGGTGGTCTTCTATTCGGATTACATGGCGGTGGTTCAGGCTATCAATGGGTTGTCTGCTTCATCGCCGGCGGTTATACGGTTATTAAGGCATTTGGTATTTTTGTGTATGGCCAGCAACATAGTGTTTAGAGCGAGACATGTTCCGGGTTTCTTGAATGTGGTGGCTGACGCACTCTCGTTCACAGTGGGACCATTTCCGGGAAGCAGCTCCGGAAGCACGAGTGGACGGACAGGCATGTCCAGTGGAAATGTGGCAGCTCGGGATGTCGTGCTTGGGGAGTTGATAAGGAGTTCCTATGAAAGGGTTTGGTATGAATGGGAGGAGACAATGGCACAGGTAGGAGGGGACCATTCAACGGACCAGCGGCTAGACATGTTGTTGTGGGTACTATGTCGACTATTCGCCAGGAAAGCGTCTACGGCTATGGTGGACAGGCACATGTCTGCGCTGGCCTTCTTGTTTAAGTTTAATGGATGGGAGGATCTAACCAAGCATTTCTTGGTTAGGCAAGCCATAAGAGGTTTTCGGAAGGGTAAGAAGTCAGTGGACGCGAGGAGGCCAGTGTCTTTCGCGGTGCTGCAAGAATTAGTGGGGGCTCTGCCAACTCTATGTTACTCGGATTATGAAGTAGTACTGTTTTCCGGTGCATTTGTCTGGGCTTTCTTCGGGGCATTTCGGATTGGGGAACTTTTGAGCAGTAACAGAGCCAGGGTGGGTGGACTTCAGCGGGGAGACGTGGAAGTCAGTAATGATAAGGTGCAGATTAAGTTGCGCCGTTCAAAGACGGATGTTTTTGGCAAGGGATGCGCGGTGACGCTGTTTAAATTACCAGGGTCCAAGGTTTGCCCTGTTGCTTGCGGTGCCGAGTTCTTGGCAGTCCGCCCCGAGAAGGAAGGCTGTTTCTTCGTCCATGCGGATGGGAAGGCGTTGTCCCGTTTTCAGTTTGTTCGGGTTTTCAAGGCTGGGCTAGGTGAGTTGGGCCTGGACCCCAGGCAGTTTGGGACGCATTCTTTCAGAATTGGGGCTGCGACGGAAGCAGCCCGTTTAGGTTTGGGCGAAGAGCGGATCAAGCGGATAGGGAGGTGGGAATCCATTCGATTCCGCTCATACATTAGACCCGACAGGTTGGTATAACGGGGAGGGTTGATGGCGTTTTCTTGTTATGTTGCTCTGCTGTTCATTGTTCTGTCTATTTTAGGTCGCTTGGTATGGCTGATTGGACATTCGTACGTGTATTGGGCACAGAAGAGGGCCATGATGAGATGCAATGGTGCACAACTGGGCTTCCCAAAGGAGACGACTGTTCTAATATGGATGGGGTTCAGGGGTTTCAGCTGGCAGAGCATCAGTTCGATATTGTTTAAAAAGTTGAGGTGGGAGATCTCCCCCAGACGTAATATTGATTCACGGTGGGGGGAACGATCTGGGTCTGTTCCCCCAGCGGGAACTGTTAAGGAGGATGAAAAGGGACTTAGACAAGTTGCGGGAGCTGGTTCCTGACGTTGTAGTGGTCTGGTCGGAGATGGTGCCTCGTTTTGTGTGGAGACACGCTAGGGATCCTGTAGCGGTAGCTCGAAGTAGAGGGAAGGTCAATAAGACTATGGCGGTATTTGTTAGAAGGATGGGTGGCGTGGTTGTGCGTCACAGGGAGTTGGAGGGCATGCTGCCTGGTTATTTTAGGAAGGACGGGGTACATCTCTCCGACGTGGGTTCGGATTTGCTTAATTTGGGTTTTCAAGACTGTATTGCCCAGGCACTGTTTCTGTGTGGTGGGGGTCGCACATGTCCTTAAGGGGATCAAGTCATGTGCTGTGGCGGAATAGGGCGTGGGCTAAAGAGGATTTAGGGGGAATTGGAAGTGGGCAGGCCAAGGTCTAGGCTGGTGTATGCCGGAGTGGAAAATGGTTGGTAGGTTCAAGCTCGTTGGTGGCTACGAACCTGGGGGTGTAGGGGTGTCTGGGTACACCCCTACAGTTAAACATATGGTTAAGGGGCCTCGTTGGTAGGCCATGTGTTAAAATGTTATAAGTTATTTGGAATGTTTATTATTGTTATTTGGTAGGGTCATTGTCGGGGGTATTGGGCAAGAAGGTCGGACATAATTAATACTTGGGACAATGACCCTAAATTGTTAAATTGTTTAATTTATATTTAATTTAATAAAGCTGTGGACGTTATACTCCAACAGAAATTTGTGTCCAGGTGTCATTTTATTACGGGTTTAGCACATGCCGAATAACGACTGTGCACATGTCATGAAGCCCATGGATCAACGCAGGCGGGGAGTGGGCCTTGACAGGGCAAGTTAAGGTCAGGGGTGGGTTCAAATTAATATTACATTGGGGGGGAGGAGAATTAGGGTTTAAATACCGGCCATTTTATGATTTCCCCCTCTTTAACCTAAATCTCACTTACTTGTTTCTTGTCCCTCCCACCCTCCCTTTTTTTGTTATTTTAGGTTGTTCCCGTTTGGTCACAGCGGCGGGAATAGGGCGTGGGCTAAAGAGGATTTAGGGGGAATTGGAAGTAGGCAGGCCAAGGTCTAGGCTGGTGTATGCCGGAGTGGAAAATGGTTTGTAGGTTCAAGCTCGTTGGTGGCTACGAACCTGGGGGTGTAGGGGTGTCTGGGTACACCCCTACAGTTAAACATATGGTTAAGGGGCCTCGTTGGTAGGCCATGTGTTAAAATGTTATAAGTTATTTGGAATGTTTATTATTGTTATTTGGTAGGGTCATTGTCGGGGGTATTGGGCAAGAAGGTCAGACGTAATTAATACTTGGGACAATGACCCTAAATTGTTAAATTGTTTAATTTATATTTAATTTAATAAAGCTGTGGACGTTATACTCCAACAGAAATTTGTGTCCAGGTGTCATTTTATTACGGGTTTAGCACATGCCGAATAACGACTGTGCACATGTCAAGAATTATAGCTCTAACATTTATCTAGGATGCATTACTAGTAAGGGTCTTCTTAGAATAGGAGGACATTGGGGTAGAGTATTTTTAGAACAGGAGAGAACAAAGATGGTCATGTGTCAAGACTACGTATGTGAAGTTCTGACAATGTCTGGTGCAAAACTACATATATGATGTATATGCAATGTACAAGACTGTTATTTTCATGATTCATCCAAACAGAAATTAGCCTAATCAGCGATGGAATGTTTGTCAGTCTCACATTGACTCTGTCAGGGACATACATACGTATTATTACTGCTTTAGAAATTCTGTCACAAAGATTCTGTCCAGACTGGGGTTGATGTACTTTTTATTTATGCATTAGAAAAAAAATCTAAACAAAGAGACCTCTTTCTGAATGTCCCTAGTTTGAAGTAAATTCACACCTTCTGCAGACAACAGGAAGTAACTGAAAATTCTTGTTCAATCGTGATTGTCCTGTTTTTATAGCTGTGTATATATATATATATATTTCATAAAACAATACTTAGCCGTGATTTGCAGGACATATGGTTCAGATATCATAAATTGTTTAATTAGTGAACAACAAGCTACTTCGGAATAGCAGTAACCAAAAAGCTTCTATTTACTTGCATACTAAATACTGTTCTTACATCCTTAAATATCTTCTGCAATAAGGAATTGGAGATTTGGAAGTGGATGCTCTAGCCTGGAGTCAGCTAGAGTCATGAAATAAAAGGTAGGATACCGAATAAAAAGTGAACAGGGCTTACTTCTTTGTATCAAAATAATATAAATTTAACCCCTTCAGGACCGGCCTGTTTTTGCGATGTTTGTACGTTAAGGACCAGAGCAGTTTTAACACTTTTGTGGTGTTTGTGTTTAGCTGTAATTTTCCGCTCTCTCATTTACGGTTCCCATACAAGTTATATACTGTTTTTTTCACGACAAGAAGGGCTTTCTTTACATACCAGTATATATATTATGTCATATATTGTATTTAAAAAAAATAATAAAATATGGTGAAAAATAAAAAAAAAAAACATGTTTTTGGACTTTTACTTGAAAAATCTTTTACTTATCTACAAAAGCTAATGAAAAAAACTGCTAAATAGATTCAAAATTTTGTCCCGAGTTTAAAAACACCCAGTATTTACATGCTTTATTGCTTTTTTTTGCAAGTTATAGGCCTATAAATACAAGTAGGAAATTGCTGTTTCAATATATATATATTTTAAATGTATCAATAGTGACATTGTTACACCGTTATCTGTCATAAATCCCCGAAACACACCTAACATGTACATATTTTTTAAAGTAGACAACCCAGGGTATTCAAAATGGGGTATGTCCAGTTTTTTTTAGTAGCCACCTAGTCACAAACACTGGCCAAAGTTAGCATTTATATTTGTTTGTGTGTTAAAAATGCAAAAAACGCTAACTTTGGCCGGTGTTTGTGACTAAGTGGCTACTAAAAAAAGATGAACATACCCCATTTGCAATACCTTGGGTTGTCTTCTTTTGCAAATGGTATGCCATCATGGGGCTAATTCTCATTCCTTGGCTACCATACGCTCTCAAAGGCAACCTAACCAATCTGACAAATTTCAATAAAAAAAAAAAGTAAAATCAAGCCTTATATTTGACCCTGTAACTTTCACAAACACTATAAAACCTCTACATGTGGGGTACTGTTATACTCAGGAGACTTCGCTGAACACAAATATTAGTGTATCAGAACAGTAAAATATATCACAGCAATAATATCCTCAGTGAAAGAGCTGTTTGTGTGTGAAAAATGCAAAAAACTTCACTTTCACTGACAATATCATCGCTGTGATATGTTTTACTGTTTTGAAACACTAATATTTGTGTTCAGCGAAGTCTCCCGAGTAAAACAGTACCCCCATGTACAGGATTTAGGGTGTCATAGAAAGTTACAGGGTTAAACACAGTGCTAGCAAATTAAATTATCTGGACTTTTGGCCTGGGTTGGCAGGCAGGTCCCTCAAATTGCAATCATTAAAATTACTTAATTAGGTAAAAATATTACATAAATATGCACGTAGAATTTTAATATATATACATATTTATATATTTGACGTCTACGTGTATATTTATGAAATTATTTATGTAATTATGTATGTGGACATATGTATATTTCGTATTATTTTTATTTATTTATTTATACATAGATATATATATCATTACATTCTAAGTGTATTTTGATATAAATATATCAATATCAAAATACTGTTAGAATAAAACTGAATATATATATAATTTTTTTTTAATTATTAAAAATTATTTTTATTTTTTGTTATTTATTTTTATTAACATATTATTTGTATTTTATAATAATATATATATACCATATATATATAGTTATTATATATATTGTATATATTCGTGTGTAATTTAAATATAAGTGTATTTTTATAATTATATACGTATATATAAATATAAAAATACACTTAGTGTGACATTATATATATGATATATATACATATATTATATATAGGTATATATAGATATAATACATGTATATATAGCATATATATATACACATATTATTTTTTTTTTTACACAGATTTTTTTTTTACACTTTATTTTGGATTTTTCACTTGCAGGGAGACTGCCTGTCAGCACAGACAGTCCCCCTGCAGGCAGATACACAGACCCCTATTGCGGTCATGTGATCGAGTGATCACATGGCCGTGGGGTCCTGATCTGCCGAGGGGGGACTGCCCGGGCAGACAGGCAACCCCCCTGGACCGGGAGGAGAGCTGATCGCCGCCGTGGGACCGACGGCGATCAGGTAAGTAGCCCCAGACCGTTATGACGGTTCAGGACCGTCAGCGGTCCAAACGCACGTTTTACCGCTGACGGTCCTGAACAGTCAGCGGTCGTTAAGGGGTTAAAGGACCACTATAGTGCCAGGAAAACAAACTTGTTTTCCTGGCATTATGTAGTCCTTAGGTCCCCCCACAGTCATGGGCCCCTTCCCGCTGGGCCGAAGGGGTTAAAACCCCTTCAGCCACTTACCTTTCTCCAGCGCCGTAATCCCTTGGCGCTGGGGAACTCTCCTCCTCCTGCAGACGTCAGCGCCGAATGCGCATGTGCGCCTTCAAACCGCCCATAGGAAAGCATTACTCAATGCTTTCCTATGGACGTCCAGCGTCTTCTCACTGATTTTCATAGTGAGAATCGCGGAAGTGGCCTCTGGTGGCTGTCAGAGAGACAGCCACTAGAGGCTTGATTAACCCTCAGTGTATGTTTTCAGCTGCAGGGTTAAAACTAGATGGACCTGGCACCCAGACCACTTCATTGAGCTGAAGTGGTCTGGGTGTCTATAGTCCAATATAAATATATAACTTTGAAGGATACGGCAAAGTCCTGTAGAAGAGTATCTTCTAGCTTTGAATATCAGGTCAAATGGTGCTTGGAATCCATAAGGACATATAAAAACTTAGAAATCCAATAGTGTAGTAGATAACAGCAGTAACAAAACTAATAATTCATATGTAGTCTTACTCACAATTATTAGAGCTAGTACTAGCTTTAGTATAGTTAATGTGCAGTGGAATTGATCCCCTTGTTGTGGGATATGCAAGAAGATTTATGCAGTAGATGTCTCAGCAGTGTGATAACCGTTGGTCCCAAATAAATAGAGAAAAAAAAAAAAACAATAGTGCTCTCTGTATAAAATTAACCAGGAGTAAAATAAATTATTTACTCACATTTAATTGAACAGACAGACCACTCGATGGGTAGGGCTTAAGTGGTTTTATGCCCACCTAGAATTCTTTAGTGAGGTCCTCGCTGGAAAAGTAGAAAGGATGCCAGGCTGTATAAAATAGAAAAGATATATGGCGCTCTCACAGTAATAAAGTAGCCAATATTCCTTTATTAAAACATTAAAATAATTTGCAATGTGATTTACCACACAGGGCTTTATCAAGTGAAAACAAAGGATCTGAACCTGACAAACAGAGGTGTGTGTATATATAGACAAACATGAATGTTAAAATTTAATTTGGCACCAAAATGACATCATAATCATGTGACAAATGCAAAAAGTGTGTGAATAAACTTTAATTAGTATAATAAACATATAGGGAAGTATTAAAGTATGTTAAAAATAGGTGTAAATAAAAACGAGGGTTTAATCCGAAAACAGGTCACCTAAGGTGAATGCTACCATGCTATGACCCATGGGAAATGTTGCTTGTTGCGGCTGAATGATGTGTTTTACTATGGCACCTGTATGCCTCATTGGTCATACCGGACTGAGTTATTGGTCTCGTAGGCCAATGAGGAGGGAAGGATGAGGGGGAATTTGAATAGGTTGCTGTAGACCACATGGCTGGATTGTTGAAAGTGGAATATATACATAAAATGTTTTTATTTCAAAGGTCATTTTGGAGGTTGAAATCTAAATCAAGAACTTCTGGGAGAAGTATTTTTTAATTAAATTAAATATCCAATGTATTTCTTGTCTTTTTTTTTTATAACTAGTGATATTCCGACAATGTTCAGCCAATCCTATGTTTAACCCCTTAAGGACCAAACTTCTGGAATAAAAGGGAATCGTGACATGTCACACATGTCATGTGTCCTTAAGGGGTTAAACATCTAGAGGTCATTCCTACATATTGGAGGCCACATGGGCACTCCATAAATAAATTACATTTTTGGTATTGCAACAAATAAGATCTTTATTGGGTAAGATTTTCCTGTTTATTTGAAAACTTGATTTTGATAAAAAATGAAGAGTTATTATTGCAACAAGTTCTGGTATAATTTATTGTAAAGATTTATTTAAAACGAGTACTTGGTCTGTCTGTAATATAGTCCTTTAGTAATTCATCCTGATTTAGTTAATGACAATATTTTTTATAATATTTTTTTTTTACAGCATTGCTTTTGTTGTTAAAAATCAAGTAGAATAGGCAAAGTAGGAGGATTTTTTTTTGTCATTGTATTCTAATAGGTCTTTTCTGCCGCTGCTCCTTACTGTAATTAAAGTTTTATTTACTTTTTCTGATGGATAATTTCTCCTAATAAATGTACTTGTTAGAATATGGGTGTAACGGCTTACCTTGGTTGGGAGTCTGTAGCGCAGATATATGCTCACCCTTGCAATTAAACACAGGCCAAGGTTGTCAGATAAGAACTCACCTGGCCTGTGAGTCTGTGCACGGGGGCTGTGCAGGTTAATGCTCCAAGTCGCAGTACAGAAAGGACATAAACAGGAGAATAGTCGTGGGTAAGCCAGAGGTCAGTGGGTGCCAGAAATCAGGATAAACCAGTAGAGAGCCGAGGTCAGAGGATGCCAGAAGTCAGGATACACAAAATAACAATCCAAGGTCAGGCATCAACAGGAGAACACGAAACAGCACTACTTGAACCAGAGTCAATGAACTGACACTGCCCTCAAGGAGAGTGTCTTATACCTGGCTAATTGGGAATCAGCCACAGGTGTGCTGAGAATGTTGGAGCAGCCACAGAATAACGTCCAGCCCCCAGTGCTGGATACAAGGCAAGATTATACTTCAGGCAATTACTAGAGCTGTATAGTGGCTCAGAGGCAAAAAAGCAGGTTCAGGATTGCAAAATACCCAGGTTCAAGTCCCTCATCGGGCACTTCTGGGGTGACCTTGTCTGGCCGTCTGGATGTCACGGTGAGAACTGTGACAATGGGATTGTTCTTCAAAATTATTAAGACGTGAGCAGTTTCTGCAGAGATGTAGAAATTTACTTTTTGGCCCCCCATCCAACCAGGGTCCATAGTGACAACTTGATCAATGACTGTAATGGTCCATACTTTGTTTAAAAAAGTTTTTGTGTTAATACTACCATTCTGAATAAAATATGTAAATCTAAAAGAAATATTGATTTTCTGCTATGTTCTATTATAAATAATGCCCCTATTGTTAATGTTTAAATAATCTAAAAACAACTTAAGAGACTCTTCAGGACCTTTCCAAATGAAAAACAAGTCATCAATGTAGTGTAAATAGGTGACCAGGTTTGTCCACCATGCATGCTCCTCCCAAACATCTGTAGACTCCCAATCAGCCATAAAGAGGTTGGCATAGCTGGGAGAAAATCTGGTCCCCATTGCTGTACCATTTTTGTATATAAAAAGAATCTAAAAACCAGAAGTAATTTTTTGTTAAAATCATAGTAATACCTTGTATGATAAAATAAATTTGTTTTTCTCAGGAATTCTATTTTTTTTGTGCCTAAAATCTTTGTGACTGCTTCACAACCTTTTTCATGGGCAATAATTGTATTTAAAAATTGTACATCATTGGTAACTAAAATATATTCAAATTTCCAAGTAAATTTTTTACAAGCTGGAGGAGTGTCATGGAATCTTTCAGATATGACTAAATAAATTTCACTGAGGGTTGTAAAATAATATCAATGTATTAAAACAAATTGGACAAGATAGAATTGATGCCTGACACAATTGGTTTTCCCTAGGGGATATTTTTCCTTTTTTATGTAGTTTAAATAAGAAATTAATTACTGGGATTATTGGATGAGAAAAAATTAGAAAATTATATTCCTGTTGAGAATTATATTATATTCCTGTTGAGAATTTTTGAATCTAGCCCATTTTGTAAAAATGTAGCCAAAATTTGTTTTATCATGGGAGTTGGAACAGAAACTAATATTTCATAAACTTCTATGTCATCAAGTTGTCACATGGCCTCATATTTACACATGGTTTGAGACAGTATCATCAAACCGCTCCTTTTTGTTGACCAGCTTGATTATAATATTGTAATCTTCCTGTAGTTCTTTAAGTGCTAGCCATTCTTGGCATAAAAGGTTTTGGTGATATCATTTATGTTTTCTGATTTTATCAAGATAGTTCAAAAAAAAGTTTTTTGAATACTTCATTTAGGGTTGCCTTTCGTACAAACTTATTGATCTCTAAAAATGCTTGGAATGGTTTAAAATAATTTATAGGCGCAATCTTTAAACCCTTATTTAAAACAAATATCTGGGTGGAGGTTAGAATGTTCTGGGATAGATTGTAAAAAAAAAAATGTGAGCTTCCTTTTTTGTCCTTTTCTGTTCTTGTTTTGTTACTCTAAGTTAATCCTTTGTTGTTTTTTGCCCACAAGGTTCATCTCATCAGGCTCAAATTCAGAACGACTTGGCGACAATGGAGTATCATAGGCGCTGGAAAAATGTGAAAATGCAAGGCCTTGCTGATAAAATTGCAGTGGCAGAAATTCCTTACCTACTCAGGAGACTGCTCACAGCCTCTTCTTCACCAAACAGGCTAAAGCTATGACCTTGGATGGTTTCTACCGGCTCCAAGCTCCCCTGTGGTGCGGCGAGTACCAGTAGGAATGTCATCATCCGATTCCAACGCTGTTCAGACAGGTAAGCATTTATATTGGCAGCTCGCAACAAATCTTTGTATCGTTTTGAGGAGCACTCCTTGTTATTCTACCCTGATCTATCAAGAAAAACAATGGACTGTCAGCGGTCCCTGCGACCGTTGACTATGGAACTTACTTAACATAAAGTTCCTTACTGGTGAGGTTCTCCGAGCTGCCTCCTGACACCTAGTGACTCTGGGACTTGGAAAGTTACTTATGCCACAGAAATTGCTTGCAATCTCCAGAAACTGTGTCTATCTACCACTACTGATGCACCATATCCCTCAGGGCACTCCCCACAGCCTGTTATCTGGGACAAAGTCCGGGTTCACCCATTCATACCAGCTGTTAAACAGGATGATCTGGCCTCCACCGAGATACCTTGACCTTCCCGACTGTTCCAAAATTACTTATTGTTTTGTTTGACATGTCTTTTATAATTCTTAGTTTTTGTTTTACTTTTAACTGGTGTTGTCACCAACCCTATTCCATGATGAGCATCCTTAAATATTTGTTCCACCACATCTTTTCCTGCTGGAAATAGGGATTTTAACTCCCATGCTCTCCTTTCCCCTCATCTTACCTTAATTATGATAATCTTATATTAGCCCAGAGCAGTGGGTGTTAGCCTCTTGTCCTGTCACATGGGTGTATGCATCATTTAACTCTCTACTATGTTAAGAAGTACAAGGCCTTCACTACCCCTAAACAACATGCCCTTTCTTTTGGGATATTTCCCTCAGAGGAAGCAGGCTCAGTTTACAGATGCAATTATGACTTATATTTTTTTCCATTAACTATGAAACCCTTAATGCTTCAACATATGTAGCATTCCGCATCAGTTCTTTACAATGTTTATGATTCACTTTATGTGTACTGCCTATACTTTTCTGTAGATTAAGAATAAAGGAAAGATTGACAAAAAAGAAAATAAAGTGGAGCACTATAATAAAAAAACACACTTGCCCTATGTAAAGGATGTCTATATCTGTCAGGGTCTTACCTGAGTTGGGAGTCTGTAGCGCATATATGTTGCTCACCCTTACAAATAGACACACGCCAAGGTGGTCAGGTAAGAATTCACCTAGCCTGTGAGTCTATGCAGGATAAAATTCCAAGTTGCAGTACAGGCAAGGACACAAACAGCAGGATAGTCAAGGGATAGCCAAATTTAAAGGATGCCAGAGGTCAGGATCAACGAAGAGTAGCCGAAGTCAAGGGATGCCAGAGAAAACAATGTCAGAAGCCAAGGTTAATATGAAGTAGTAGATCAATAGACAGGAACACACACACACACACACATACCATCCCCATCCCCATAAAAGGTTCAAAGGTAGAAAGCAGAACAAGGACCGCCAAGTTCCCAGGTTCAAATCCCCTGCTGGGCACTTCTGGGGCAACCTTGTCTGGCCGTCTGGATGTCACGGTGAGAACCCTGACAATATCTAAGTGCTAAAGAAAAAAGGAACCAAGTATAGTGTAATATTATAATAGAATATATTATATTACACTTATAATGTATACATTCACATAGAACAGAGCCTATTTTTGGACAGATATCACAGGTGGATGTGTGCTAAGGTGACATTGTCCCTCTTCTGTCCTCTAATCAGGTAAACTCAAGGGGGGGGGGGGTACAAAATAAAAAAAGAGGCTTCTAATGTAATAACTGAGATAATATGGAGGTAAATTAAATGAGCGAATAACTACTCACTATATAAATAGTCTCTTTAACTTGGCTCTAGGTGATAGAATCTGTGTGCCAACAGAGGGCGACACTGGAGCAGATGATGTTTGCAATCCACAGGATGAATTGGTAAAACGCAAACACAATTCATTAAAACATTAAATATATAAATATAACAAATAGTAAAATAAATCCTTGGGCACCCCTTCCAAGAAGCATTTTGCAGACTAGTAGGTTTTCCAATCAGTATTATATGTTCCTGTTTGGCATCCTACAGGGAGTGCAGAATTATTAGGCAAGTTGTATTTTTGAGGATTAATTTTATTATTGAACAACAACCATGTTCTCAATGAACCCAAAAAACTCATTAATATCAAAGCTGAATATTTTTGGAAGTAGTTTTTAGTTTATTTTTAGTTTTAGCTATTTTAGGGGGATATCTGTGTGTGCAGGTGACTATTACTGTGCATAATTATTAGGCAACTTAACAAAAAAGAAATATATACCCATTTCAATTATTTATTTTTACCAGTGAAACCAATATAACATCTCAACATTCACAAATATACATTTCTGACATTCAAAAACAAAACAAAAACAAATCAGTGACCAATATAGCCACCTTTCTTTGCAAGGACACTCAAAAGCCTGCCATCCATGGATTCTGTCAGTGTTTTGATCTGTTCACCATCAACATTGCGTGCAGAAGCAACCACAGCCTCCCAGACACTGTTCAGAGAGGTGTACAGTTTTCCCTCCTTGTAAATCTCACATTTGATGATGGACCACAGGTTCTCAATGGGGTTCAGATCATGTGAACAAGGAGGCCATGTCATTAGATTTTCTTCTTTTATACCCTTTCTTGCCAGCCACGCTGTGGAGTACTTGGACGCGTGTGATGGAGCATTGTCCTGCATGAAAATCATGTTTTTCTTGAAGGATGCAGACTTCTTCCTGTACCACTGCTTGAAGAAGGTGTCTTCCAGAAACTGGCAGTAGGACTGGGAGTTGAGCTTGACTCCATCCTCAACCCGAAAAGGCCCCACAGGCTCATCTTTGATGATACCAGCCCAAACCAGTACTCCACCTCCACCTTGCTGGCGTCTGAGTCGGACTGGAGCTCTCTGCCCTTTACCAATCCATCCATCTGGCCCATCAAGACTCACTCTCATTTCATCAGTCCATAAAACCTTAGAAAAATCAGTCTTGAGATATTTCTTGGCCCAGTCTTGACGTTTCAGCTTGTGTGTCTTGTTCAGTGGTGGTCGTCTTTCAGCCTTTCTTACCTTGGCCATGTCTCTGAGTATTGCACACCTTGTGCTTTTGGGCACTCCAGTGATGTTGCAGCTCTGAAATATGGCCAAACTGGTGGCAAGTGGCATCTTGGCAGCTACACGCTTGACTTTTCTCAGTTCATGGGCAGTTATTTTGCGCCTTGGTTTTTCCACACACTTCTTGCAACCCTGTTGACTATTTTGAATGAAACGCTTGATTGTTCGATGATCACGCTTCAGAAGCTTTGCAATTTTAAGAGTGCTGCATCCCTCTGCAAGATATCTCACTATTTTTGACTTTTCTGAGCCTGTCAAGTCCTTCTTTTGACCCATTTTGCCAAAGGAAAGGAAGTTGCCTAATGATTATTCACACCTGATATAGGGTGTTGATGCCATTAGACCACACCCCTTCTCATTACAGAGATGCACATCACCTAATATGCTTAATTGGTAGTAGGCTTTCGAGCCTATGCAGCTTGGAGTAAGACAACATGCATAAAGAGGATGATGTGGTCAAAATACTCATTTGCCTAATAATTCTGCACTCCCTGTATTTGAAACATTGCTCTTCATATAATTGGTTCTCTCATTTGTGATTTATCCAATCACGGAAGCTGTGGGCGTTGTGCCGGCTGTCAGGTTGTTCTTATTTTAGTAATCTTAATAAACTGAAAGTGATGTATCACTGTGAGTGCTACGTCACTTCTGGATTACTCATTTCATTACCTACTGAAGTGGAAAAAGTCTTGGCAAGCCAGTAGGGCTGCATAATAATCCATTGCAAAACGGAAGTGAGGGGGGATCATATTGTGTCAGATCCTATCCGCTCGCATCCTGGGTTGCCTCGGTAACGTATGTAACGGGAAATAAATTAATAGAATTAGCTTGAGGCTGTATTAGTACAAAGAAAACAATAATATGTAAAACCAATCTAATATGCATGTCCATTACTATATCTAAACATACTCTAGGCACCCAGACCACTTCAGCTTAATGAAGTGGTCTGGGTGCCTGGTCCAGCTAGGTTTAACCCTTTTTTATATAAACATAGCAGTTTCAGAGAAACTGCTATGTTTATATAAGGGTTAAGCCAGCCTCTAAATCCTCTAGTGGCTGTCTCACTGACAGCCGCTAGAGGCGCTTGCGTGATTCTCACTGTGAAAATCAAATTGTAAATGCTTTCCTATGCGACCGGCTGAATGCGCGCGCAGCTCTTGCCACGCATGCGCATTCAGCCGAAAGGGAGGATCGGAGGCGGAGAGGAGGAGGAGAGCTCCCCGCCCGGCGCTGGAATAAAGATACATTTTAACCCTTTCCTCTCCCCAGAGTCGGGCGTGAGGGGGTCCCTGAGGGTGGGGGCACCCTCAGGGCACACTCAATCAGTTCGGAATTATAATGAACTATAATAAGTAAAAAGACCATGATACAAGTAATTATGAGGTGGTTATTTATAATACACTGTAAAATACAATTTCCCTGTATACTGTTTAAACTGTTTAATATGCTTAGTAAAAACCTAATAATATTCAAGATAAATGCTGAATAAATGCTGAACTAAATGAATGTCTCTTTTGTAAAAAAAATGCTTAAAGGACCACTCTAGGCACCCAGACCACTTCAGCTTAATGAGGTGGTCTGGGTACCAGGTCCCTCTAGGATTAACCCTTTTTTTTTATAAACATAGCAGTTTCAGAGAAACTGCTATGTTTATACTGAGGGTTAATCCAGCCTCCAAAACCTCTAGTGGCTGTCTCATTGACAGCCGCTAGAGGCGCTTGCGTGATTCTCACTGTGAAAATCACAGTGAGAGCACGCAAGCATCCATAGGAAAGCATTGTAAATGCTTTCCTATTCGACCGGCTGAATGCGAGCGCGGCTCCTGCCGCACATGCGCATTCAGCCGATGACGTCGCAAGGAAGAAGGAGAGGAGGAGGAAAGCTCCCCGCCCGGCGCTGGAAAAAGAGGTAAGTTTAACCCCTTCCTCCCCCCAGAGCTCGGCGGGAGTGGGTCCCTGAGGGTGGGGGCACCCTCAGGGCACTATAGTGCCAGGAAAACGAGTATGTTTTCCTGGCACTATAGTGGTCCTTTAATGTTCATAAAGAATGATTGTATTAAAATGTAACATAAAAATCGATACATAAAAAAAGTATTGATTTAGAAAAAGTGGCAAAGTTCTAAATCATTGTTCAGACCATTGGGTTGTAAAGTATCCATTTCATCTTTGTTTGTCCCAATTTCCTAATTAAATCTCCCCTCCAATAGGTTTGTACTTTTTGAATCCTCATAAACTGAAGGTGCCTTTGATCTTTATAATGCTTAACTTTAAAATGTAGAGACAAACTGTGTTTTAAAGCCATTTTTTGTATTTCTGATGTGTTCTTCCTACATGGAGTACGGATGGGCATAAATTTATATATATATTTTTTTTTTGAGTAGCAAGTGATTACTTGTCTGATGGGGTAAATTTTTTTATTATCTTGAAAGTAAGTAAAATGCACTACTAATCTTCATTTAGTATAAGTATAAGTATTCTTGCCTGCTCCACAGGAGTCATGCAAAGAGCCACAACCACAGGAGCCACAACCGTTAAACCTTGAGTTCCTTGGTTTTTATGTCATTATGCACAAAAGTGGTTCTTAAGTTAGGGACTCCCTTATATGTAATAATGGGTTCATTGGTTGAGTATTTCATCATTTTTAAAATGGCCAATATTTCTTAATCTTTTTTATCTGATAACTTCGACAAATAAAATCACACATAAAAATGTCTCTGTTCAGGTTATATTTTTTTTGCACAATAGTGTGGTTAGAGAGATACACTTGTGTGGTAGCAGCCTTTTCATAATTTTTATATAAGCACCATTTTTCACAGAGCACTTGCTTTTTTCAAGTAGTAGAACTTGACCTCCCTTTGTTTGTTTGTTTGTTTGCTAATTTTGTCTTATTGTAATAAGCTAATACACTTATAAAGCACATCATGATCCTCGAACTGCTTCATCAAAATATACCCCTCCTCCTCCAAATAAACAAACAAACAAATCAAAAATGAATTTAAATGGAGCAGGCATTTCTGATTAAACATATTTACTAGTGTTCATTTGCACATAGTAGATGAGAATACCATAGTGAAGTATATAATTCATAATAGAAAAGAGCACAGCTATCCACACACTAGCCCACGAGGGTGTTGTGCCTCATCGGTATGCAAAAGGTATGCTTTAGTTTGCACTTCCACTGGGTGCAGACTGAATATAGAGGGGAGCCATGTTACTCTGTATATAGAGGGAGCCATGTTATTCTGTATATAGAGGGAGCCATGTTTACACGGTATATAGAGGGAAGCCATGTTACTCTGTATATAGAGGGAGCCATGTTATTCTGTATATAGAGGGAGGCATGTTTACACGGTATATAGAGGGAAGCCATGTTACTCTGTATATAGAGGGAGCCATGTTATTCTGTATATAGAGGGAAGCCATGTTACACTGTATATAGAGGGAGCCATGTTATTCTGTATATAGAGGGAGCCATGTTTACACGGTATATAGAGGGAAGCCATGTTACTCTGTATATAGAGAGGAGCCATGTTTACACTGTATATAGAGGGAAGCCATGTTACTCTGTATATAGAGGGAGCCATGTTACTCTGTATATAGAGGGGAGCCATGTTACTCTGTATATAGAGAGGAGCCACATTTACACTGTATATAGAGGGGAGCCATGTTACTCTGTATATAGAGGGAGCCATGTTATTCTGTATATAGAGGGAGCCATGTTTACACGGTATATAGAGGGAAGCCATGTTACTCTGTATATAGAGGGAGCCATTTTATTCTGTATATAGAGGGAGCCATGTTTACACGGTATATAGAGGGAAGCCATGTAACTCTGTATATAGAGAGGAGCAATGTTTACACTGTATATAGAAAGAGCCATGTTTACATGGTATATAGAGGGAAGCCATGTTACTCTGTATATAGAGGGAGCCATGTTTACACGGTATATAGAGGGAAGCCATGTTACTCTGTAATAAACAAACAAACAAATCAAAAATGAATTTAAATGGAGCAGGCATTTCTGATTAAACATATTTACCATTGTTAATTTGCACATAGTAGATGAGAATACCATAGTGAAGTATATAATTCATAATAGAAAAGAGCACAGCTATCCACACACTAGCCCACGAGGGTGTTGTGCCTCATCGGTATGCAAAAGGAATGCTTTAGTTTGCACTTCCACTGGGTGCAGACTGAATATATTTCTCACTTAAGTTGCTGCTAGTCAGAACATTGCAGTGGGTTACTGTAGCCGGACCTGGGTAACCCGGCTGGTTATTCCCTTTATTAATAATAGGTCAGACCTATTTCTCCCAGTAACTGGACTACACACAGTTCGAGGGTACAACCTTTGACAATCTTTATTTGGGCACACAGCTTTTTATGCACAGACCCCCGCAGGAGGCCTCCATCCAACACAACACAATCCGAGGCAGGAGGGGACTGGGCTGCAGATAACCATCTCCCGCTCTGGGAGATACCAACAGGACACAGGGACACACATGAAAACACAATCCATACAGGCATACACACTATACACACTGCATACACACTACAAATACTGCACACACTCTACACACACTGCATACAAACTACACACAATGCATAAACACTGCACACACTGCATACACTCTACACACACTGAACACACTCTACACACACTGCATACACTCTACACACACTGCATACACACTACACACACTGCATGCACTCTACACACACTGCAAACACACTACACACACTACATACACACTATACACACTATACACACACTGCACACACTAGATGCACTACACACACTGCATACACACTATACACACACACTATACACACACTGCATACACTATGCACACACACTATACACACACTGCATACACTATGCACACATACTGCACACTCTATACACAAACTGCACACACTATACACACACTGCATACACTTCATACACTATACACACACTGCATACACATACATTTAAAAAAAATTGCAGTTGTTTTTTACATTTCAAAGTTGGGGAGCGGGGTGCCAAATAAACGATCCGCCCTGGGTGCCAAATGCTCCAGGTACGCCCCTGTATAGAGGGGAGCCATGTTACTCTGTATATAGAGAGGAGCCATGTTTACACTGTATATAGAGGGAGCCATGTTACTCTGTATATAGAGAGGAGCCATGTTTACACTGTATAAGAGGGGAGCCATGTTACTCTGTATATAGAGGGAGCCATGTTATTCTGTATATAGAGGGAGCCATGTTTACACGGTATATACAGGGAAGCCATGTTACTCTGTATATAGAGGGAGCCATGTTACTCTGTATATAGAGGGGAGCCATGTTACTCTGTATATAGAGAGGAGCCATGTTTACACTGTATATAGAGGGAGCCATGTTACTCTGTATATAGAGGGAGCCATGTTATTCTATACATAGAGGGAGCCATGTTTACATGGTATATAGAGGGAAGCCATGTTACTCTGTATATAGAGAGGAGCCATGTTTACACTGTATATAGAGGGAGCCATGTCACTCTGTATATAGAGGGAGCCATGTTACTCTGTATATAGAGGGAGCCATGTTACACTGTATATAGAGGGAGCCATGTTATTCTGTATATAGAGGGAGCCATGTTTACACGGTATATAGAGGGAAGCTGTGTTACTCTGTATAAAGAGAGGAGCCATGTTTACACTGTATATAGAGGGAGCCATGTTACTCTGTATATAGAGAGGAGCCATGTTTACACTGTATATAGAGGGGAGCCATGTTACTCTGTAAATAGAGAGGAGCCATGTTTACACTGTATATAGAGGGGAGCCATGTTACTCTGTATATAGAGGGAGCCATGTTACTCTGTATATAGAGAGGAGCCATGTTTACACTGTATATAGAGGGAGCCATGTTACTCTGTATATAGAGAGGTATAGATTTTGTGTGCTTGCTTGTAAAACATTTCGTCATCAGTGCAATCACGTCTGATTCTTAATAACTGGCATTATTCACTGGTGTTGGCTTCTACCATTCTATTCATTTTATTTGTTTTGCACAATAGTGTGGTTAGAGAGATACACTTGTGTGGTAGCAGCTTTTTCATAATTTTTATATAAGCACCATTTTTCACAGAGCACTTGCTTTTTTCAAGTAGTAGAACTTGACCTCCATTTGTTTGTTTGTTTGCTAATTTTGTTTTATTGTAATAAGCTAATACACTTATAAAGCACATCATGATCCTCGAACTGCTTCATCAAAATATACCCCTCCTCCCCCAAATAAACAAACAAACAAATCAAAAATTAATTTAAATGGAGCAGGCATTTCTGATTAAACATATTTACCATTGTTAATTTGCACATAGTAGATGAGAATACCATAGTGAAGTATATAATTCATAATAGAAAAGAGCACAGCTATCCACACACTAGCCCACGAGGGTGTTGTGCCTCATCGGTATGCAAAAGGTATGCTTTAGTTTGCACTTCCACTGGGTGCAGACTGAATATGGAGGGGAGCCATGTTACTCTGTATATAGAGGGAGCCATGTTATTATGTATATAGAGGGAGCCATGTTTACACAGTATATAGAGGGAAGCCATGTTACTCTGTATATAGAGGGAGCCATGTTATTCTGTATATAGAGGGAGCCATGTTTACACGGTATATAGAGGGAAGCCTTGTTACTCTGTATATAGAGAGGAGCCATGTTTACACTGTATATAGAAGGAGCCATGTTTACATGGTATATAGAGGGAAGCCATGTTACTCTGTATATAGAGGGAGCCATGTTTACACGGTATATAGAGCGAAGCCATGTTACTCTGTATATAGAGAGGAGCCATGTTTACACTGTATATAGAAGGAGCCATGTTTACATGGTATATAGAGGGAAGCCATGTTACTCTGTATATAGAGGGAGCCATGTTTACACGGTATATAGAGGGAAGCCATGTTACTCTGTATATAGAGGGAGCCATGTTACTCTGTATATAGAGGGGAGCCATGTTACTCTGTATATAGAGAGAAGCCATGTTTACACAGTATATAGAGGGAAGCCATGTTACTCTGTATATAGAGAGGAGCCATGTTTACACTGTATATAGAGGGAGCCATGTTTACATGGTATATAGAGGGAAGCCATGTTACTCTGTATATAGAGGGAGCCATGTTTACACGTTATATAGAGGGAAGCCATGTTACTCTGTATATAGAGGGAGCCATGTTACTCTGTATATAGAGGGAGCCATGTTACACTGTATATAGAGAGGAGCCATGTTTACACTGTATATAGAGGGAGCCATGTTTACACGGTATATAGAGGGAGCCATGGTATTCTGTATATAGAGAGGAGCCATGTTTACACTGTATATAGAGGGAGCCATGTTTACACGGTATATAGAGGGAGCCATGTTATTCTGTATATAGAGGGAGCCATGTTTACACGGTATATAGAGGGAAGCCATGTTACTCTGTATATAGAGAGGAGCCATGTTTACACTGTATATAGAGGGAGCCATGTTTACACGGTATATAGAGGGAGCCATGTTATTCTGTATATAGAGGGAGCCATGTTTACACGGTATATAGAGGGAAGCCATGTTACTCTGTATATAGAGGGAGCCATGTTATTCTGTATATAGAGGGAGCCATGTTTACACGGTATATAGAGGGAAGCCATGTTACTCTGTATATAGAGAGGAGCCATGTTTACACTGTATATAGAGGGAGACGTGTTACTCTGTATATAGAGAGGAGCCATGTTTACACTGTATATAGAGGGGAGCCATGTTACTCTGTATATAGAGGGGAGCCATGTTACACTGTATATAGAGGGAGCCATGTTACTCTGTATATAGAGGGAGTCATGTTTACTCTGTATATAGAGGGAGCCATGTTACTATCTGAGGTGGTTAACTATGATTGGCCCTGGCATGTTTGTTAGTCTGGCCTGCATGGTTGTCTGGCATGAGTAAAAGTAGCAGTTAGGGACTCCCTTATATGTAATAATGGGTTCATTGGTTGAGTATTTCATCATTTTTAAAATGGCCAATATTTCTTAATCTTTTTTATCTGATAACTTCGACAAATAAAATCACACATAAAAATGTCTCTGTTCAGGTTATATTTTTATATTCTATTAGTATATCTCTACTTACTGTAATAACTTTTTGGTGAGCATCCTTTAATAAATATTCTTGGTAACGTCTATCTTTAAAATTGTTTAACATTTTGTGTGCTTGCTTGTAAAACATTTCGTCATCAGGGCAATCACGCCTGATTCTTAATAACTGGCATTATTCACTGGTCTTGGCTTCTACCACTCAATTCATGTTATTTGTTTTGCACAATAGTGTGGTTAGAGAGATACACTTGTGTGGTAGCAGCCTTTTCATAATTTTTATATAAGCACCATTTTTCACAGAGCACTTGCTTTTTTCAAGTAGTAGAACTTGACCTCCCTTTGTTTGTTTGTTTGTTTGCTAATTTTGTTTTATTGTAATAAGCTAATACACTTATAAAGCACATCATGATCCTCGAACTGCTTCATCAAAATATACCCCTCCTCCCGCAAATAAACAAACAAACAAATCAAAAATGAATTTAAATGGAGCAGGCATTTCTGATTAAACATATTTACTATTGTTAATTTGCACATAGTAGATGAGAATACCATAGTGAAGTATATAATTCATAATAGAAAAGAGCACAGCTATCCACACACTAGCCCACGAGGGTGTTGTGCCTCATCGGTATGCAAAAGGTATGCTTTAGTTTGCACTTCCACTGGGTGCAGACTGAATATAGAGGGGAGCCATGTTACTCTGTATATAGAGGGAGCCATGTTATTCTGTATATAGAGGGAGCCATGTTTACACGGTATATAGAGGGAAGCCATGTTACTCTGTATATAGAGGGAGCCATGTTATTCTGTATATAGAGGGAGGCCTGTTTACACGGTATATAGAGGGAAGCCATGTTACTCTGTATATAGAGAGGAGCCATGTTTACACTGTATATAGAAAGAGCCATGTTTACATGGTATATAGAGGGAAGCCATGTTACTCTGTATATAGAGGGAGCCATGTTTACACGGTATATAGAGGGAAGCCATGTTACTCTGTATATAGAGGGAGCCATGTTATTCTGTATATAGAGGGAGGCATGTTTACACTGTATATAGAGGGAAGCCATGTTACTCTGTATATAGAGATGAGCCATGTTTACACTGTATATAGAAAGAGCCATAGCCATGTTTACATGGTATATAGAGGGAAGCCATGTTACTCTGTATATAGAGGGAGCCATGTTACTCTGTATATAGAGAGGAGCCATGTTTACACAGTAAATAGAGGGAAGCCATGTTACTCTGTATATCGAGAGGAGGCATGTTTACACTGTATATAGAGGGAGCCATGTTTACATGGTATATAGAGGGAAGCCATGTTACTCTGTATATAGAGGGGAGCCATGTTACTCTGTATATAGAGGGGAGCCATGTTACTCTGTATATAGAGAGGAGCCATGTTTACACAGTAAATAGAGGGAAGCCATGTTACTCTGTATATCGAGAGGAGCCATGTTTACACTGTATATAGAGGGAGCCATGTTTACATGGTATATAGAGGGAAGCCATGTTACTCTGTATATAGAGGGAGCCATGTTTACACGGTATATACAGGGAAGCCATGTTACTCTGTATATAGAGGGAGCCATGTTACTCTGTATATAGAGGGAGCCATGTTTACACGGTATACAGAGGGAAGCCATGTTACTCTGTATATAGAGAGGAGCCATGTTTACACTGTATATAGAGGGAGCCATGTTTACACGGTATATAGAGGGAGCCATGTTATTCTATATATAGAGGGAGCCATGTTTACACGGTATATAGAGGGAAGCCATGTCACTCTGTATATAGAGGGAGCCATGTTATTCTGTATATAGAGGGAGCCATGTTTACACGGTATATAGAGGGAAGCCATGTTACTCTGTATATAGAGAGGAGCCATGTTTACACTGTATATAGAGGGAGTCATGTTTACATGGTATATAGAGGGAAGCCATGTTACTCTGTATATAGAGGGAGCCATGTTATTCTGTATATAGAGGGAGCCATGTTATTCTGTATATAGAGGGAGCCATGTTTACACGGTATATAGAGGGAAGCCATGTTACTCTGTATATAGAGAGGAGCCATGTTTACACTGTATATAGAGGGAGCCATGTTACTCTGTATATAGAGAGGAGCCATGTTTACACTGTATATAGAGGGGAGCCATGTCACTCTGTATATAGAGGGGAGCCATGTTACACTGTATATAGAGGGAGCCATGTTACTCTGTATATAGAGGGAGCCATGTTTACTCTGTATATAGAGGGAGCCATGTTACTATCTGAGGTGGTTAACTATGATTGGCCCTGGCATGTTTGTTAGTCTGGCCTGCATGGTTGTCTGGCATGAGTAAAAATAGCATGTTTCAACTATATTAGTAGTTAGATTAGTTTGCACTAAAACATGTGCAAATGGGGAGTTTGCGGTTGTGCAAATGGACTGTTTGCGGTTGTTTGCGGTGCGTTAAACGGGGAGTTTGGTCTGTCACTGTGAAGCGGGCGTAACCCTTACACTACCTGATCGATACAACATCATACCTGATGTTTTAAAGCACGTTATTCCAAACAATTTAGCAATGTTAGATGATTTCTGCCCTTTATGCATTAAAACCAGACTCTGCATCAACCGTGTAATTTTCCATGGGAGTTTTGCCATGGATCCCCCTCCGGCATGCCACAGTCCAGGTGTTAATCCCCTTCGCCGGTTCGCAAACGTTTGCGGAAGTTCCCGTTCGCCGTTTGCGAACCGAAAAATTCGTGTTCGCAACATCACTAGTGACAAGTGAACAATAGAGGGAGAAATAGAGGAGCAATTTTATAGCATGACAGGAGGCTTCATATTTGCTTAAGTCTCTCTTTACTAGAACTCTACAGCAGCACATTAACAGAGAGATAAACACCAAAGACAAAAACATAAGGTATCTATATAAGGCTCCTCCTAAACCACCATTTCCTCTTTCTTTGCTGCTCTGCATCAGTACAGGTCAGAGTACCACTGCCTCCTGCTTCTAGTGGGTGGCTTTGGGATTTAGTGTGATTTATTTATGGTTGTTATGAACTATGCTTGGTTGTGAGATTTATGTGCCTTTCTGGCTCTTTTATTTTCTTTGGGGAATGTTTCCTTTACATTACTGGTAGTTTGCCATGTGTTTATTTATACAGATTACTGGTAGTTTGCCATGTGTTTATTTATACAGATTACTGACAGTTTGCCATGTGTTTATTTATACAGATTACTGACAGTTTGCCATGTGTTTATTTATACAGATTACTGACAGTTTGCTATGTGTTTAGTTATACAGATTACTGGTAGTTTGCCATGTGTTTATTTATACAGATTACTGACAGTTTGCCATGTGTTTATTTAGACAGATTACTGGTAGTTTGCCATGTGTTTAGTTATACAGATTACTGACAGTTTGCTATGTGTTTAGTTATACAGATTACTGGTAGTTGGCCATATCTTTAGTTATACAGATTACTGGTAGTTTGCCATGTGTTTAGTTATACAGATTACTGGTAGTTTGCCATGTGTTTAGTTATACAGATTACTGGTAGTTTGCCATGTGTTTAGTTATACAGATTACTGGTAGTTTGCCATGTCTTTAGTTATACAGATTAGTGGTAGTTTTGCCATGTGTTTAGTTATACAGATTACTGGTAGTTTTGCCATGTGTTTAGTTATACAGATTACTGGTAGTTTTGCCATGTGTTTAGTTATACAGATTACTGGTAGTTTTGCCATGTGTTTAGTTATACAGATTACTGGTAGTTTTGCCATGTGTTTAGTTATACAGATTACTGGTAGTTTGCCATGTGTTTAGTTATATAGAGTACTGGTAGTTTGCCATGTGTTTAGTTATATAGAGTACTGGTAGTTTGCCATGTGTTTAGTTATACAGATTACTGACAGTTTGCCATGTGTTTAGTTATACAGATTGATGGTAGTTTGCCATGTGTTTATTTATACAGATTGATGGTAGTTTGCCATGTGTTTTTTTATACAGATTGATGGTAGTTTGCCATGTGTTTATTTATACAGATTACTGGTAGTTTGCCATGTGTTTATTTATACAGATTACGGATAGATTACCACGTGTTTATTTATACAGATTACTGGTAGTTTACCATGTGTTTATTTCTTTTGTGCCTGTTTTTTCCTTGGGAGTTTTGTTTTACCCTGTTGGCTTTATTGTTCGGTTTCCTCTGGCTTATTGGCCGTGGTGGTCGCCGAGAAGCGGTCTTCCGACCGCTCCCCGTGCCGACCGCCGGGACCACGGAGAAAGACTCCTGCGGTCCCTCGTGTGTTGCCTTTGATTCCCGCCCGCGGCTTCGTCCGCCGAGCGGGAATCCCCATTTTGTTCTTTACCCTGTCCGCGTCCCCGCTCACTCGCTAACACTGTTATCAGAGTGGGGACGGAGCAGGGATCCACTCATTTGCCGCGGGAGCCTCCGCTCCCGGTCACCCTCCCCGCGACCGCGTGGTCGGGGAGCGGGTGCGCGGCTCTCCACTGTGTTTGCTGCGCGCGTCACTGCCTTATTAAAGGTACAGTGACTAGTTGGTCCAGTGTGTTTCCCCATCTCCTGGGCGGTTTGGGGGTGCGTATTTTTTGGTGACAGCTTTCTTTTCTGTCCATGTGAGGCAGCTCTGTGAGCCCTTGCATCATAAATTATGCCCCATATATGAGGGTCGCAGATTCAATCCCCCTCACCTCCCCAAGTAACTAAGCAATAGAATTTAGTTTTCGATTCTTTGCATGTGTGCTTGCCCTGCATGTTTTTCTATGGACATGGTTTTACGGTTTACTGGTTTACTGGTTTTCCTGACTTCCACATGGCACTGCGTGCCTCCTGCAGGTGTCCCTGCCTGGTGTCCTTACCCAATTATTGAACTTGGACTGCTCTAATCAAGCCTCAGTTGCCTGATGGAGGTCGCACTGAGCCTGCATGCATTATTACTTGCCTCTGCCAACACTAGGGGTGCTGCCCCTTTTGCCTGCTAATGATACCTGTTTTCTAGCTTCGTAGGTATCAAGTATCATAGACTCAGACTTTATGGACGCCTCTGCACAGGAGCAGAATTTGCAGGCTTTACTTAAGGCGGCTGTGACCGCATCTGTTGAAAAAGCCCTGGCTAGGGCCCTCCCTCAACCACATATGGACAGGGGTGTGTGTGGAACCCCTCATTTGGCAGAAGACTCGGATGAGTCAGACTCTCAGGTGCGAGAGCAGGCAAGTGCGCGAACGCGCTATTGAAAGGGTGAAGACCCTGAACCACGCTCCCGGACGGGCAAGACTCCGGCGAAGTGACGTGGTTTGAGGTTGACAACCTCGCCGGCCAGGCGCCACCGCCTATCGGGCGCAGGGGAGGAGGCCTCCTTACCCCCCCACCTTGGCCGCGCTGGATGTGTGGCGGGCAGACCAGCCTCCCTCAGATGGAGAAGATGTTTGGGTTGAGGACCTTGGCGAGGGTCCCGGTGGACGCTGGGAAGAGGAAGACGCGCCACCGACTAGGGCCCCCACGACAATGTTGGGGGACGATACCCTTTTGGGCACTACTGGAGAACCTCTGTTAGAGCCTCAATCTATCCGACGCCCCAGGTCCTCGGACTAGTCACTGCCCGACCACTTAGCACAATTCGTGCGCTACTGGGTCCGTAGACCCCTTGGAAGTGAGGCCTGCAAGAAGCTGCGGGCGGAATGCCCCAGACCGGTACTGCCGGACAGGGTGGCGGTTACCCCGGATGTTGGCCCTAACAGACGAGGCCTTCATAGAAGGTAGGGCTCTGGACCCAGCCACCATGAGGGACTGGGAACTTCGTTCCATTTGCCTGCTGGGCAGTGCCACTGTGGCCCTTTGCACGAAACCCAGGAAGACGGCACTCTTCCATATGGACAACAAGCTGTCGGATTTGGAAGCCGAAGATGTGGGTCCCCTGGCTAAAGGTCTGCTGTTCAGGGAGCCTTTCGTTGAGGAACTGCAGAAACAGGTTATTCTGTTTACCTCCCGGGACAAAGCAAAGTCTTCGATCGGGAAGGTCTTCCGCCCACGGTTACCTTCAGACGTATGGGTCCTTGGGACAGTGCGGAGTTAGGTCACAGACTTCCACTCTTCCCCTACACAGGTTGGACGCCCGAGGATCCCCGTCATCACAAGAGGCCAACAGCCCTTGTTGGAAGTGGAAGTTCGAGCTCCGCTAGCCAAAGGCGCGGTCCTACAGGCCCCGGATTTGGGGGGTTTCGTCAGCTCGATTTTCTCCTGGTAAGGGAGCAGTCTGTAGAATTCCGTTCAGTGATCAATTTAGGAGAAATGAACGCCTTCGTGGTATACAACCACTTCGAGATGGAGGGCATTCACCTTCTTAGATGCCTTCTCTGGCCAGTAGACTGGGTCACGAGACTGGACCTAGAAGACGCTTACCTCTCCGTCCCGGTGGGCGGGGCCTGTCGCAGTCCCCTCTGATTCGTATGGAAAGACTCTCCGTACCAATTCCCATGCCTCCCCTTCGGCCTCAGCTCGGCCCCTTGGTGCTTCACCAAGCTCCTGAAACCGGTGGTCACCCAATTCAGATCAGAGGCCGTACGCTGCATCATCTATCTGGACGACTTGCTTATCTTTGCGAGGACCCCGCCGGGCTCAGATTTCGGACGCGCTCTGCGTTTTCCTCGTTGGAATGCCTGGGGATCGTGGTCATTCTGAAGAAATCGGCCTTGGAGCCTGCGCAGACCCGGGCCCACTACATTACAGGGCCATGCAGCGGCTGAAGGCGCACTCTCTACGCAAGAGACCCTCTTAGGACCAGATGATCTCCCTGGCCTCGGACGTGCAGGCCGGATTGAGCTGGTGCCTCCTGCATATATCCGCCTGGAACAGCAAGGCGATATTCGGGATGACCCTGGACTCTTTCAGGGGTGCCTGGAATGTCGAGGCGTTATCGCAGTCGGCTAGTGGCCTTCTCTGGGATTCCTGGGCCTCTGGGATGAGGAGGTGTTATCTCTCAACATGGAGCTCCTGGTGTCGCTGGTGCTTGGAACGGGATACCGATCCCTTTACGGGTCCTGTATCTAGCGTGCTGAATTTCTTGTCTCATCTCTTTGACCTGGGTCGGTCATATCACTCGGTTATCATGGTTAGATCAGCTATCTCGACGGCACATGTCCCGCTTCGAGTTTTTCCCCATCGGCCAGGATCCGCTAGTCTGCAGGCTCCTACGTGGAATGAGACTGGTGCGCCCTCCGGCGCCCAAGTATTCTTCCCTCTGGGACGTGCGTTTGGTTTTGGCGTTCTTTCGGAATTGGCCTGATAACCAGGACCTTTCTCTTCGCCAGCTTTCAGCGAAATTTGCCCTCTTGTTGTGTCTGGTCTCGTTCAGACGTGTTTCGGATGTCCGGGCCTTCGATGTCGGCGCTTTCTCGTTTTTCTCCAGAGGGGATCTCCGTCAAGGTGCTTAGACGTACCAAGTCGGAATCGACGGTTGTATCATGCCCTTACTTCTAGGACTCGCCTAAGCTTCGTGTAGCGAAGGCACTGGCGCAATGGATAAGATGCATTTTGGCTCTGGCGGGCGTGGATGCGACCTTCGGAGCGCTTTTGGTTAGGGGCGCCGCAGCTTCCGGAGCTTTTTTGGCGAGCGCTTCCCTTCAGGACATTTTGCGTTCGGCGGACGGGTCCCGTGTAGAGTTTTTTCGCCTATTTTACTTTAGACCGCTATGTATTGATATCAGAACTACTTGACCATTATATATATATATATACATATAACATTATATGTACATATATATATATATACATATAACATTATATGTACATATATATATATATATATATATATATATATATATATATATAAATATACATATAACAATAATAAATGAATAAAATATTTACAAATGTTGATCCAATAAACAATAAAGCAATCAGAAAGATCTACCTACTCTGGTACAGTCATGTCTTTGTTTTGAATATTTTTATTGGCTCCACAATATAACTTCATGCATCAAACTGATTTGTAATAAAGCAAGTGATTGCCCACGCAGGGGCTTATGCATTGGTTTAACACAGTATATACATTTGGTTGCCTGCGCAGAGGCGGATTTGTCTTTGCCTGTTTAGTTTAACTTTTTTGTTCACAGTTGGTTGCTTTGTGCTTTATACTCTTATGTACTGTGTTGCCCTTTTAGTTCGGTTAGAGCGTTAAGTGTTTTGTGTTAACTGGTGTGTGCAAGTGCTGTGTGTTTGCTGGTTAGTAAATGCAAATTGTTGCCTGTGCAGAGGCGGATTAATCAACTTGCAGAATAGATGTATACATTAAGCAATAATCAAAAATACAAAAACTTTTCACCTAAGGAGCACATTTGTTTTTAGGCTGCTGTGGATTAATACATAATGACGCTATCTGGCTATCAGGTATGCAGTAAGAAGCGACTTTACAGGCTATCATGCAACAGTCAGCTATTAAGTATGCAATGGCAGATAGCATCAATCCTTGGCCCCTATGGGCGTTATTGCATGACCTGTATATTCCTTTGGCATTTTAAGCTGACATAGTAATTTTAAGCTGCTGTGCAATAATACTTTATGAAGCTATTTGGATATCAGGTTTAAAGTAATAAGCGGCTGCACAGTCTATCATGCAGCAGTCAGCTATTAAATATGCATCAGTGGACAGTATCAACCTTTGGCCCCTATGGCATTATGGCATAAACTGTACATTCCTTTGGCATTTTAAACTGACTTGGTAGAGGAGAGCCAGCCTCATATATTCAAAATAGGTAAAAACTTAAAAAATAAATGCAACTTGTAAAATACAAATGCGAACTAGCAATCAACAAGGCCGCTCTGTCAGTCCCCATGTCTGTCTGGGGGAGTCTCTCATGGTGCTGCCCCCACACTGTCCCTGGGGTGCCAGGCCTCCTTCCCTCACCCCCACGCTGATCTCTGCCCACCGGTCGGGTCCCCCACAGTTCCGTGGGCACTCGGGAGCTTAAACTGTCTGTTGGGCCCCACCACAAAAGTCCTCCGGCCGTCCGCTCCCTGCACCTCACCAGCTCCGCGTGGGTCCCTTGAAGAGAGTGTTCCTGTGTCTCACCCGACGCCGGCCACATGCTTGGAGCTGGTGTCCGCCCCCCACGACCACCGGTCCGTCGAGGGGCTTTCTGGGCACCCCAGACCCAGATGCCCAGGCACCCACCTCTCCCGCGGTCGAGGCCACGGCTTGGTTGATACGTCCGGCGCCCGGCTCTGCCAGGGCCAGTGTGTGCCACCCATGCCAGACCCTCTTGGTGCTTCTCCTTCTGGGGTAAGTTTTCGGGCGGGCTATATTTGTTGCCTTTGCCCATTTAGGCGGCCTGCTTGGACCCCGGGTGGTGTTTTCCGCCCCGGAGTGTGCCACCGCCATGCGGCCTGGGTTACACCCCCCGGCCAGACGGGGGAAAAAGGGGGGGCGCGGAGCCGGGCCACCCCTTGCCTCGGAGCATTCTTTCAGGCAGGTGTTGTGGCCGATGTATCATTGTCTCCCGTCTGCCTGTCAGTTCGTGTCGGCGGGAGTCGCCATCTTTCAGGTGCGTGATGGTGCTAAGGCCTGCTTGTTTGTTTGCAGTGTTCCTGGCTTGAAATCTGCCTCTGTTTGGGATCCCCAGGAAGCTTGGGCACTGCTTGTTAAGTGTAGATCAGTTAATTCTTTTTCAGGGTATTGTGGGCGCTTATTTTTGCGTATTTTTCAGTGTTCAGTGTTGTGCTGCCTGTCAGTTTGGCGGCCCGGCCCCGCCCCCCAGTCATGTCTTTGTAGACAACAAAATCAAGATGATAACTTTCTAGATAATAACTGTGTATCACTATCATATTCCTAATACAGACAAAGTTTTTTTTTTATTCTTAATATCTGATATTACTTAAGTACTAATACATGTATTACTTTAGTATCTAATCCACTGATATTTCCACGAATCATATGGTTTCTAGTGAACTTGAACTCTTCTCGTCATTTGTATTCATGCATTGGATCCATATACCATTAATACCACCTAGTGATGATTGTATCAGTACTTTCCAATCATAGTATTTAATTTGTATACATAGTAGGCTCTCACTACCTGAAATGTATCAACACTACTTATAAGACTCATAATAGTTTGCAAACCTTCAAAGGATGTGTTATATCATACATTTGTTTTTGTTTACATAATTATAATGTTCACTAAAATTCCACCTTGTAGTAACAAACTTTTCATTCAACAGAAACATGGTTTACTTTAAAAAAAAACTTGGAAAGAATAATTTAAATTCATTATCATCACTCTCCTCATTAGACCTTAATTGTGATGACTTATTAATGTAATATATTTAAACCTAAAAGTAGGATTGCCCAAATATTACCCAAACATTTCTTCTGACCAATCCGTCTTCCTTTGTACACTTCAACTGACTAAACTAAAATAAAATAAAATATAATAAAATAAACTTGGGGTTATACTGTCCAGAAACTCTTATTCCTAGTCTGTGTCTAACAAACTCAGGGTAATCATAAAACAACTTATAACAACGTATTCATTGGATATCGTCATATCCAGAAACCTATTCTCCCTAGTCCATACCTTTATAAACTTAGGTCAAATATAATTGTGTACTATACTCTTAACTAAACTTCAATTCAATTCTTCTTGGATCTCTGAACTCTTATATCCAAGGCATTCTTAATGCATATAATAACTTTATATTAATCAATATAAATTATCCTTCCTTAGTTTTCTTCCTTCAGTTACCATTGTTTGTTTTACTTCACCTCAATATAAACAAATTACTCGTTCTTGTGAATCTATGAAATACTATTAACTTCACTCTTTATAGTATTAAGTATACATGATCCTTATTTTATCTACTTCGTGTTTTATCTACCTCTGATACTTCTCATCCTATGTACAGGTCATAATATAATAGTTCTCTTTATAATACTATCCTTTCATGATATTACTCCATGCGTTACACATTTCTGAGTACTCTCTTTTGGTATTAATAGACTCATAACTGTTAAATAACTTTTCATTGTCTGTTTTCTTTTCCGTGAAAATGTAGGAATTGATATGTATGTTAGTTTCAATCTTTTATTTCTTTGTAAGTCTGTTAATCTTCTGTATCAAATTAGCTCTGTAGAATCTTCCATCACAGTTTGCAGGTCAGATGAAAAGTCTCTTTCCAACAGCCGATGTCCAGTTGTCTAAAGGACTGTTTTCCTAATTTATTGCCACAAGGATCTGTCACGCTTCACCTACATTAAAACAAAATATATGAGCAGCATCAATACAATGTCTTACATCATCTACAACTAAATTGTATTATTATTATACAGTTTAACATTGAATTACATGCACTCCAAAACATTCTCATTTCTTCTAATGAGATCTACCATCTTGTGTTCATTGCATTTATGCCATGTGATGTTGTATAATCTTTAAATGTCCTTTATATCAAAATATCTTTCTACACATTTCAATTTTCAAAATTCTTTACTAACCATACTCCCCTTTTAAACTGTTTAATAATCTGGAGGTATAACCTAAACATATGTCATATATTATCGACAAACATTGTTTCACACTATACTTTAGCAATAGTAGCCACCAACGGTACTTAGTCGTCAACGCTGTGGAACTAATTTCAGACACTCCAACATGCAGTTCAGACATGCCAGGAGAGCACTAATTGGGGTAAAGACACTATGGACTGTGGGGAGCAATCGCTCAGTAAGAGCAAGGGGGAGTCCCTTTTATTCACGTACAGGAACTTCCAAAGGTTCACTGGCTGAAATGCATTTTTCTCATGGAACTATTTTAGGCATTAACCACGTTTATGGCTGGTCAAAACTTTACTATTTGGACAACTTGATCAGGGGCATGGGAATTTAAGACATGTTGGGTTCCTGTATAATTTGAATATATTTTGTGGTACTTTTTATGTTTTTATGTTTGGTCCTCTGTAACTGGGAGTTAATTGATTTATCCGGCTTTGACTCGATTATCTCCCAGACCCAGAGAACTCTGTATCATCCAATTTCTGGAGAGGGATAGAGAGATTCACTTTTCAGCGCCTTGTTCCAGAGTTCCAGTTCGTGAAGGATTCAGTGGAAAAGGTCCTTGTCAGTACTAGAGCTCGGGGGTTTATTTAATGAAATAAAAACTGTTTTTAGCACACATAGTAAGCAAGATAAGTTGTCTTAACTGTAATTTACCTATGAGCTTGAAGTGACTCTTATACTGCTTTACAGGTTTGGTCAAGTTTATTTAGTTGCTCACCTTATAAATGTCAATCTAAAAATATACTTCCTAATACTATACTGTTTACTAAGGATAGAGTATATGTATAGAGTAATATATATTATCCAATTGTATTTTTTTTAAATTCTTTATTTTGTAGGTTTTTAGAAGTTTTTAAGTTTACATTGTAAACAAGCCATCATCATGTACCATGATTAATTGGAATCTGTACCGTACTTATCCATTTTGTGCTATTTTTTGCTGTAAACTTTACGGCAACAAATCGCACAAAATAGGTAAGTACAGTACAGATTCCAATTAATCATGGTACATGATAATGGCTTGTTTACAGTGAGGTGTGTTACAGTGCAGTCCATGATGGGAATCGGAAATGAAGTGTAACTGCAGCCTCTCAAGAATTAACAAAATAGGAGAGAGAAAAGATAGAGAAGACAATACAATGTCAAAACTGGGTGACCTTTATATAACAACCTTTGGAAGCGTGGGAAGGTGGGAGATCAGTAATTAAGATTATGTAGCACAGTAACAATGTTTTTGGGTGGTAATCAGTATTTTTAATTAAATACATCGTGCAACTTCCTAAGCATCGTGTATTCCAGGGAGTGGTAGAGAAAAAGCTAAGGAAAAAAAAGGTTAAGGAGAAGGAAATCCAGGTATTGATGACCTAAGCCTAAATCTCGTGTGTCATCTGACCAGTAGTGTGAGGGGTGGGGCTTATTGTTTTTAGTTTGTGTCATAGGGTGTAATGATATTGATGTTACAAAGTTTTGGAGTCCAGTAGTCAGATCAGCAATGTTTTCTGCCAGAGGTAGCCACTCGTTACCCAGGTGGTTGAGCCCCTGAGCCTTGAGTGGCCTTCTGGTCTTAAGCAGAGATGGGAGACTGGAACAGAGAGATGATAATCGTAGTGAGGCAAGCCGAGGTCAGTTGGAAGGAGAAGCAGCAAAGTCAAAACGGTCCAAAATCAGCAACAGGTAGGATAAACAGGAACAAGCTTGATTAGAGAGTACAGGAACCACAATAATCTGGCAAAGGTACAGAGACAGGAAGTTTTATAGGCCAAGAACCAGACACATGACCAGACACAGCTGAAGAGACTTGTCACTGATACCAATGCTTGTAGAGTCAAGGTTACCAGATCTCAGGTACATTTGCAAAAGGCAGGCTGGTGTACTGGTAAGGAAGAGGTTTAGCAGCATGTAAACCAGGGTTTGAAACCCAGCAGAGTCAGTTCCTCACATAGGGTTGCAACACATGTTTTTGGGTTACTGTGAAGTGTAGTTGGATGTAGGTTTGAGGTGTGTTTGTCTCCAATTTTCTTTTCATCATCAACTTGGTTTAATTTAAAATTTATTTTGAATTAACTTTCAGTGCCAAGCAAAAAACATTTTATTGGATAACCTATATAGGCCTCAATGTAATATTGTTGGATACGCTTTCCAAATGATTTAATATTTTTAGATAACTTTTAAAATGATTTAATATATTTTTTAAAAAAGTCTCTGCTTATTGATACATTTTTAAATATGCAATATATTTTTTTTATATTTAAATGTGTTGAAAAAACCAGTTTAAAAGTTTATCCAAAAATATTAAATGATTTGGAAAGCTTATCCAATGATATTACATTGTGGCCAAAGTGTTTTATAAATGCATTCAAACTCATTAATGAGCTGGGTTTGTGGAAACTGGTTCATGTCATTTGATAAAAAAAATCTGGGTCTAATAGACTTTGTACAGTACTTTTGGGTTGTTTGCAAACAAAATCAATAACACAAGGTAGATTATTACACGGCATACTACAGAGTTTTGTGATAGTGGATCCAGTGAAAATGACCAATATTTTATGGCTGCAGAGAATATAAAATACACCTATATCATAAACACATTTTGTGAGCAGGGAATAGTACCACTGCTGTCTTATACACAACGTGTTACCATGTTTCCAATTAAGGTGTTGAAGGGCTGAAGTCGGATTTTCATCTAAGTTATTACTAGTTAATTTGAAAAAAAATTCAGAAACCCATGACCACATTGGTTTAACTATAGGACACGTCCACCAAATATGTATATATGTTCCAACAAAAGAACCACATCTCCAACAAGTATCCTGTACATGTGGAAACATCTTTGATATTCTAGACGGGGTGTAATACCATTTATATACCAATTTAAAATGACATTCAACCAAATTCAAACTGTGAACGTGCTTTGTCATATTGGATAATGAAGTGCACCATTTATTTTCTGTAATTACTATATCTAGTTCATTTTCCCAAAGCTCTATAAGTTTACAAGGGGTTTGATTTAACTCATCCAACAGAGAATTGGCAACTGATGTAATTTTTTTAACAGTTCTATAACAAAAAATAGTTTCTAGATATTAAGAGATTGGGGATATATTTTCAAAAATAGAAATATCTAGATAATGTTTAATACGTAAATAAGTAAAGATTTATCTCGGTGGTAATTGTCTACCAATTACCTACCATAATTTCAGAAATGTTATCTATGCCGTGATTAATCCATCTAGATAGTGATAAGTCATCTACATTCTGTTCGATTATGGCAAGAGAACAAGTCCTTGGTATAGTAGATTTTATTTGGGCAAAAAAATTTGTATTGCCCTGTAATTCCTTCCAAATAAGATATTGCAATTTATTAGGCAAGACAGACTGTGCTTCAAGTATATACCAAGGTTCGTCAACATATTGTGGATCTTGTAAATGATAAATGTGTCTTATCATAATTGCATAGTAAATAGAGGTAATGTTGGGAAAATTTAGACCTCCCTTTGAATAATTTTTAGACAGAGTTCTAAAACTAAGCCTCGTTTTTTTGTTTTTCCAAATAAACCTCGAAAAACAACGATTGGATCATGGTTAGCCAGATCTTAAGAATCTTAAGGGGTACCATAGAGAAAAAATAAGACCATTGGGGTAATATATAAGAATTAATAATAATTCTCCCTATCCAGGTTGTCTCCATATTTTTCCATTTTTGTAACTTATAATTAATATCTTTAAGCAGTCTCAAAACATTTTTCTCTACTGTATCTCCAATATACATCGGTACGACGATCCCGAGATATATTAATTCCGTATTAGTCCAAATAAAATTATATCTATGAGATAGTCTATCGATCACAGTATCTTGTATATTGTTATACATAGCAACAGATTTGGAAATATTCAGCTTAAAATTAGAGATTGCACTATAAGTGTCAATTTCTTGTATAAGGAAGGGCAGAGATAACTCCAGCGAAGTAAGTGAAATTAGAGCATCATCCGCATGTAGTGATATTTATATATATATTTATATTTCGTAGGGAAACCCTTAATATTTGGATTGTTCCTTATGCTAATAGCGACAGGTTCTAACGTCAGAATGTATGGAAGCGGGGATAAAGGACACCCTTGTCTAGTACCATTTCCAAGAGAGAACCATCCTGCAAATCCAGCCCTTTAGGCCAAAGGCCTGTAACACTTCCTCTAAATATCCCCACCCAAACCTGTCGAATGCCTTCTCGGCATCCAAGGACAGGGTTAGGAGGGGAATATCATTTCTATGGGCCATATCTAGTATGTCCAATACTCTTCTGGTGTTATTTGAGGCCGACCGACCAGGGACAAACCCAATTTGATCTGGATGGATCAATTTAAAATAACTCTTTTTAATCTATCAGCTATAATTGCAGAATAAATCTTCATATCAACATTTATTAGAGCTATAGGTCTGTAATTTATTGGGTCAGTAGGGTCCTTGTTAATTTTTAAAATAGGTATGATAATAGACTGAAGAAGTTCTTTGGGAAATTAATTATTGTCCACTATTTCATTAAACATGTCCCTTAGAGGGTTCACTAATACAGACTTCATATGTTTATAAAATGCATTTGTATAGCCATCAGGGCCGGGGGTTTTATTCCAAGATAATTTTTCAATTTGTATTGAACTTCCTCACAGGTAAAAGGTGTATTCATAAGGGCTAATTCTTGTGACAAATGTTTTGGAAACTGAATATTATCGAGGTATTTTTGGATATCTATCTGTTGAGGGGTATACTTAAGATTATACAGTTGCTCATAAAACTGGTTGAATTTTTTGCCAATTTGTGATGGGGTGGTATATATATTTTGACTGTCTATTAATTTTTCTACCCTATTTCTAGCTTGATGGATTTGTAATCTTTTTGTTAGGTTTTTAGAAGCTCTATTTCCCATATGGTAATGGTTTAATTTTAATTTATTTATATTTATTTTAATTCTCTGTTCTTCTTTAAGATGAATTTTATTTTGTATTTCTTTTAGTAAAGCTCTTGATTCCAGAGAAAGTTGTTTTTATTTAAATTAGAGAGCCTATAAAATTCTATATACAATCCGATAGGGACTGCCCATTATTTTTCTTATAAATATGCCCAATTTTAATTAAATAGCCTCTGGTCACAGCTTTTTGTGTACACCAATTAATCACATTAATCCACAAGTATCTTGTGGATGATTTTCTTCAAAAAAATATGTTAATAAATTCATTAGTTCCCCTCTATTCTTTTCATCTTCCATTAATACATCGTTAAGTCGCCAAGTGGTAGTTCCAGGAGAGAAAGTGCCCCCTATTTCCATTCTAATGAAGCTATGATCAGCCCAGAGATTTTCCTTTATTTTAACTGTTTGAAAAAAGTTTTAGTGAGTTTGCATTGGTTAAACATAAATCAATCCTTGAATATGATCCATGGATGTGTGAAAAATGAGTGTAATCTCTCTCCAAGGGGTAAAAAGTACGCCATACATCAAAAAGATTGTGCAATTTACATATTGTACTCAATCTTTTGGCTTGTTTATATACTCTTTTATCTATGCCCAATACGGGAGATTGTTTATCCATATTTGGCTTTAATACGCAGTTAAAATCTCCTGCAATGATCAGTATTCCCTTGGAAATTTTAGCAACCTTGGACATTATCTTGGAAAAAGTAGTCATTGGATATACATTAGGTAGATATAAATTGACCAAAGTATAAATCTTATTATCAATACTACAAACCAAAATAATATATCTAGCCTCCTTATCCCGTTCACAATAAACAATGTCCAATTTAAGATCATTTCTAAATATAATAGCAACACCTCTTTTTTTCTATCTACTAGTGAGGCGTGAAAAAATCATTGGATAAATGATTGAAAAAACCAGTTTAAGTGTTGAAAAAACCAGTTTAAAAGTTTATCCAAAAATATTAAATGATTTGGAAAGCTTATCCAATGATATTACATTGTGGCCAAAGTGTTTTATAAATGCATTCAAACTCATTAATGAGCTGGGTTTGTGGAAACTGGTTCATGTCATTTGATAAAAAAAATCTGGGTCTAATAGACTTTGTACAGTACTTTTGGGTTGTTTGCAAACAAAATCAATAACACAAGGTAGATTATTACACGGCATACTACAGAGTTTTGTGATAGTGGATCCAGTGAAAATGACCAATATTTTATGGCTGCAGAGAATATAAAATACACCTATATCATAAACACATTTTGTGAGCAGGGAATAGTACCACTGCTGTCTTATACACAACGTGTTACCATGTTTCCAATTAAGGTGTTGAAGGGCTGAAGTCGGATTTCCATTCTAATGAAGCTATGATCAGCCCAGAGATTTTCCTTTATTTTAACTGTTTGAAAAAAGTTTTAGTGAGTTTGCATTGGTTAAACATAAATCAATCCTTGAATATGATCCATGGATGTGTGAAAAATGAGTGTAATCTCTCTCCAAGGGGTAAAAAGTACGCCATACATCAAAAAGATTGTGCAATTTACATATTGTACTCAATCTTTTGGCTTGTTTATATACTCTTTTATCTATGCCCAATACGGGAGATTGTTTATCCATATTTGGCTTTAATACGCAGTTAAAATCTCCTGCAATGATCAGTATTCCCTTGGAAATTTTAGCAACCTTGGACATTATCTTGGAAAAAGTAGTCATTGGATATACATTAGGTAGATATAAATTGACCAAAGTATAAATCTTATTATCAATACTACAAACCAAAATAATATATCTAGCCTCCTTATCCCGTTCACAATAAACAATGTCCAATTTAAGATCATTTCTAAATATAATAGCAACACCTCTTTTTTTCTATCTACTAGTGAGGCGTGAAAAAATCATTGGATATTGAGCCCCTCCCCACTTTTGTTGAGAATCTCTAAGCCAGTGAGATTCTTGAATAAATGCAACTTGAATTTTCTCTTGGATTAAGGAATGATACAACCTATTTCTCTTATTGGTCGTATTTAACCCCTGGACATTAGAACACATGCATTTTAACATATATACAATTCAAAATTTGACTGCCCACCTATCTCACTCTGAAAAACACACAAACAACATATAAAATATACAATTCGGAGTGGCCAGACCACTAAGGGTTTAGCACACCCAGAAAAAACAA
Source organism: Pelobates fuscus (assembly GCF_036172605.1). Lineage (NCBI taxonomy): Eukaryota > Metazoa > Chordata > Amphibia > Anura > Pelobatidae > Pelobates > Pelobates fuscus. Next base: position 84,861,360 of record NC_086321.1, read on the forward strand.
CATACCGTCGGAAACTAATTCCAATGTATCCGTTAGAGTGCATAGTGCTCTCCAAAAAAAAATTTGTGTAACTACATCTAGAGGGGAAACCTCTGCGGGGCATCAAAATGGCATCTCGCCATTAGAAATAAAAACATATATATATATATATATATGTATATATATTACATTATTTATTATTTATCCCATACTCTATTATGTAGGATTATTTTTTTCCAGGGAGTAAGAGTATGGTTTTATTTATATTCACCCTATAGAGTTTATGCATAATTAAACAGGGTTATTTACTATACTGTTAACTGTCAGGTATTCCAAGTAAATTCAAAGTAAATGCAACATAGAAGAGTCAAAATAGCCAAACTAGAAAAATCAGTTATGCTTTCAGTTTGTCTATCTACAATTAGAAATTCACTTTAAATTCACTTTGGTGAACATGAAAAGGTCTCTCAAGAACTTTCACAAATTTTCCTGACTGCAAAGTTGATGGTGCATACAGATCCATGAGCCAACTCTAAGCTTTGAGAGTAGCTTAGTACTAAAATGATTTGTGGGATAAGAGTCTTTTATTGGTTAGAGTAGAGTCTGCCTGTAGCTACATGGGTTGGGGAAAATACTATAGGAATATTGCCATGCTGTTATAAGTAGAGTTATTAATTAAATTGTTTATGGGGAATATACGTATTAGCATTAATGGGATATTTACTATATTAAAGGCACATTATCACAGTCAGCATACAACAGAGATGAAATGATACATTAATAGAAAAAATTAATATAGAAAATAAATTATCATTAATAATAAGAAGGTATCACAAACAATGTAATGAGGTGTTATCATTTCATACAAAATATTTATGTTGGGGTGGTTACAAATCACATAATAATTTATATGTAGGGGTCATATATTATATAGAGGGCTGTAAATCATAGTCACACAATTTTAAGCACAAATATTATACTCTATAGAGTTAAGAAGTATAGGTAATTAATTACATAATGGGAGTAACTATGGTCACGTATCAAAAAATGTTTGCGTATAGATTATGGTAATTAGACATGTGCAATTCGTTTCGGTCCGAATTAAAATTCGGACGAATTTCGGTTAATTCGGACATTCGGGTGCTTCCGAATGTCAGAATAGTTGAATTGCCGAAGTGGCGAATTGTCGAAGTCCCGAAGTGCCGAAATTACCGAATTTCCGAAGTGTAGTAGTGTCGAAGTGCCGAATTGCTGAAGTGCCAAAGTTGCCGAAGTTCCGAGGTGTCAAAGTGCCGAAGTTCCGAAGCACAGTATTGCTTAAGTACTAATATACTTACCCAGTGAAAGAAGAAGAATGTTACATTGTATACAATTTCAAATAAGAAGTATACAAACATAGACAAGATTTAACTGTAAGCGTTTGCAACACTTACAACAATCAAGTAACATACATTCATATAAAATGTAAGTTACTTAGCCAGTCAGTGTAATTACAGGAATGAATAAGTAGATAACTCTCTAATTCCCACGGTATTATGGAGCTATCTACTAAAAGGCTGAAAGACCTAAATTGGTCTTTCAGCCAAATTTACTAATACTAAGTAAAGATTACTTAGTATTAGTAAATTATGCCCCTACTTGCTATACCGAGGGTGGGTGGGGGGTGGGTGGGGGCTCTAAATACAAATGGGGGGATCTAATGTCCTCCCCCCTGGCCCTAACCCCTGAATGGTGGGTGGGGGCCCTAAACAAAAATAAGGGGGGACCTAATGTCCTCCCCCTTGGCCCCCACCCCTGAGTGGTGGGTGGGGGCCCTAAACTAGAATAAAGGGGGGACCTAATGTCCTCCCCCCTGGCCCCCACCCCTGAATGGTGGGTGGGGGCCCTAAACAAAAATAAGGGGGGACCTAATGTCCTCCCCCTTGGCCCCCACCCCTGAGTGGTGGGTGGGGGCCCTAAACTAGAATAAAGGGGGACCTAATGTCCTCCCCCTGGCCCCTACCCCTGAGCGGTGGGTGGGGGCCCTAAATACATATTTAACCCCCCTCCCTCCAGGTGACTAGGGGTCCCCAAACCCCTAGTCACCCCCTCAACCAAAAAAATAAACTCCTACCTACCCCCCTCACCCTAAAAATAATGAGGGGGGACCTTTAATTAATACATGTAAAAATAAAAATAAACTTACCATGCAATGTTTTCTTTCTTCTAAAATCTTCTTTTTTTTCAGCCCCAAAAAAGGGCAAATAAAAATCCATAATAATCGACGCAATAAAAAAAAATGAGTGCAAAAAAAAAATAATCCATCTTCACCCATGGAGGGCTCCGAGCAGACTGAGTTCTGCAGGGCAGGGGAAGGCTTATAAAGCCTTGCCCCGCCCTGCAATTAGGCTCAGAGCACTCTGATTGGTGGGTTTAAGCCATCCAATCAGAGTGCTCTGACAGGTAAATTAAGAGACTGACAGGTAAGTCTCTACATTTACCTGTCACAGCACTCTGGTTGGTTGGTTTGAAATCCACCAATCAGAGTGCTCTGTGTCATTTTACACAGTGTGGGAAAGTTCTTTGGCCGGTGGGGAGGACAATAGGTCCTCCCCCCTTTTTTACTTTAGGGCCCCCACCCGCTCAGCGAGGGGGGATCCTTTTTTTTTTTTTAACAGTGAGCAGCCACAGGCTGCTCACTGTTTAATAGACATGCCCCTACTCGCGGTATAGCGAGTAGGGGCACAATTTACTAATACTAAGTCATTTTTACTTAGTATTAGTAAATTTGGCTGAAAGACCAATTTAGGTCTTTCAGCCTTTTGGTAGATAACTCCCTAATACCGTGGGAATTAGGGAGTTATCTACCAAGCGGCTGCAACAAAAGTCCCAAAATGCCGGAGTTCCGAAGTTGCCGAACTTCCGAAGTTGCCGAACTTCCGAAGTTGCCGAACTTCCGAAGTTGCCGAACTTCCGAAGTTGCCGAACTTCCGAAGTTGCCGAACTTCCGAAGTTGCCGAACTTCCGAAGTTGCCGAACTTCCGAAGTTGCCGAAGAGCCGAAGTTGCCGAAGTATCTAAGATCCGAAGTTCCGAAGTGCCGAAGTGCCGAAGTGCCGAAGTGCCGAAGTGCCGAAGTGCCGAAGTGCTGAAGTGCCGAAGTTCCGAAGTGTCGAAGTGCCGAATTGCCAAAGTCCCGAATTGATTAAGTCCCGAATTTCGGAATGCTGAACCAAGCCGAATATTTTCCCCATGCACATGCCTAATGGTAATATATGTAAAGGCAATGTACAAGTATACATAGTGGGAAGATTAGGGTAAAATAAAAAAAAAGTCAAATATATTTTTAATCAGCATAGGGTAATAGTATATATATATATACATATATTTGTGGTCGGAAATATATTAGTAATATACATAAATCGGGTTAATACAAAGTTGGTTGGGGTGTGCCCTAACCAACGTACGGGTAGGCCTGTAATAAAAGAGGGCCCACCAAGAGTAAAGGTGTTAATAAAGGTATTAAAATAAAGCAAATGGGGTGAGGTGGGTGGGATCACCTGAACGAGAACAGCCCAGGTAAGAGGGTAGTGGGAGTTTTTATAGCATAAGATAGATTCAAACTCCTCCCACAAATACAGGCCTATGGCCTTAAAACATGTGCTCGGAAACATATTAGTAATATACGTAAGTTGGGTTAATACAAAGTTGGTTGGGGTGTGCCGTAACCAACGTACGGGTAGGTCTGTAATAAAAGAGGGTAAAAAGTTATCAAAGAAGAACACACATTATTGCATCATATTTAAAAGGCCAAACATTTAAAAGCTTTCCTCATTTCTTTCCGGGATGAGGTATGTACTGATTGTAAACTGAGGATTACCATCTACCCATTTTTTTAAGGATATATACTGGAGTATCAGTGCTGAAAGTGGCTGGAGCTGCCCCTATTCTAAATAAATAACCCGAAAAAGAGTATGGGTTGAAACCCAATCTTAAGAGAAGTGTTCTAGTGTAGAATATGAACTTAGCAGTAGTCAGAGAGATTCCTGGAAGTGAGAGAAGTGGTGAATTGTGTGTGACATGACTGTATGTGGGTAAGGAGGCATCAAGTATTTTAACTGGGCACCACTTGTTCTCGGTGGAAAAAAGTGGTATAGCGGATGGATGAGTCATTTGGTTTGTTTTAGAGGTTAGTAGAGAGAGTATATTTTGATCACGATGTTTAGTGATATCAGATATTTTTAATCTAGAGATGATGTCTGTCTGCCTAGCTACTGTAAACTCTCGGGTCTAAAAACCATAGAAAGCCATATAACAAGTGGTTTTAATTACTTGATCTGTGGGACTGTGGAATAGCGGAATTCTGGATGGGAACCTGTCTGATGTGGGGATTGAGAGCATGATGGTGAGAAAGAGGGGAAAATAATTAGAGACATTCCAGGAAACAAGAAAATGTTGCCACATTCATAAATCAGCTAAGGCAGGGGGTCGAGGAGAACGGTCACATAATCAGACAAGCCGGGAAGTAGAAAAAGAAGCCTTGAAATGAATGCCCCTCTGAGCGGGATGATTCGCATGGCAAAATTGAGTGACCCAAGTAAGAACTGAAGCTCCCTACATGAACCAGCCTGCAGGAAATGGTCCACTTCCTCACTAATGTGTGCCAGCTTTTCCTCTGAAAGGCTTGAAGGCTGAAAAATGACTGTGTCCAAGGTTTTGCCCAGGAACACCAACCTAGTGGAGGGGCTAAGAGTCTTATCAGGTGAAATAGGCAGTAGTGCTGAAAATACTTGAGGTGTCTGTGTACCAGTTTCTACCAGGAGAAAGTTGTTGAGGTACTGAATCACCATGGGACATCGAACAACATTGAGAAGCAGCCAGCAGAGTGTTTTTGTGAAGATATTGAACAGTTTTGGACTGCCACTAGAAGCAAAGGTAACTCTAGTGTAAGTAATAATTATCCGTCCACTTTACACCATGAATATGCCATAGGGACGGGTAAATTGGTAGCAGCTTGAAAGCTTTTGAGATGTCAGTTTTGCTAAGCCAAGCGTGCTTACCTGCGTGTAAAATGGCCTGGATGGCGTAGTTGATGGTGGCGTAATGGAGGAAAAATTCTTCAGCAGGAATGAGAGAGTTAATGCTTGGTGTGTGTGAAGAACGAGGAGCTGAAAGATCAATGATCAGCCTTTATATTTGAACATTTGTGAGTCTAAACACCGATGGGATTAGTGCGCCAAGTTTTAAAAGGTGAATGAGAAATGAACCTAAGACAAAACCTAGATGGACTTATTTGTTCAGTAGAGCATCTACAGTTAAGGGATTGGAATAGGGTGATAATAATTAATTGGGGCATTCCAGTGTGCCTGAGGGAAGTGCCACGAGACCTGTATGAAAACCAATTGAAAATACAGAAACCAAGAATTCCACCAAGTGGGGTGAGGGGTGGAAGCGTAAGTGATAGCTTAGATTGGCCTGATTAACCTCCATAAGTCATTTCTTGGGAAAGAACTTGGAGTGGCACATTGAGTTTGCATGTGCCCTGAAACATATAGAGCAGTTGTGCAACAATCTACAGGCACTGTAATTGCAGGTACCAGCATTAAAATTGTTGCACACCTGTGCTTTTTCCAAGAAAACTAGGGGTCTGCCCAACTTGTCCTTCTGACCCCAATCTTGACCCACGGAGGAAAGGAGAGTGGTACATGCAGGGGTGGTGGATATGGATGGGCCAGCCTCGCATGGGCAAAAGTTGAGGGAATGGGAGGAGGATGAACAAACTGCACAAGCTGGGGGCTTCAAGCCGGCAAAATGCCTGCAGAACAGCTTAATATCCAGTCAGTTTGAATGTTAAACTGGGTTAGAGCTGCCGCGGCTTTAGCTGACACCGACTTGTGATAGTCATAAAGAGAAAAGCCCCCATACTTGTACCCTAAATGCACCAACTTGTGTAAGTAGACATCCAGTTCCTCTCGCCTCTGGGGATACACGGAACATTAGATGTCTCTGTAGAGACCAAAGGTGAGTACGAGCTCGGGGATTGATCCCTCGCTTGAGGGCCCCTGACAAATCCCCGTAGTTATAAGTCCTGTTCTCTACAATGTCCTGCTAAGCAATCAGTAGAGATCCAGAGTCTGATCTCGGGAGGGGCACTTGTAGATTATTTAAAGAAATAATCCATGCACAATAACCACTACAGCTCTGTGTAGTGGTTATGGTGCCAGGAGTGTCGGGACTCCCTCCCAGAGTAAGTAGTCAAACCATTTAAGAACAGTTTAACAACTTACCTGGGGTCTGCTGGGATGGGGGGGCAGTGTGTGAATGTGTATGGTGTGTGGGGGGGCAGTGTGTGTATGGGGGGCTGTGTATGTGTGTGTGCGGCAATGTGTGTATGAGGGGCAGTGTATGTGTGTGTCGGGGCAGTGTGTGAATGGGGGGCTGTGTATGTGTGTATGGGGCAATGTGTGTTTGAGGGGCAATGTATGTGTGTGTGGGGGACAGTGTGTGTATGGGGGGCAATGTGTGTGGGGGGCAGTGTATGTGTGTGTGTGGGGCAGTGTGTGAATGTGTGGTGAGGAGGGTGTTTTTTTTTTCATTTATTTATTTTTAAATACAAATTAATTTATGTCCCCTTCCCTTCTTACCTTTACTGAGGAAGGAGGGGGGACATTTCTCCATCCCTGGTGGTCCGGTGGGGAATCCCTGGTGGTCCCAGTGGTGAGAGTGAACTCAAGCCCGTAGCTCCAGGGCTAGAGTTCACTCTCGTGAGATCCGTAGCGTTGCCATGGTAACCACGGCAACACTCCATGCTCGCGAGAGAAGGACCCAGAGGAGCTGCAGGCTGAGCTCCCGGGTCCTCTCTCACTCCCTCCCCTGCCGGTCAGTGAAGGCACATTGCAGGGCTGGCGCTTGGACAGTGCTTGGACAGTGCCAGCAGAATTGCCCCCCCCACCGGATCCGTCAATGTCCTGATGAAGGTGGGGATTAAATGTGCGAATGTGACAATATGAGATGTGGAGTGTGGAGGGAATGAGAGAAACTGTGCTCAAGCTATTTTGTGAGATTGCCACCGTGGGGGTAGTAACCACTGCAGGACTTGCTGCAGTGGACTAGGGAATAGGGTGAGCTATTTCAAGTAATGTCAGCTGATCGCTTATGACCTGCATGGAGGCAATCAATATGGACATCCTGAACTGCACTTTCCCCATGCCGTCAAACCTTCTTCCCTGAGAACTCGTACTGGGTCTGGGGTCATTGTACTGAGTGGATTGGAGCTAAAAGAGTTCCGCCTTCCTTTCACTGGCAGGGAAGAGGAGGCACCTCCTGCACAGCATGGGTATAGTCCATGACCTCAAGGACCCGGGAGTGGCAGGGGTTAGTGACTCAGTAGGGGAACTAGGGCAAAAGGGAGTGCAGGGCCTAGCTGGAGTTTCAGGAAGAGGCAGGTCATCTTAATGATCAGAGGCTTGAGACATGCTAAAATGAATAAAATAAACAATCAATGACCCATACCACAGATTACCGACTTATAGAACAGGCTGGCTGATATAGTGCTGTTAGGCGAAGAATTATTTTCTACCCCGTGATAGGTGAGACCCTGCTAATTGAGAGGCTCTAGCTAGGATTTGGCACGATGGGAACGTGGCCACCGAAATGTTGTGGCAGGTTGTTGGCCTCTCGGTGATGTTAAGAGAATCAATACGTATGGCCGTGATAGGTGACTTCTAACTAATTAACACCCTAAAGAAGGGCCTGTGAGACAATAACTATAACATGGGGTTGTGTGGGTAAGCCTCTGGTATGAGGCAGGTTGTCTGGCCTTGCTAGTGTGAGACCAAAATGAGTGAGAAAAGGGAAGGTTAGCACCTGAAACCTATAAGTCAGCTCACTTTCCCTAGGCGTGGGCTTGACTATTATGAAGCGTAATGTGTGAGGATAAGACACGAACCTTTAAATAAATAACGTAGCCTAGTGACAAGAAAAGGATAAATACAGGGAGTATACACCTATAAAAAGAAAATACTTAATTATTGAGGGGTAAGTAAAATAGAAAGTAAAAAGGAGGCAATAGGACAATTCACCTACCAAAAAGGTGTCAGAAGTATGCTTCTCCTAGGAAGCAGGAAAATATTTTGAATAGAGATCTATGAGGAAAAGTAAAACGTATACATATGAGTATAATGATAATACGGGGGATAATAATAAAATATATATTAAGGGAGCTGGAAATACCTGTGAGAAACTGAAATACACTGTTCCTATAATATCAGGAAAGTGCTGCCATTCGCATGAACGAACACATGGGAAATCTTGTCGCAGGCGGCGGTATTCGGACGTCGAGTGCATGGAACTAAAATCCGACTGACTATCTTGCGAACACCGCTGAACATGCACCACCGCCTGCTTCTTTTCTAGACGAGCAAAGTGAGCGCTCTTCGGGCAAAATGTTCAAACAAACGTAAAGAACATTCGCTCACTGAAACCAGAACCGAACATTCATTTGTATGAATAGAGGAACTCCCGAACAGAGACCGGCCACAGCCTATTTCACTCTGGAGCTCTTTTGGGCTCCGACCATGTGGCTGGTCGGTCAAAACTTTACCAGGATGGCCTTCCCATTCCACTAAATGGATCTGAGCGCTATTTGGACAACTTGGGCACTCGGATCCGGGCTATCCGGTGATATAGGACTTGTGGGGATTCCTGGAAAAACTGAATGTGTTTTGGCGTGTTTTTTGTGTGGGTCCCTGAAACTGAGAGTTACCGGTCTTGTACTCAATTATCTCCCAGACACAGGGAGTCCAGGGATGAGTTTATGTTGAACTGTATGGAGACGCCCTGCTGGGGGTCTGTGTATAAATTGCCCCATTAAACCAGTTCACTCCCAGCATTAAGTCTCGGCTAATGTCTGTGGGGAAAAGCTATAATCACACAGCGTTGCTATAATCACTCAGCAGCTATATAATCACTGAAGTCGGCACAGTAGAGATTCAGAGATGGGGAAAAGGACACTCTTGGCGGCGATACCCATGTCCCTATCTGGTTGGCCGCCACATAAAGTCACTAACGACCTAATCGCCGGTTAATCCAAAGGCCACTACTCCATACCAAGTCTTATTGACTTCTTTGCTGCCTTTGATACTGTTGATCATGTTCTCTTTCTTCAAACTCTTCAATCATTCGGTCTCTGTGACACTGGAGGATTTCCTCCTATTTCTCCCAATGCTCATTCAGTGTCTCCTATTCTAATGATACCTACTACCTTTGTCCTGTCTTGGTTGGAGTCCCCCAAACCTGTCCTTGGTCCCCTTCTATTTTCTCTTTATACTGCCTCTCTTGGCAACTTATTACCTCATTTGAATTCCACTACCACCTGTACACCGACGACACCCAGACATATCTCTCCTACCCGGACCTTTCCCATGACATCCGGTAATGTGTCACTGCTTGCTTTTCTTCCATCTCTGACTGGTTGTCCTCCCATTTTCTGAAACTCAATCTCTAAAACGGAGCTTGTCTTTCCTCCTCCTAATACTGATCCTCCTCTTTCTCCCTCCCTTCAAGTTAGTGGTACCCACATCTGCCCATCCATGCAAGCGCTGTCTTGGCATTATACTTGATTTTGGCCTCACCCCTGAGCCTCATATCCAGTCTGTTACCAAATCCTGTAGATTTCACCTTAAAAACATTGCCCACATCCGCCCCTTTCTTACACAAGATGCTACTAAGGAGCTTGTCTCACATGGATTGTTGTAACCCTCTCCTAGTTGGTCTTCCCAGAAGCCATATTGCCCCACTACAGTCTGTAATGAATGCTGCCGCCACACTGGTTTTCCTCTCCAGCTTTTCCTCTCACACCTTATCCCTCTGTCAGTCCTTACATTAACTTCCAGTATCAAATAGGAGTCAATTCAAAGTACTAATCCATACCTATAAAGTACTGAACAATTCTAGCCCCTCATATATCTCTTCTCTGATCCATAAGTATGCCCCTTCTCAGTCTCTCCTCTCTGCCCATGATATTCTCCTATCCACTGCTCGCACCTGTACGGCTAACTCATGCTTGCAGGACTTCTTGTGGGCGGCTCCCTTCCTGTGGATTAGCCTGCCCATCACCATCAGATTCTACCCTAGTCTTCAATCATTTAAAAAGTGCTATAAAACCCATCTCTTTAGGTAAGCTTATGGCCTCCAAGAGTAACCTCTACTTCACATACCTGTCCCTTGGTCTCTCCTAAAGGGCAGCACTCTACTCTCTGCTCCAGCTCTGCTTCAGTTCCACCTTGTTTGATTGCTATCTCCTGTCCTATTGTGTTTCATACCCCATTTCCTATAGTTACATAGTTACATATAGTTACATAGCTGAAAAGAGACTTGTGTCCATCAAGTTCAGCCTTCCTCACATATGTTTTTTGCTGTTGATCCAAAAGAAGGCAAAAAAACAGTTTGAAGCACTTCTAATTTTGCAACAAACTAGGAAAATTCCTTCTTAACTCCACAATGGCAGTCAAATCAATCCTTGGATCAAGAAACTAATACCACACATTGGAAACTTATATCCTTGAATATTCTGTTTTTGCAAGTATGCATCTAGTTGCTGCTTGAACATCTGTACGGACTCTGATAAAATCACTTCTTCAGGCAGAGAATTCCGCATCCTTATTGTCCTTACAGGAAAAAAACTTTTTTTGGGGCTTAGACAAAATCTTCATTCTTCCAGTCTAAACGCATGACCTCGTGTCCTATGTAAAGTCCAGTTGTGAATAGATTTCCACACAATGGTTTATATTGGCACCAGATATATTTGTATAATATTATTGTGCCGAAAGCACCTTTGTCACTGGGATTTGGAGAGGCCTGCTTTCCAGCCTCTTGCCATAAGACTATGGGCCCTGCAAAAAGACAGGCTAAAAAAATTATTTCCATGGGAAAATGTGCCTCTTCCCCTCCCCCTTTTTCCTGTCCTATTGTTCTCCAGCAGGGCATTGCCCCAGGGACACTGCCAGACCAGTTGAAACTGGCTGCTTTGTCCCTCCTCAATCTCTCATCAGCCCTTGCTAATGTTTAACCCCATGACGATTTGACTGTGTTCTTGGGATCTGAGCGGTGTTCGGCTATATTGAGTGCTCAGATCCAAGCTATCTGGGGATAGGTCAAATGTGGGGGTTCAGTTCTGTAGAAAATTAGTTATGTATTTTAATATGTTTTGTTACAGTTGTAACTTAGTGATATTTTCTGTACCTGGAGATAATTGAGTTTACTACAGTGACTTAAGCCAATTATCTCCAGGATAAAAGGGAGGGATTTTACTGTGTATGTGGGAGTGTCAGACATTGTTGTATTGTTTGGATTGGTTTGTGTCCTTTGTATGCCTGTGTACCATCAGGTCCAGGGGGTGTTCCTCTGGCCTGGGGAATTGTATAAATTGTGAGTGCATGCTTCCATTAAACAGACCTGCTTTACCCCTTCATGAAGTCTTGGCTCATGTTGGAGGGATGGGATAACTACACTCTTGGGGATTGCTATATCACAATACTCCCCTGAGCATAAGCTCTTGTAAGAGCTTGTTCCTGGTTCCTGATCTCTGGATTCTAGGAGAGGCTTACCTACTGGAAGCTGGACCCTGGTTGTGGGTCCAGAGTGGGTGGAAGACGGCAAGACCCCAACCAAGCTGCGGCGGTTCGTGGGGTCTGCAGTGGTTATGGTGTCGAGTGGAGTGCTTGGAGCCCTCGGTGAGCACTAGAAGCATCCGTCAGCGGAAGGTGCCCAGTCGGGGTGCCAGGCGTTCCGTTACAATTATCATATCCCCTCTGAGGCGATGTTTTTCTAAACTAAAGAGGTTTAAATTTGTTAACCTTTCTTCATAGCTGAAATGTTCCATTCCTTTTATTAATTTTGTAGCCCGCCTCTGCACTTTTTCTAGTGCCATAATATCCTTCTTTAGAACAGATGCCCACATTTGCACAGCATATTCAAGATGTGGTTTTACCAGTGATTTATAAATAGGCAAAATGATATTCTCATCCTGAAAATGAATGCCCTTTTTCATGCATGACAATACCTTACCTGCCTTAGCCACTGCTGATTGACATTGCACATTGTTGCATAGTTTGTTGTTTATAACAATTCCCAAGTCCTTTTCGTGTGTTGTTCTCCCTAATTCGCTTTCATTAAGGATGTAAGTTGCTTGTGCATTCTTTACACCGAAGTGCATAACTTTGCATTTTTTAACATTAAATTGCATCTACCATTTGAGTGCCCAGTCCCACAGTCTATCTAAATCCCTCTGCAGCAAAATCTTGCACACATTGTACTACTTTACAGAGTTTTGTGTCATCTGCAAACACTGAAACATGACTGTCAATGCTCCTCATAGAGATGAATTGAATCAATGCAGCTCTATGGGGAAAGTTCAGTGTCTGCATGCAGAGGGAGGAGATACTGATATGTTGTGATGCACACTAGTCAAGCCTGAGATAGGAAGCAGCTCTAGCAGTCATCTAATGAGTGGCCAGTGGAGTTATCACTAGGCTGTAATGTAAACACTGCATTTTCAACGAACATACTGTGTTTACAGCAAAAAACCTGAAGGGAATGATTCTGCTCACCAGAACAAATGCAAAAAGCTGTAGTTGTTCTGGTGACTATAGTGTCCCTTTAAATCTCTCCCTCTTATAAGGTAGGTTGCAGTAGCATTGTGTAGAGATTTGTAAACAAGTACCCAAATTTAAAATTGAGCCCTATATCTAATGGGTAGTCAATGTAGGGACTGACAGAGGGGGGAGGTGTTGGAGATGTGGCCGGTGGTGGCCTTGCCGCTGCATTCATTATAGACTGTAATGGGGCAAGGTGGCAGCACATAAGATCACTGAGTAGCGGATTGCAGTAGACAAAGCGAGCGATGATGACGGCATTGACCAGCACCATAGTCAAGTCCAGTTAAATACGTGCCATGTTTTTGAGATGGAAATGGCAGGATTTCGCAATTGACTGGACATGTGGGGCAGAGGAGAGGTCAGAATCAAAAAGAAATCCTAAGCTGCGAGCCTGCGAGGTAGAGCTGATGGTAGTGCCATTGACTTGGAGGCAGACAGACATGGGAGTAGCAACACTTAAGGAAAGAAAGACCAGAAGTTCTGTTTTGGACATGTTATTTTTAAGGAAGTGAGGAAGTGTGCTAAATCCATGTTTTTGTGAAAAGATACTCACAACTTCTAATTACCACAAGTGTATGGGCTCATGCAAGTGTGTGCAGTTTTAGTGTTGTGGAGTTGCTATGTAGACTGGGTGCAAATTGCAGGGGTGCATTTGTATAAAATGAGTTTGTGAGAACACAGGCATGTATGATGGAGGGTTGTGGAATTGTTATGCAGAGTGAAGTTTTGTGCATAAGTGGATGAAATTGTGTAAAGGCTGTGTGCAAATTAAGTTTAATTACACAAATTCTACATTGCGCATGGGTGTGTTTGGCAGAGATGTATTTTAGCATTGCAGGTAATTTTTGGGTCTTCTTAGTCTTCCGAACTCACAGGTCTGTATCTCCGCATCTCTTCAAATTATTTTTTTCCTCAGTGAGTTGGAGATTTACTGAGAGGGACTGCATATTGGCATCCATTTGGACTTTTATTATTTGCATAGCATTTGCAAAGCATTGTGTCATATTTTCATTTCATACGATAAAACATGAATATTCCAGTCATATAAAAACAAGCTGTTAAAGCTGATATAATGAATGAGTAACATAAGACAGCCCAGATAGAGGGAATACTGAGATCTGAACTAATAACAGATCAAGCAATTAATAAAGCTTTAATCAGCACGATTAATAATGTAATTTATCCAGTTGATATAATTTGTCAGTCTTGTGTATACTCCTGGTATACCAGGTCTGCCACATCCAATACCGAAAGACACAATTCCTCTCAGTTTACCATCACAAATGAGAGGTCCTCCAGAATCACCCTAAAATAAAAAAAATATTTATAATCAAAGTGCGGATATATTCCTCTTTTTAACCAACATAAATCTACAGAAAGACAAACTATTAAACAAATATTATTGTATTGCATCAAACTCTCCTTGTATAACATTACAGGCATGACCACCATCAGGGAGTACAATCAGCACTCCTGTATGCGGCCCAGCCGAATCCGGGGACCCATTAATGCAATGTGCTCCACTTGGGGAGATATAAATATCTTCCATAATTGCCCCCTTACTGGAGTGCACTAGCACTAACAACCCTCTTCCCACACCTGTAAGGCAGTAGTAGGAGAAAGTAAGTATCACATTATGCAATAGGGAGCTGTGCAAAAAAGGCAAAACAGACGAGTAGCTGAAAACAGCATGTATTGCAATATTTTTAGGTGAGTTTATATGCATAACTATGTAATCAGATGTGACAGGGTATCAAGTGTATCTGTGTGTGTTTATTTGTATCAGGCAGTAGCTGTCTGTGTTTGTGGCATGCAATGTATTTGTGAGTAAGTATGTGTATCTTTCAGTTTGTATTTTTATGAGTGAGTCTTGCAGTGTGCGATTTTGAGTGAGAGTGTACATCTGGTAGTGTATATCTTTCTGTGTGCATATAGCAGTGTGTATATCTCACAGAATGTATTGTTTGTATGTACAATCATATATGTGCATGTTTCCTGGAGAGTGTACCAAGGGGGGGCTATGTCAGTGGTTTTGTAAAGGGTCCTTGTAATCTGATGGCAGAATTTATTACCATAACTATATTAAAAGCACTATGTCATAAGATCTGTCATCACAAAGGTAATTACGCATATACTAGCTAACAAGGAATTAACCTCCTTCCTCCCAAAAAGTGTATGCTAACGTTAACTGTTGTTTTCATTGCAAAACAAAACAATGCAATATAAAATGTAGGCCATTACAATCACTTTTCCTCCAGATTTTGCCATCACCCTGCAGAGAAATGAACTTATCTGCCAGATTCCATTCAGTCCATTTGCATCTCTGCAGAGTAACGGTAAATGATGACCCCATTTCTTGCAATCTATAGCATTTTTTGGAATTTAAAATTCATGGTTTTATTCTAGCAGTCAGAATGAGAGAAGAAGCAAGGAGATGACAGAACACAATAAGTACTTGTGACAGATCCATCTGTATAGACTTATATTGCTGGTTCGTCTGTTTGCCTTGATTTCGTTGGATTTCCTGTCCGTATGCCCCTGTTCGTGTGTTTCCCCAATACCGATTGAAACTACCAAACGGACGGCCACCCAGGAGAGGAGTGTGCTGCTAGTTAACCTATTGGCCTCAATTAGAACGTTGCGGTTAACCGCAGACACCTCTCCATTCCATTCGTATGGGTGGTCGTCGATCGTATGTCGACCACGAGGCGGCTGCCATTTTGGGACACGAGGAGAATCAGCGGTGTTCGGTGCAAATTCTATGGAACTAAAAACGGATACTTTATCTGCCGAACACCGCTTGAAGCTGCCGCCCGCCTTCTATTTCGTCGAGGCATACGAACACCGGTCAGTTCGGGAGTTTCTATCATTCGTATGGACTTTACCCAGGTAGCCGTCCCATGGAGTCATTCGTATACCGAAGGACTTGTGAAAGACTTTGACTCCATGGCGATTGAACTAGGTACATCGGATCTGAGCGCTATTCGGTAGAAATATGCACTCAGATCCAGGCTATCTGGGGATACGTTACACGAACCATATGCATTCGGTATTTCTGAACTTATGTATTTTATTGTATTTTTCTTATTATGTTTTAAAATGGCATTTGTCTCTATCCTGGGAGATAATTAGGTTTCTTCCTAATTATCTCCGGGATAGAGAAGAAGGATTTATGGGTAAAATGGGAAGGGCTTATATTGAAGCCACTGCGATTGGCTACTGTCCAATATATTGTACAGTCTTCCACAAGGTCCCCTAGGGGAGTGTCCACCTTGTGGAGACCCACATAAATACCGGGCAGGTAGCCCCCATTAAGCACATTCCTGTTTGACCTTCAAGACGGAGCTTGGTCTCGTTTGTGGAGGGATTTATTATTGGGACAGTACTTTTCGTTATTTCTAGCTGTGGAAGGATTTCGACTGAATTGCTGATCGGGAGTTGCCGCGTTCGTATGCTCCGTTCGGGAGTTTGACGATCGGCTGGATTAAAACTGCATTTCTGGAGGAAGGGGATTATTCACTAAACGGCGGCTTCATTCCCCAGGCGGTGAGTGTCGTAACAGTACTGTTTATGTATTCTCGGCAGAATGCCATGGGGCTGTGCTATGCCCTGTATTGTACTGGTGCTTGTGTTACTGTATTTATGGCTGTAAGTACATCCTGATGAAAATCCAGACATATGCTATTTAAAAAAAAAATACTCATAAGCAGATTACACTCCATTTTATATATATATTTGTCACATTAACTTTACTTGTCAAAAATATTACTTCTGCTTCTATTTCTTGTATGAAATATTATATTAAAATATAGTATGCCATATATTATATACAACTTTCTATAGTTGTATACAGTTTGGAGTGAAGTAGTTGAATGCTTTTTTAAATGTTCATTTTAATTTTTTTAATTTTTTTTTACTAGTGTCAGTAATCCTTACCTGGCATGAGTCATCATTGCTTTTAGCTCCTTGTGCACAAAGCATATCAGTGGTTATTTCAGCGCCGATTTTCTGATAGACTGCTTTGCATTTATTTCTATCAACAATTTGTAGTATAGCTTCTCGAAGAACATCTGATGATTTCTTACTGCCTTCTTCAGTAACTCCCCAGCCTGCAGTGGTACATATGGTCCCATTTTTCAAATCGTTTTCAGTGTTTTCAATTGAAAGAGTTTTTATATTTCTGTTCAGCTTTGCAGTGCCATACAGCTATAAATGATGACAGAAAAAAAATGATAACTTTCTATCCCACTTAAGTACAATGTTTATTATCAGAGTTATTTACTTAAATCTAAATGTCCCTAGCCTGGATTTGTAAAAATAACCCAGGACATTTGTCACAGGATTTATCAATGTCCTGGTTTTCCGAAATGTTTTCCTAAAGAATTAAAGTCTTAAAGTAGTGTGGATTTCAACTTGTCTGGATAAAACTGAACTGCTGAAACGTGGAATCAAATTATACAAATCTGAGTTGTAAAAGTGAATTGTAAAAATTCAATAAATTAAATATGTTCACCTGGCAAGCTCTAGGTATTAGCTGCTTTGAATAATTTTAGAAAAAAGAAGAAAACAAAAGAAATGAAGTTCATATGTTACCCATATTACTATGAGAGGACAAAAGCGTTCACTCAACAGGCTTCGGGTGACAAATGTCCCTTGAATGGACACTCCAGACCCCTAGCATGCTGTCCTCTTTTTTTTACTTTTTGCGAAAAGAACAGATTGTAATAGAAATTGGAACGTTTACAAATAAAATGTGTTACACCTCCTGGCTGTCAATAAGACAAGCTGTTGTTTTTTTGTTTGTTTTTTTTGTGCTTGCTAAAAGGAGTGTCTGTACAGTGGGATGGAGAATTATTGCATACATGTTTTCAGTTGGGGATATATCTAAAAAACAATGGCACAGTGTGCTGGATACAATAATAAGAATAAGGGGGACATGTCTCTGGAGCTCTTTCCTTCCCGCCAGGCCAGCAGACAGGGCCAGACTGGCCCATCTGGAAAACTTCTCGGTGGACCAATGTATGTTGCTGTAGTTGGGGTCAGCTAGTCGCTGTTTTAATAACATTGGTGGGGAAGTGAGAGGAGCTATAGCACCTAGCTGTTCATAATGCTGCACTGACCTGTAGGCCACTGCAATACAGTATGATGTCTTATCCCAGTGGTCGAGAATCTGTGCATGAAGGAGTGTACACTGCATGTGTATATTGCTCAGTGTTGTGAGATCCAGCAAATGTTCAAGAGTGACTGGCGGGCACTACCCATGGATGACGTACATTGGGAGTCTATGTCTCCCTGTCACCTAGTTGCCCTATGGTCAACATTCCCCCTTCTCTGCCTAAAGGTGGTAGTAGTAATGCAGGAAGTGTTGATAGTGGTAGTTAGTTGCACAGAATTAGATACAGCACCAGTGAATCTACGTCCTTCCCTAGTACTTTCTCTCTCTGCTTCTTCCCTCAGTAATACAGATGTAGCAGAGCTTCCTGTACCCCGACTGGGTACCTCCGCCAAAGGGACCGCTTCCTAGCTGGAACAGGGAAATGGATAGGGAAACTAGCTCTCTTAGTCCTTACAAGGACTTTCCCCGCTGTATCCCCTGCAAGCTTCGAACAGCATACACAGGGGTTAAATCTCCCTTCCCTCCAGTAACTAGACGAGACACAGTTCTGGAGGTACAATTTCTGATAATCTTTATTTGGAACACCTAGCTTTTATGCACAGACCTCCATTCAGTACAACACAATCCCAGGGCAAGAGGGGGCTGGGTTACAGATAGCCATCTCCCACTCTGGGAGATACCAACAGCACAGAAAGTTACACACATTAAAACATTTGACATACAGGGGGGAACTTAGGAGCTCTGCGCACCGGGAAGGGAAGGCATTGCATAGATAAAACACACATCACTAGATAGCCCTAGGTCCCAGCTGGGATCCCTGCAAATAGCTGGGCTATCGCATGATGGAAATACTTTCATATATCGTATTAACCAAAGATAACACAATCTAAGACCAGGGAATACAAATAGTCTAAATAATGCATTAAACGTCATTTTTCTTTTTAATATTATTTTCCCATTCACCCCACTTCTAACATGCAAGAGGGCACTCGGATCTAGTGTCCTCACCCCTGGCTCTAACCATAGGTGATGGGCAGAGCTCCTTATAATAATAATAATAATGGGAAACGGGGGGGGGCAGAAAATAATATTAATAATAAAGGGGGGACCTAGTGTCCCTCCTGATCCCCACCCATAGGTGAGGGGTGGAGGCACAAATTAATTATAAAATAGGGCGTGGACAATCTTTCGCCCCCCAAATAATAACATGTTTCACAGATAGCTTGGGGTTATCCTAATCCTGTTTCACCCTCTAAATTAAAGTCCTTACTCAACACCCAATGGCTGCCCAGTCACTATTCTTATACATTTATTAGCTATGCCTCCACCTGCCATAGGACAGGTGGGGGCATTTGGAGGTTAAGAACCTCCATTATACCATTATAATAATATGAGGGTCTTATTGAATTCTATTGGATTTGTATTTGGTAACTTCTTTTCCTGTGGCGGCTGGGTAGCAAATGAAATCGAGGCCAAATTTTTGTTTTTGTGAGCCTGATTTACAAAATCTGATCATTGATTTGCATGTAATACTTTATCCTTATCATAATTAATATGCATATCTAGTACTTTTGATTACTGTGATATATGACTCAAGTATTTCTTAACTGTATACACAGTTATTTCTATCTAATTAATAAAACAATTAATGAACTAAGCTATGACAGCACAGTGAGAATATTGATTTTTATTATCTTTTTTTCTTAAGAGACTATTAGTAATTAAAATAAAAGCACACAAACTATATCTAATTAATAACGTTACTTACCTGTACAAGTTGAATATCATTGTTATTCGTTTCAAAATTATATTCAGGATGTCGAACTGCTCTTAGAATTCTAAATTTTCTCTGTTCTTTTTCCCTTTTAAGCCTGTTGTGAGCACCCAGCACAACTATTGTTTTGTCAGTCCTGAAAGTGAAACCATTTTCTTTTTAATGTATAGGTTTAGTGTACACAAGCATGCAACTAGTTATCATAGAAAGATATCAATTAAAAACGTGTTTCATTATATGAATGGCAACAAACACCCTATGCAGATTCTTTTGGCAATTCAGGTTAGTAAATTACACAAGGATGAGAACAAAGACTCCATTAAGGATTATTAGTAAGTCAATGATAGCTAACTTCTGTAACGTTTTGGCTTTCTCATCTGTGATCTTGAAAGGTATGTAAACACTAGACAAAAATGGTGGTTCTTATACATTTTTCAATAAAATGTTAACATACTAGTGGTTTTCTATTCTCCCAATTGATGAGTGATGGGGAATTGTAGGTAAAATGTACTTGGGACACCAAGTAACCTGTTTAAGGCCTGCGGTGACTGTCCTTCTAAAAGTAGGATATTTGAGAAAAACTATACTAATCAAAGATCTTGGGATGTCCCTGAACTATCTTCTTCCCCTGGGGCCTACACTAAATATAAAAAGGGCAGGAAGCTTGAGTCTTTCTGGTTCGGTTCCAGTTTTACTGATCCAATTTATTACACACTTTTCCACATAATTAGGTCCAGGGACTGTTCAGTTTCCAGTCTGAGGTGAATCCTCTTCTCCATAAAGGATATGATAGTAACAGACGCCATTCATAGTCTGCTCTAAACAGGAGCAGTTTTGAAATAAACATTATAATATTAATTTAAATACATTTAAACCTGAAAAACACAGGTAGAAATAGAAACATTTTCTAAATGGATTACATTGATTTGAAACACAAATATCAATCTTACACTTTTTTTTTTTTTTTTACATTAGCACCTCTTTAATTTGTACTCTGGCACTCAGTGGGTTATAAAGCTAAGGGAGCAACTATAAAACAGCTATCAAATTAAAGTTGTGTAAAGATTTTATCAGAGAGCATAGAAACCAAAGTTGTAAAATGTAGAGTTTTGTCAGGTATAGGAATTTGCATGTACACCAAACTACATTGCGATTCATACAAATTTTTGGCAATCAGTGGTTCTTCTGAATGCTGTCAGTCTGTAACAACTGTCAATGGATGAAACGTTTGATTTGGTTTGTGAATCAACGATCCATCTGAGATGAGTGGCAAGAGAACAGATGATTATTAATCAATGGAGAATTTTTTTTAATACATATTTACATATTATATATTTAATATGAATATTATATAAATATTTAAATATTAACTTGTGAAAAAATGCATATATTTATAATATGTATATATTGTGTAGCACACTGACTGGTCCATTTTTACACCCTTTTGGTCCATCTAAATAGTTTTTCCTGAAACAATTATAGGGATGAAATTTATCTGAATAAAAAAGCACCGTGGACTAATCCCTAATTGAAAGACACAAATATATTTTAGATTAATTGATTCAACTAAACCAAATATGTTCACTAGCCTGTGAGAAAAATCACAACTCTATAAAATGTACTTTATAATATAAATCTCATGGTCTGCTGACAAACATACTTACATGCAACAATGAGCAGCAGTTAATATCCAGTTAGCTTTAATCAATGTCCCTCCACACATGCTATTGCTTGTGTTTAATAATGCCATGTATGGTCTACAGTGAGGTTTAACTTCATAACCTCCAATTATCTCCATGCAATCACCTGTAGAACAGAAGAAGGAATTAATATCAATTATTATCCAAATACTAACACAAAATCCCACAATTGCCATATATAAATCAAAAGCAGTGTTTGTCTACTTAATAAAATACAAAATAAAAAATAAATTCAAAATTGATCTTTTATTTATTGACGCCAAAACTATTATTTTGCCAGTTCATATACAGTTAGGTCTGGAAATATTTGGACACTGGCACAAGCTTTGCTATTTTAGCTGTTTGCCAAAATAAATTCATGTTACAGTTAAATAATAGTGTGTAACTGTGTGGGAGAATAGCATGATGATAAATGAGATAATGAGACAATTGAACACTCACACTTTCATGAGCTAAAAGACTTAGCTCTAGTGGAGACAGCTTGCAGGTCCGTGGAGGCGAACCTTCCCTTCTGTATACTGGAAACTTTCTTAACATGTCCTAGATATTGGCTCAGAAGAAATTTGGACATAGGGTAATACAGTTATATACTGAGAATTCCCAACAAGTACTTCACAAATGAATACTCACAAAGGTGGAGCCAATTCCAGGCTCCATAGGCAGCGCAGTGTGTGGTTAAAGGACTGCACTCCCTTCTTTCTCCATAGCAGGAGCAAGAAGTGTTAAAAATATGTAATTTATTAAATTTAACAACAATTATTTAAAAAGTAGATAAATAAATAGACTCCCACCATTGCGAGGACGCGTTTCACCACTTACAATCCGGGCTTCATCAGCTGGGCAATATGTGGTGAGAGTCTGGAGGTGCTTCATCCTTCTAATATACCCCCTTAATAGGGGGATAATGTATTTTCAAGTTCAAGCTTTCTCCCACTGTGCTAAGTGTTTTAGCAATTGAAAGTGTGAGTGTTCAATTGTCTTATTTATCATTCTCCTACAACGTTATACACTATTGTATATATTTTTTTGTTCATTTAAATGTACTAAGGTCTTTTTTTTTAAAGCACTCTCCCATTGAGGTTTAAACAGATATCTCAAGGTACACTGTTGTTTGTCCTTATTTAACACTTTTCTATTGGTAATAAGCGCTGCACTGTTTTTTTGTTTACGTTTTCGCTACTGAGGTGTGCATGGGAAGATGACACATCCCAGTGTGAAAGCAGCTGAAATATTTAAAATGTGATACTCACACGTGTATAACATTTCTTCTAAGAAGCAGTAGTACGCATTAATATTAGAGTTAAATACTAAATATGTGCTTAAAGTTCAGTCTGTCGGCTTTAACTTGCGGTTATTCATACCCAAATTGGAGAAAGGGTTTAGGAATTAAAGCTCTTTAGTATGTGGTCCCCTATTTTTCCAAGGACAAAAAGTATCGGAAATTGATTCAACAGCTGTTTCATGGACAGGTGTGGCCTATTCCTTCAATATTTTTTCATCAATTTTTTCATCAATTAAGCAAGTAAAAGGTCTGGAGTTGATTCCAGGTGTGTCATTCACATTTTGAAGCTGTAGCACACTGACTGGTCCATTTTTTATATCATCTTTGACCGCATGTTGTGAACTCACAACACGCGGTCAAAGGAGCTCACAATGCAAATAAAACACAGGCCATACTTGGGCAGCAAAAAAGAGATCCCTCAGAGAGATAGCAGGAAAATTAGGAGTGTCCAAATCAACAGTTTAGTACATTCTGAGAAATAAGAGCGGACTGGTGAGCTCTGCAACACTAAAAGGACTGGATGTCCACAGAAAACAACAGTAGTGGATGATTTTAGGATCATTTCCATGGTAAGGAAAAACTCATTCACAACATCCAGCCAAGTGAAAAACTCTCCAGGAGGTAGCCAAGTTACATAGTTACATAGTTACATAGCTGAAAAGTTCAGCCTTCCTGACATATGTTTTTGCTGTTGATACAAAAGAAGGCCAAAAAAAACAGTCTAAAGCACTTCCAATTTTGCAACAAACTAGGAAAAAAATCCTTCTTGAACCCAAAATGGCAGTCGGATATCTTCTGGGATCAAGCAGCTTTTACCCCACTATCACAAAGAGAAGACCTCACAAGAACAAATGCAGAGGGTTCATAAAACATCTAAGAAGCCAGCCCAGTTATGGAACAACATTCTTTGGACAGATGAAACTATGATCAATTTGTACCAGAAAGATGGGAAGAAAAAAGTTAATGATCAGAAGCATACGAAATCATCATTAAAACACGGTGGAGGCAGTGTGATGGCATGGGCATGCATGGTTTCTAATGGCAATGGATCACTAGTGATTATTGATGAGGTGACAGAATACAGAAGTAGCCGGATGAATTCTAAAATGCATGGGAATATACTGTCGGCTCAGATTCAGCCACATTTTGCGAAATTACAGATGGACAATGACCCAAAACATACTGCGAAAGCAACCCAGGAGTTTTTATTAAATCCTAAACAAAGTATTACAAAATAACATTTTCTTTATGATTGTGTTTGTGTTTATTTGTTTAATTACATTTGAGCCCCTGAAATAAGAGAACAGTGTATGAAAATGGTTGCAATTCCTAAACGTATTTCATATGATTTTTTTTTTCAACCACTTGAATTAAAGCTGAAAGTCTGCACTTATTTAGCATCTTGGTTGTTTCAATCCATTGTGGTGGTGTACAGAGCCAAAATTATAAGATCCAAATGAACGGAGAGCACTCCAGGGTCTTTGTATATTATAAAAAATAACTTTTAATTCATAATAAAATAAAAAATAACATCAACGTTTCGGCTCACATCTGGAGCCTTCTTCAGGATACAAACATAACACATATGGACATAACAGTGCACTAATTCTCTCAAATAGACTTAAACCAGAAAAAAAAGAGAACATAAAGAAAATTATAGAAGGTAATAAAACTCATCTTTCTCCTCATCAAACAAGTAATGCTGTTGCAAACTATTACACCTCATTATATAACCTTCAAAAAACAGCTAAATTTATACAGCTAGAACTCACATCATTTCTTGCAAGACTCATTCTTCCCTCTATTAAACCTGAAAAACGTATTGAACTAAATAAACCTAAAACCAGTAAAGAAATAAATGAAGTAATTATGAACCTTAAGAATGGCAAATCTCCCGGCCTTGGCGGATATACCGCTATCTTTTATAAATCTATCGAACCAATTATTACCCCATTATTATGCAAACTTTTTTGTGAACTAACTCAATCTAAGAAATTGTCGTCATACTTACTGAGTGCTACATTCTCCCCTATTCTAAAGCTTAGAAATGATCCTTACTATATAAGTAAGCAACCACCGCCCTATCTCTTTGCTAAATCTGGATAGAAAAATGTTCTCAAAATTTTTAGCAGGCAGACTTGGTCAGGTTATTCCTTCTTTAATCCATAGTGATCAATCTCGATTCATCAAAGCAAGATCGGCTGGTGACAATGTACGGAAAATTGTAAATATGATATTGAAGATAAATAAAGAGCAACTTTTTTCTGTCCTTATTGCTGTCGACACTAAAAAGGCGTTTGACAGAGTTAACTGGTCTTACCGAGCTGAAACATTCTCAGCTTTCGGAATAGAAGTGACTTTTAAAGACCTGGCAAATGCTCTTTATTCTTATCCTAAGGCAAAAATCAATGGAAACGGGCTAAACTCGAAATGGTTCAATATTGAAAATGGTACATGGCAGAGTTGCCCACTTGCACCCAAGCAGTATATTCTTTCAATTGAACCATTAGCAGCCTATATTAGACAGTCAACTAAAATATCAGGATCATTCTTGGTAATCAGGAACAAAAAATAACATTATATGCGGATGATATTATTTTAACCATAAATGTACAAACCTCAGGATGATATCACCTACATGTACAGGTAGGAAGGAGGATAGAGGGAAGAGATGATAAAAAAAGGAGTGAACAATGTAAATAAAGGGTAACTATCTTTATAAATAACACTGATTTTGCAAGAGGGAAGATCGATGGACAAGAGAAGGGGAATGTAGGAGAGGTGGGAATAGTGTGGGAAGGAGAGGTGGGAATAGTACGGGATAGCATTGCAAAAGAGGAAGAGAAACAAGAAGAGAGGTGAGAAATGCAAAGTGAAAGGGAGAGAGTGTGTTAGAAAGGTAAAAACAGCAATGAATAGAAGTGAGAGAGATAGCAAAATAAGAAAGAAGATCAGAAAGAAAGAAAATGAACACTGGGAAGTGGGGTGAGACCTAGAAAACAAAAGTGACTGATGAGGAGATATAGTAAAAATAGAAAATGAATCCAGGCACTCCAAATGAATTCCAAGAAAAAGGCAATTTATTGGAACCAGCAGCTACAAAGCGACATTTCAACCCCTAAGGGTCTTTATTAGCTTGATAAAGACCCTTAGGGGTTGAAACGTCGCTTTGTAGCTGCTGGTTCCAATAAATTGCCCTTTTCTTGGAATTCATTTGGAGTGCCTGGATTCATTTTCTATTCTACTATTATATTTGGTCCATCTTGGTACTGGGACATATCCAGTGAAGCACCCTGGATTCCTTGGCAAGGGGTGGAGTGCACTTCCATCAATTTTCTACATTTATCTGATGAGGAGATATAGACTGATTGTAGGAGATCTATGAACAGAGGGCAAGATCTGAATTCAGAATTAGAGAGAAATAGAGTACTGAATATTGACAGTTCTTGAGTCTACAATAAAGAAAGCTGAAGTTCAGAATGCTGTGCAAGAGGCCAAGAAAATTCGGCATAAAGGGTAAGACATAAAGGAACTGAAGGTAAGATACCTATGGAGGTTAGAAAACCAGAAGAAAATAAGTTTTGATGCAATTTAATAGATTGAGGGTGCACAACATTGATAAGGACCAATGAAACCAGGAGATGCAGTGATGTCAGACCTTCTACCCATTATGTCCTTTGGTGCACAATTTAAATATGAAGAAAAAAGGCATTCCCTGTTTAGATCTTTGTTATATCGGGTATGATAACATGTTGTTTTCTCCCAATAGAGTTTGCATGTAATAGAATACATAAGCAATTATTTTGATGCGGGTTAACTCACCTTCAACCCAACTCAACAACAAAAGAATTGTAAAAAAACAATGTTATTCGGTTTAGGAGCTAATTGTTAGATCAGTTATAATCAGCTGGAATTTTAATTAGATCTAATATATTTCCTGAAAAAATATATATTTAAAAAAAAATCTGTGAAAAATCATTCAGAGTCATAGATTTTCATTAGATCAAGATATATCAAGTGTTTTTTTTGTTAGATGCAAGATACATTCACAATTATTTTTTGAATCGAGAAATGGGATAGCTACCCACAACTAAAATTATCACAAAATCTATTTCATTTTGTTAGGAATACATTATTTCAGGTATGACCAGCCAAATATTTGGTTAGATCTATACTAAATCCAGAAATATTGATATATTTTTTTAGGTGA
Organism: Pelobates fuscus; assembly: GCF_036172605.1. NCBI lineage: Eukaryota > Metazoa > Chordata > Amphibia > Anura > Pelobatidae > Pelobates > Pelobates fuscus. The sequence continues at coordinate 84,888,055 of NC_086321.1, forward strand.
CATGAAGACAGGTTACCCCCACTCAACTAAAATTAACACAGATTTTTGTTTGGTTAGATCTCATCACCCATTTATATTGTCTGCTCTAGACAGGTAATATCTCGGGAACTGGGTTAGACCTAACAAACACATCCAGTTGATATCACTGATCTAATTATTAGCTACCAAACTGAATAATATATATTTCCATTTTTTTGTTGAGTGTTAGCTGATAATGGGTTAGCCCCCTCAAAATAATCAATCTAATAAATATCTAAACAGGTAAATAATGTCATTCATTATTTTTAAATCGGGGGCTAACCCATTTTAGGGTAATTAAAGAGAACTGAGGACACAACAGAGGTTAAAAGACCTGTGATTTTTAAAGAAGTGGCATAATGCTCACAAATATTAAGGACTACCAATTTAGGGAGGCAGTAAAAATTGTGATATATGCTTACCTCTGAAAACGAGAAACAGGAAAAACACAAACCAACTATAGAGCAGTTCCATTGTTGAAAGGTAGAGTAATGCTGTATATGTTTGTTAAGGATAGTCTACTTATATATGCAAGGAGTGTGTCTATAAATATATAGAGACTGTGGTTTAAGACTTCCAAGAATCAAAAGCTAAAACAGGAACTGATATTTCTTGTGGTTCATTTGGGTTTGTCATATATTTTATGTGGTGATGGTATTAGCCACATGAGTCTTGAAACAAACTCACTAACCTATACAAAATATGGTCAAACCAAATAAATCCCTGTGCTTGAATTCCCACTACTCTTGGGTAGACGCAATGATTGCAGTATCCATCATACACATAGTACAAAACAAAGAGAAGGAAAATAGAGTTACATTTGTAAAGTGTAAAGTGGATAACTAGCTTTTAGAACACCTTTTTTTCTTTTTACCAAGGTTAAGGAATAAGAAGATATAATCTTTGAGGACTAATAATACATACATGGGCAATTAAAAAATAGTTAGAGCAGAAGCTAAAAAAAGTTACCTGCATACTATTTCAAATCCCTGTGCACATTTAAATAACAGGAGGATTGTAGGATCACTACAACAGCCTTTTAAACGTAAATTCACTTGCCTTGTTTAGGCAAACCTCTATAGGTGAGTCCTATACTGACAAATCTATACTAACAGAAACATATATTCTTCCCCAAACTCCAGCCCTCCAGATGTTGCTGAACTACAACTCCCAGCCTAGGTTTCTCAGCCTATCTATTTTATTCATAGAATCATGGGAGTTGTAGCTCAGCAACATCTGGAGGGCCGGCGTTTGGGGAAGCCTGCCCTAAAGGGACACCAACTATAGTAATCGAAGCAACTTTAACTTAACCCCTTAAGGACCAAACTTCTGGAATAAAAGGGAATCCTGACATGTCACACATGTCATGTGTCTTTAAGGGGTTAATGAAGCCGTTTTGTTGTATAGGTCATGCCTCTGCAGACTCACTGCTCAATTCTCTAACATTTAGAAGTTAAATCACTTTGGTTTCTGTTTATGCAGCCCCACTCTCCCCTGGCTGTTACTGGCACAGCCTGCATGAATAAAAATGATTTACATTTTTAAATACAATGTTACTTACTTTAAAAGTTTTTATCTCTGCTCTGTAAATTAAACTTTAATTATATACAGGAGGCTCCTGCATATAATGATCCTGTAGTTTTTATCAAGCTATTAACAGGGTAGGAGATGAATTCTGAATTAAACAGATTTTGTAATAAAGGAAGTGTAAACATTAGATGCTTTATTACAGCACGTGTTTAGGAAGGCTGTGTGAGTCACATGCAGACAGGTGTGGTTAGGGTTGTATAAACAGAGTGATTTAATTAAGCAGTGAGACTGCAGGGGCATTATATGTACACCAAAACTGCTGGTTTGAAATAGACCTTTGGTCCAGTATCTGACACTGGATGTCCTCATGCTCTGAATCTGGATATCCAGCATCAGAATTTTCCCATAGGAAAGCATTTATTCAATGCTTTTGTTTTGGGAGGTCTAACGTGCTTGCCGTGGGACGTCGTATGGGGCGGAGTGTCAGCCCAGCAGCGAGGGATATCGGCGCTGGGATAAGGTAAGTAAATAAAAGATTATAACGCTTTATCTACCATGATGGGAGGGTGGGAGGGTGTGAGGGAGGCGTGGGGGAGCGAAAGTGCCAGAAATACAGCTTTGTATTCCTGGCACCATAGTATCCCTTTCAATCTGGTTACTATTGAAGTAGCTTCTCTTTATTCCAATATTGCATATGACCTTGGATTGGCGGCCTTGCAACATTACTTGTCTGAAGATCTCCTATTACCTTATAGTCAAGCACAGAACATTATAAAATTCAGTTTTATTTTAACTCAGAAGTAGTGTAGCACAATGGGGGACAGTTTTTCTCCTTTGTATGCCAACGTCTTTATGGACTTTTGGGTTGGAGTAACTATTTGGTTAAATATTCACTGAATTGGCAAACTGGCGCTCTATCATCGATACATTGATGACAATATCATCATTTGGGATGTGCAAGCTGATTTTCTCGCTTATTTAAATAATAGTTATTTTGGTTTGTCTACCGATAATATGGGAATTTTCATAACTGCCTTTTTAACTTTGACCCTAAGAAGTTATGGTAGTAGAGTAACTACTTATACATAATATAAAGAAGTTAGTTATTATTATTGGTAGTATTTATATAGCGCCAATGAATTCCGCAGCGCTTTACAATAATAATGGGTACATCCATGTCACTAGTGGTCATCATCTACAGTGGATTCATAATTTCCCCTTTGGTCAGTTCACAAGATTAAGAAGGAATTATACATCTATTTTAATAATGAATTCTTGATACTAACTTCTCGAAAAAAAGTCTTGGAAAAAGCTCAGAAAGTTTTAGATCCTCTGTTTTCAAGAGGATTCAGAATTTCGGTGATATATTTACAGTTTTTTCTCGTAAAAAGATATGTGGTTCAGTATAAAAGGAAATACCAATATATATATAAAAATGAAAGACAATCATACAAATTACAATTATCATTTGCACATCCTTCCCCATACTAATGACATCCCAGTCTTTGTTACACAATATAATAGATGTTGTGCTAAAATTACTGGTATTTTAGAAAAATGGTGGCAGATCCTATACCATGATCCTTGGCTGGATCATTCAAAACCCAGATTAAATGTTACTTTATTAAAAAAAGCACTACATTTAAAAAAAAAACTTATAGCTCCTACCGAATAAAGACAGCCATTTAACAGTATGACTGATCTACATCCTCTGTTCAGTTTGGCTACCTTTCGTGGTTCTTAATTTTACATATTCACATATGCTTGATGGTGCTAATTGTTTTATATCTAATTCTTATTGTCTGTTATTTAATATTCAACATCATATGAATTGTAATACATCTATTTCAGTTTATTGTCATGTGGATGTGGCTTACAATACATTTACCATATCTCAGGGTCTTTTAAGGTGAGGTTTAGGGAACATAGGTTTGCTGTTTTAAACCTGAAGTCCAATAATTCTGTTTCTGTTCACTTTAAGACGTATCATCAGTCAGATCCTACTCCTCTTTTGGTAGTGGATATTGATTGAATACCTCTCCATATTGATCTGGCCACTCTACTTTGATTGTTATTATCAGCAGAATCTAAGTGGATTTCTCATTTGTACAGTTTAACCCCTAAAGGGCTTAATGGTGAATTAGATTCCAATTTACTTTAGTTAATTCTATTTTTTTTTCACATTTGATTGTTCTATTTATTTATTTTCACTTTTTATAATGCTTTATATTTTAAATATTTTCTATTTGTGTTGTATTAGATGTAAGTGCAGGCTATTTCAGCTGCTGCCCATTCTCAGTATTCTCTTGCGCCCTGTTTTTTGCTCTCCACAAGTTTAAAGGGTAATCCAGACGTGGACCCCTTGCTCACGGTGCCTAGAGAGATATCAGCTATGCCTCACTGACGATGCCTAACAAGGCTGAAACGATCGTCTGGGGTTGCTGTGTCTCTCGTGCAGAGGGAACTTGCTGGCATTTCGGATCTGGACTGTCCGTACGGTTGGGACCAGTTTGATATGTTTCAGAGATGTTCTCTCTGTAATGGCACAAGATGAGCTAAAACCAGCTTGAGATCTGAGTGGGGACCCACCGAAAGGCAGGCTATTTCAGCTGCTGCCCGTTCTCAGTATTCTCTTGCGCCCTGTTTTTTGCTCTTAGATGGATATGCACTTAACCTACAACTGCAGTGGATTGTTTCTTTTACCCCTTTTTTAATATATATATATATATATATATATATATATCTATATATGTATATATAGATATCTATGTATATATATATATATATTAACTTTTTATTAATATCTTTATTTTATTTTTTACTTTTTCTTAATTTTTTTAGATTATATTATTTTTCACCACTTTTTCACTTGGTGGTTTTCCATTTCCCCACCAGATGGCAATGTTGTCTTGTACTATATAGAGGTAGTGTTCCACTCTGTTTCTTTATCACTTTGTTTTGTTCAAACGCTGTCTTTGATAAAATTATTTTTGAACAAAATGCGTCAGAAGCACTCATGTGAGGTCACTCCTTTTTTACCCACTTCTGGGCATCATCAGATCAGAGCATAACTGTGGCATTAGCTACTCAGCTCACAGCCTTCTTTTAGATATCGGATTAATTTCCATCATGGCTACAGGCTATGAAGGATTCCACAATTTTTGGCAGTCTTGACTTCTTATTGAAGGTACTTAATATCGGACTGGACTGTTTTTTGTCTCGACTATTATTTTTTAATGCCATTTTATGTGTATGAACTTTATCATTTATTGGCTACTTTGGGTTATTTATTAACCACCTCCAGACAGTGGTGGCTATACAGATGTGACCTAACTTGCAATTCATCTTGCAGTTGTGTTATATATGGGATATTATATATATATATATATATATATATATATATATATATATATATATATATATATATATATATATATATATATATATATATATATATATATTTTTATTATTTGTTTCATTTTATTACTGTCATTTTTAGAGCATCCATTTCTCTTCTTTTGTTTCTATTTGTGTATATATTGGATTTAGCCTTCATTTGTGGGTAGCTGCTTTATCTGGTAATCAGAGTTTCCATGTATGCAGTCTTTATTATTTTTAGGAAGATTCCTGTCGTTTTGTTTTTAGCATATACATACACGCCTAATTTAGGAAACATTAGTAACATTTAAATGTGAAGATTAGGTTTCTTTAAAAAAATGCACTCTAGGCAAAGAAACTACTACACATTGCTGTAGTGGAGTCATGGGTTTGGAGTGAGTTGGCTCAGTATGCAGAGATTTATACGGGCACAGTCACTGAATTAAAAGGTTTTATTTTTGAAAAACAAATGCCGCCATTCTTTCAAGGCGTGGATTATAGCCAATAATTCCCTATACCCTATCTCATATCTCTTTCCCGTGTCCTTCAGTTTCTTAGAATAAAAATCACAAGGATGCAAGGGTTCATCAGGGCTCTTTCTTTGGGACAATACTACTTCTACCCTTGTTTCAGAGGCATCAACCTCTAACAAATAAGGCAATGTGGGATCTGGATGTATCAATATCAGGGCAGTGGGAAATTACATTTTCAAGATTTCAAAGGCTTCCAATGCGTCTTGTGACCAGTGTTTGGGATTGGCTTCTTTCTTGTATTTGTAATTGGAGCTATTATGGATGAGAAAACTTTAATGAACCTCCTGTAATAGTTAGAAAAGCCTATAAACCTTTGTATGGCCTTCAGTCAGTTAGGCAGAGGCGATTGAAGAATGGATTTTAGTTTAGTAGAATCCGTAGCAAACTCTGTATCAGAGATTATGTATCCTAGAAAAGCGATTTGCTTTTGATCAAAGAGGCACTTTTCTAGTTTGCAGTATAGGCCTTTTTGCAGTAGTCTGGTTAGTACTTTCTTAACATGAACCTGGTGCGTTTCCTTATCTTTGGAATAAATCAAAATGTCATCCAGGTAGACAATAGCACACTCATGTAAGAAGTCCCTTAGTATGTCATTAATCAGATCCTGGAAGACAGAAGGAGCATTGCATAAACCGAAAGGCATAACGGTATACTCATAATCTTATAGCAGCCCTTCTAGGTCTTTCCCTAGTATTTATTCTCTGTCTCAACCTTTTGTCTATACGAGACATGTGGGTAATGAGTTCCTCCAAATTCTTAGGTATCTCTATGATAGCAACTTTGTCAAGAAGGCTATCAGAAAGACCATTAAGGAACACAGCTACATAGGCCTGGTTATTCCAACAAACTTCTACAGCTAGGGATCTAAATTCTAATGCATACTCAACCAAGGAACGATTACCTTGTCAAAGACGCATAAGGGTTCTTGCAGACTTAGCTTTCCTACCTGGAGGATCAAAGGTCCTCCTAAAGGCCTCGAGAAAGGCAGCATAGTTATAAATTATAGGGTTAGAATTCTCCGACAAGGAATTAGCCCAAGTCAATTCCTTATCTACTATTATATGAAACCTATCTTGGCTCTGTGGGGTAGACTCTGGGTTGTAACTCAAACAGAATGCTTATTTGGTTTATGACACCGCAACAAGCTTCTGGTGCTCCACCATAGCATAAAGGTGAAGTCAGATGCGCAGTGGCACCATAGAAACATAGAAACATAGAATGTGACGGCAGATAAGAACCATTCGGTGGGGACGGCTTGTGCCCCATCATATGCAAACCTGCACTTAGGTTGGTGGGAGGAAACAATCATTGGATCAGAAAAATTCACATACTTTTCATCCATGATACATCTATGGGCAAGGTACATAGATGATATCTTAATTGTATGGAAAGGTACATCCAATGATTTTGATTGTTTTGTGAATATTTTAAATGAAAACAACCTCAATTTAAGATTCACCTCTGAATTTGGTGGAAAAGTCCTGAATTTCAATTGACAGTTGTAGGTCCATTCAGACAACCCTTTTCCGAAAACCTACAGCTTCAAATAGCCTCCTGATTTGGGACAGTTTCCATCCGAAACCATTGAAACAAGGAATACCTATCGGCCAATATTTGAGGGTACGGAGGAATGGCAGTACCCTCCAGGAATTTAAAACCCAAGCAAATATCCTCCGACAACAGTTCAAGGATAAAGGTTATCCTAACCGGTGCTTGAAAAAAGCATACAAGAGAGCTCTGGAGTCCGATAGTGGAACCCTTCTGACTACCAACATCCCCTCTACACTTTTAAATCCCCCTCCACGTATGATTTCAACATACGATGCAGGGTGGGACAAAATTAAAATGGGCATTCAAAAATTTTGACCCATTTTAACCAATGATATCCATTTCAAAAAGATCTTGGGTCCAAATGTAGAAATGACAGCACAAAGAGGTAAAAATCAGAGAGACCTCTTAGTCCCTAGTCATTTCCAATTAAAAGGCTCCAATAAAAAGACTTGGTTGAATACACCCATTTTTAGTTCTTTTCAATGCGGGCGCTGTGTGGCCTGCAAGTACATTAAACATGACTCTAAAATTGTATCTGACAGTAAAAACAAGCATCTCTTCAATATCACTTCATTTTTCAATTGCAACACCTCAGGTCTAGTATACCTACTTACCTGTGAATGTGATTGCAAGTATGTAGGCAAAACCTTTCGTCCTTTCAAAGAAAGGATAAAAGAACATGTCAGGTCACCCAAACTTAGTGTTGAAACTCCGATTGCGCGTCACCTGAAGGAACACCATTCAGGTAAACCAAATGGCCTACGGTTCTGTGGCTTGGAACTTGTGAAACAGGATAAAAGAAGGGGTGACTATGACAAGTTCTTTAGGCAACGCAAGAGTTTTTGGATCTATAGACTTAACACACTACAACCCAATGGGTTGAATGAAGGTTTCTCTTTTGCACCCTTCATCTAAATTATTTACGATATCTCTACCATTCATGGACCATAAATGGCTACCTAGTAGTGACTAGTTCATCCTATTTATAGCCTATTCGCTTAATTTACACTTTTGTTGACTTTGATGTCCAATATACATTAAATGACATCCTCACTTATTATACACATATAGTGTTGTCGCGAACCTGAAATTTTCGGTTCGCGAACGGCGAACGCGAACTTCCGCAAATGTTCGCGAAACGGCGAACCGGGCGAACCGCCATTGACTTCAATGGGCAGGCGAATTTGAAAACCAACAGGGACTCTTTCTGGCCACAAAAGTGATGGAAAAGTTGTTTCAAGGGGACTAACACCTGGACTGTGGCATGCCGGAGGGGGATCCATGGCAAAACTCCCATGGAAAATTACACAGTTGATGCAGAGTCTGCTTTTAATCCATAAAGGGCAGAAATCACCTAACATTGACACCTGTCCTCAAAGCCCCTGATACACACTGACACAGAGCAGAATAGAGACTGTTCCCCGTCCACAGAGACCATGATACACACTGACACAGAGCATAATAGAGACTGTTACCCCTACATAGGGTCACTATGTACCTGGATTGACACCTGTCCTCAAAACCCCTGATGCACACTGACACAGAGCAGAATAGGGACTGTTCCTCCTACATAGGGTCACTTGGCAGATATGGATTGACACCTGTCCTCAAAACCCCTGATACACACTGACACAGAGCAGAATAGGGACTGTTCCTCCTACATAGGGTCACTTGGCAGATATGGATTGACACCTGTCCTCAAAACCCCTGATACACACTGACACAGAGCAGAATAGAGACTGTTCCCTGTCCACAGAGACCATGATACACACTGACACAGAGCAGAATAGAGACTGTTCCCCGTCCACAGAGACCATGATACACACTGACACAGAGCAGAATAGAGACTGTTCCCCCTACATAGGGTCACTTGGCAGGTATGGATTGACACCTGTCCTCAAAGCCCATGATACACACTGGGGGGAGCTACTGTCCTCCCCAACCCCTGCGCGGTGGGTGGGGGCCATAAATCACAATGGGGGGGACCTACTGTCCTCTCCCCCTCGGCCCCCACCCCTGCGCGGTGGGTGGGGGCCATAAATCACAATGGGGGGGCCTACTTTCCTCCCCCCCAGCCCCCATCCCTGCGCGGTGGGTGGGGGGCATAAATCACAATGGGACGGACCTACTGATAGGAGTGGAGTATTGTTCATATCAGTTTAATACCTTCCGCGTCTCCTATCAGTGGACGTGTATATGGCAGCCATTTTAGGAACCGCACACCTGGGACCCGAGAAAGGTCACCTCGTTCAAGCTGCTCTGGTTCCTTGATGAGCCAGCTGCCCGCAAGTTAACATGTCCCGTGGAGAAGCACTCTGTCCTGTAAAGCCTCACCACAAAAAAATTAAATAAATAACAGCACTCGGAGTGGTGAGTTTAGTAAATGTTCATATCAGTTTAATACCTTCCGCGTCTCCTATCAGTGGACGTGTATATGGCAGCCATTTTAGGAACCGCACACCTGGGACCCGAGCAAGGTCACCTCTTTCAACAGGCGACAAGATTTGGCCCTGTAAAACTCTCCTGGATATTATGTACAATTTCTATGGATATGGCATTGATTTATTTAACAGGGAGATGGAAGAAGATGCTTGGTCGGTCCTCTTACTTGAAATTTGGGGCACTGCGTGGGCAAGCTAATGTGCCACCAGATAGGAGTGGCGAGTTTAGTATTGTTCATATCAGTTTAATACCTTCCGCGTCTCCTATCAGTGGACGTGTAAATGGCAGCGATTTTTTAATTGTGGAATCACCTCCCCTTTTTAGGCCAAGGTGGGAAGATGCTTAGACCACTTGTATATTGGTGCCATCTTGGAGTATTTTTTTTTTTGGTTTGGTTTTTGAAGCCACAGTGCTGCACCAGTGGGCCTAAAAATTAGGCATGTACACATGCCTGAAAAATTTGGTATTGTTGCTGTAGCAGCGGCCAGAAAAATTGATGTTTGTTTCACAGGCAGAAAGTGCCCTAAAACATGGCGGCTTGAACCCTAGTTGGTGGCGGATAAGTCACGCAAGTCAAACGTCATTCAGAGCTATATTAGGAAAAGGAAGATGGCTATAGAGCTAGAAAGGTCCAGCTCTGGAGCCAAGGCAAGGACTAAATGGGCAACAACTAAAGGGCTTACCCCAACGCAATAAGTATTAGAAAATAGAATAAATCCCAAGAATTGAGGTGTTCAGAGAGGAAAGCAAAATCCATCTACCAGAACACACTCGACTGAGGGTGTGCCCACAATAGGGTATTCACTCCCTTGGTGTGCAGAGTAATAGATGTACAGAGTAAGGAAAATAATAAATCTTTAATAGAAAAACGTACAGAGACTAAAAAAAAATCATGGGGTATAGAAGTGGGGGTTGGTCCATATGGCTGTACTGACGATGGGGGAGTACTGGACAGATCACTGTAGAGAGTACTGTACCACAACCCCTAGAGGCTATTTGCTCATACTAGCATACGGTAAAAGAGTATCTACCTAAATGTATAAAGCACCAGAACACAGATCAACCCTATAGTGTCAGAGTGTCTGCATAAAATGTAGCCCAACTGTATATTCTGGGGGGATACCCCAGACCCCAGGGTGTCCTTCCCTGGAGTATATGGTAAACCGTGGGGATGCTGACTGCACTGGTGAGATAAATCGGGATCAAAGGCATACAGTGTGGGGGAAAAACAATGAAGTCATAATAGAATTGGAAAACTTCCCCCTGTATGTAAAGATACCCAAGTAGGTCGATTTAACTGAGTAGTAGTCAGCCCCAAATTACAAAGGTAGTGGATTGCTTATACAAAAATAATGTAGACAAAGTAGCTGGGATGATCTGTTAGTGCTTATTGATAGAACGCTAAGGTCCCAGAGTAGTGCTATTAGGGAAAGATACAAAGTTACAATAGTATGAAGTTGCTAGTTTGTGAGCTTTCCCCAGAGACACAGGAGCTAATCCTGTCTCTCAGATGCAGGGAATGTCTCCCATCCAGCCAGGACTCAGATGCCCACTTATTCCCAACCCCTTGTATTGTAAAAACAAAACAAAATACGAGCTCAGCCTAAGTCTAGGTATTGGTAGAAAAGTGGATGCCTAACTAGGCTGGAAAACTTCGCGAAATAAAAGTGGAAATCAAAAGTTCTATCCCAGCCTAAGTCTAGCTTCTAAGTAACAAAGTAGCAACCTGTCTAAGCTAAGCGTCTTCTCATTCAGAGCTAAAATACAGCAGCGTGTGGACCATTTTTAGCCCAAGGCAGCTCATCTCATCAGGCCTTTTTTAATCGAATGTATCGCCCAGTGTCAGTCCCTTCGGGATCCATCCCTCATTCATCTTAATAAAGGTGAGATAATCTAGACTTTTTTGACCTAGGCGACTTCTCTTCTCAGTGACAATACCTCCTGCTGCACTGAAGGTCCTTTCTGACAGGACACTTGAAGCGGGGCAGGCCAGAAGTTCTATCGCAAATTGGGATAGCTCAGGCCACAGGTCAATCCTGCACACCCAGTAGTCAAGGGGTTCATCGCTCCTCAGAGTGTCGATATCTGCAGTTAAGGCGAGGTAGTCTGCTACCTGTCGGTCGAGTCGCTCTCTGAGGGTGGATCCCGAAGGGCTGTGGCGATGCGTAGGACTTAAAAAGCTCTGCATGTCCTCCATCAACAACACGTCTTTAAAGCGTCCTGTCCTTGCCGGCGTGGTCGTGGGAGGAGGAGGAAGACTTCCACCTCTCCCCCTGTTAGATTCCCGTTGTGCTGTGACATCACCCTTATACGCTGTGTAAAGCATACTTTTTAATTTATTTTGCAAATGCTGCATCCTTTCCGACTTGTTGTAATTCGGTAACATTTCCGCCACTTTCTGCTTATACCGGGGGTCTAGTAGCGTGGACACCCAGTACAGGTCGTTCTCCTTCAGCCTTTTTATACGAGGGTCCCTCAACAGGCAGGACAGCATGAAAGACCCCATTTGCACAAGGTTGGATGCCGAGCCACTCATTTCCCGTTTCTCCTCCTCACTGATGTCATTGAAGGTATGTTCTTCCCCCCAGCCACGTACAACACCACGGGTACCAGATAGGTTTCAACGAGCACCCTGGGATGCCTGTTGTGTTTGGTCTTGCTCCTCCTCCTCCTCATAGCTACAATCCTCCTCTGACTCCTCTTCCTCACAATCCTCTTCCAGCGTTGCCGCAGGTCCAGCAAGCGATGCTGATAAGGCTGTTTCTGGTGGTGATGGTGACCACAACTCTTCCTCTTCCTCTTCACGCTCATCTACAGCCTGATCCAGCACTCTTCGCAGGGCACGCTCCAGGAAGAAAACAAATGGTATGATGTCGCTGATGGTGCCTTCGGTGCGACTGACTAGGTTTGTCACCTCCTCAAAAGGACGCATGAGCCTACAGGCATTGCGCATAAGCGTCCAGTAACGTGGCAAAAAAATTCCCAGCTCCCCAGAGGCTGTCCTAGCACCCCGGTCATACAACTATTCATTAACAGCTTTTTCTTGTTGGAGCAGGCGGTCGAACATTAGGAGTGTTGAATTCCAACGTGTAGGGCTGTCGCAAATCAAGCGCCTCACTGGCATGTTGTTTCGCCGCTGGATATCGGCAAAGTGAGCCATGGCCGTGTAGGAACGCCTGAAATGGCCACACACCTTCCTGGCCTGCTTCAGGACGTCCTGTAAGCCTGTGTACTTATGCACAAAGCGTCGTACGATCAGATTACACACATGTGCCATGCATGGCACATGTGTCAACTTGCCCAACTTCAATGCCGCTATCAAATTTTTTCCGTTGTCACACACCACTTTGCCGATATCCAGTTGCTGCGGAGTCAGCCACTTTTCCACCTGTGCGTTCAGGGCGGACAGGAGTGCTTGTCCGGTGTGACTCTCTGCTTTCAAGCAAGTCAAACCCAAGACGGCGTGACACTGCCGTATCCGGGATGTGGAATAGTACCTGTGGAGCTGGGGGGTGCCGTTGATGTGGAGCAAGACGCAGCAGCACAAGAGGACTCAGCCGAGGAGGTTATGGAAGAGGATGGAGTAGGAGGAGTAGAGGAGGTGGCAGCAGGACTGCCTGCAATTCGTGGCGGTGTCACCAACTCCTCTGCAATGCCACGCATTCCTTGCTTGTCAGCCGTCAGCAGGTTTACCCAATGTGCAGTGTAGGTGATATACCTGCCCTGACCATGCTTTGCAGACCAGGTATCAGTGGTCAGATGGACCCTTGCCCCAACACTGTGTGCCAGACATGCCATGACTTCCTTTTGCACAATCGAGTACAAGTTGGGGATTGCCTTTTGTGAAAAGAAATTCCGGCCGGGTACCTTCCACTGCGGTGTCCCAATAGCCACAAATTTTTTGAACGCCTCAGACTCAACCAGATTGTATGGTAAAAGCTGGCGGGCTAATAGTTCGGACAAGCCAGCTGTCAGACGCTGGGCAAGGGGGTGACTTGGTGACATTGGCTTCTTACGCTCAAACATGTTCTTGACAGACACATGACTGTGGGCAGATGAGCGGGAACTGCTCAAGGCGGGAGACGGAGTGGCGGATGGTTGAGAGGGGGCAAGGAGGACAGCAGTGGTTGACGTGGCTGAAGATGCTGGACCAGGAGGAGGATGGCGGCTTAGAGTAGGCGTGCTGCTTGTACTCATGTGTTGATCCCATAGGCGTTTGTGATGTGAGATCATGTGCCTACGCAAAGCAGTTGTACCTAGGTGGGTGTTGGACCTCCCACGACTCAGTTTCCTTTGGCACAGGTTGCAAATGGCATCGCTGTTGTCAGAGGCAGACACACACAAAAAATGCCACACTGCTGTGCTCTGCAATGACGGCATTCTGGTGGTGGGCACAGCATGCGTTGATTGGCGTGCTGTCGGGCTGACCCCGGGTGCCGATGCATGGTGTCTGACTGTGCCACTAGCTCCTTGCGACGACCCCCCCCCTGCTTCCAACTCGTCTCCTCCTCATCTCTGTCTCCCCATCTGAACTTTCGCCCTGTTCTTCTTCTTGCCGAGCGGGCACCCACGTGACATCCATGGACGCATCGTCATCATCAACCGCTTCGCTTGTATCTGACAACTCAGAAAAGGAAGCAGCAGCGGGTACAACATCATCATCATCACACCGTACCTCCATGTGTTTAATGCTGCCTGCCTGAGACATATCCCTGTTATCTACATCCTCTAGCAATAATGGTTGCGCATCACTCATTTCTTCAAACGGGTGTGTGAATAACTCCTCTGACATACCAAGTAAAGCGGCTGTGGTGCTAGTTTTGGTGGTGGCGGCAGGTGGGTGAGTGGTATCTTGAGAGGTGCCTGAAGCTAAGCTGGAGGAGGATGGTGTGTCAAGGTTCAGAGTGGAGGCTGTACAAGATTGGGTGTCCTGTGTTAGCCAGTCAACTATGTCCTCTGAACTTTTCAAGTTCAGGGTACGTGGCTTCTGAAAACTGGGCATTATTCTAGGGCAAAAGGGAATCACAGCACCACGACCACGACGGCCCCTGCGGGGTGGCCTGCCTCAGCCTGTCATTTTTTTGGGGATTAGTGGTACTATGCGTGCAGGCTACTGTGAGACCAGATATGATTGGCAATGTGAACTGTAACAGTTCTGCAGAGCACACACTGTAGGCCTGACACACCCGCTTGAAGACAAGTAACTGCTATTCAATCTATAACAGTGAAAAACAAATTTTGTTTTTAAAAGCACGCTATAGAGACACCAGATATGATTGGCAATGTGCACTGGAACAGTTCTGGAGAGCACACGCTGAAGGAAGGACTGACAGAGCCGCTTGAAGGACACTGACTGGCTGCTATTAGCTTACACTAGAAACCTTTCTTCTTTGTAAAAGCACGCTATAGAGACACCAGATATGAGTGGCAACTGTCAAAGTACGCTGGCAGGGTTGTGCAGGGCACACACTGAAGGAAGGCCTGACAGAGCCGCTTGAAGGACACTGACTGGCTTCTATTAGCTTACACTGGAAACCTTTTTTCTTTGTAAAATCACGCTATAGAGACACCAGATATGATTGGCAACTGTCAAAGCACGCTGGCACAGGTCTGCAGAGCACACGCTGAAGTAGGCCTGACACCCAGACACTTGCAGACAACTAACTGCTCTTCTATTACAGTGAAAAAAAAAATTATTTCTTTTAAATCTAAAGCTTAACCTATTGTAAAAACAGATATGAGTGGTGGCACTGGGCAAGTGGGCACAGTATCCAATGTGAACTTCACACAGAAGCTGGCAGGCAGGCACCTGTAATTACATTACACAGGAAAAAAAAAAAGCAGCCTGATGTTATAGCCCTAAAAAGGGCTTTTTGGGGTGCTGTCCTTACAGCAGAGATCAGATGAGTCCTTCAGGATTGTAGTGGACACTGAATACCCTAGCCTAGCTATCAATTTCCCTATCTAATGAGCAGCAGCTAAACTTTCCCTCCTCTCACTAAGCATGCATCTTCCGAATGAATCGAAAATGGATGCTGGGAGGGAGGTTGGAGGGTGTGGAAGGGAGTGCTGCTGATTGGCTGGAATGTGTCTGCTGACCGAGAGGCACAGGGTCAAAGTTTGCCCAATGATGACGAATAGGGGGCGGATCGAACTGCGCATGTGTCCGCCCGCCGTGGCGAACGCGAACACGCTAAGTTCGCCTGGAACTGTTCGCCAGCGGACAGTTCGGTACATCACTATACACATACATATCATCATCATTTTAATTTCATCCCCTGTGGGATCTCTTTGATTTACATTGACTATTTAGGATTCTATGGACAATGACAAGTCCACTATAATATACACTCTAGAGCTACCTACCCTTTTGTACTGAATCCCAATATCATCAGTACATTTTCTTTCTAGGTGCCTCATTTCAATTTGGTATATACTCAAATACATCTGTATATACTCTTTAGTCCATGCCTCCATTGTCATTCCTTTACATAGGTTATGCTTTTTGATCAGTTTAAAAATGTTTTTTCTTTTGAACTACATCTTCTTACGAATTCCCTCTTTAGGGACATTCTGTTCAGTTTTATTAGTCACATCAACGTTGTGGCAATGAAGGGACTCTCCCTTCATGTAACAGATACGCTCTTTTCATCCTCTCAATAGTTACAGTACTATTCTGGCACTGAAGGGGTTACTCCCATTTCATGCTGCTTCTCCGCTTCTCCGTTTTTCGCAACTCCCATAAGCCCCGCCCACTATTGGTACGTCATTATGGCGTCATGTAAAATGGGCTGGCACTAGGGGGGTTTAAATTGTGGCGCCAAACACATAACAGGTTTAGCTCTTGACGCACGTTGAGCAAACCGCTTTACATTATGGACTATACTTAGAATTCTGCTTCTTTGCATTACTTTCGATTACGTTTTTGGGTTGGGTTGGGTGATAATTTCTTTTCTGGTAGATTTTCTTTAGGATTTAGGATTTAATTTTTACCTTAGAACTTTGAGGGTTTAGTCAGCAGCCTGACCCTCTGGTCTATCTATTACAACTTAGCAACGTTGTAGACAAGATATTTTTTACATTAAGGCTATCTTTTTCCAATATCTATATCTACCTACTTTTTAAACTCTCTATGCAGTGTATTGACTTTAAGTGAACTTGTAGGCACTTTCTAAGGAAGTCTTATCTGTCTCCCTAGTGTGCATAAAATTAGGGCAACTTACCAAGCATACTGATGGGATTTCTTGCTAGTAATTTACTAGCTTAACCCTCTAAGCAATTACTAACTTTTGTTACCCATCTCATGCATGCTTTATTTGGGAGTTTCCCAACCTTTTACAGCATAGGTACGTGCTGGAGCTATCCCCTCTAGGCAAAACTACAGAGTTGTATCTATCTGTATAACCAATCCAAGCTAGATACTTTGTATCTCTTTTCTCTCTTTTTTTCAATCTGGTTTTGTCTTTATCTCACTGTCACTAGTCTATAGATACTTTATAATATTTAAAGCTACTGATACACAGCTATTTCTAAATGGCAGTTAGACATTGAGCATAATTACTCTATTGTAAATGGCAGTTAGACATTGAGCATAATTACTCTATTGTAAATTAGCAGAAGTATCCATTTTAAACTACATAAGTTTTGTATTATTTATACACTTTAATTTTTACTACACTTCATTGTTATTGGTATTAAAAATGTATTATTTTCTTTAGTTCTTTCTTTATGCTCTATGATAGCACATTTGTTGCTTCACATCAATAGAGCACTTTCCAGCAAGGGTATAGAGACTGACTTTGGGGATACTTTGCTTTAGTTAACCATTTTCAGTCTCTTCTCTTTCCATTCGGACCATCTAGTCTGCCCAATTTTCTAAATACTTTCATTAGTCCCTGGCCTTATCTTATAGTTAGGATAACTTTATGCCTATCCCACGCATGCTTAACCCCTTAAGGACACACGACATGTGTGACATGTCATGATTCCATTTTATTCCAGAAGTTTGGTCCTTAAGGGGTTAAACTCCTTTACTGTGTTAACCTCTACCACTTCCGCTGGAAGGCTATTCCATGCATCCACTACCCTCTCAGTAAAGTAATACTTCCTGATATTATTTTTAAACCTTTGTCCCTCTAATTTAAGACTATGTACACTTGTTGTGGTTGTTTTTCTTCTTTTAAATATAGTCTCCTCCTTTACTGTGTTGATTCCCTTTCTGTATTTAAATGTTTCTATCATATCCCCCCTGTCTCGTCTTTCCTCCAAGCTATACATGTTAAGATCCTTTAACCTTTACTGGTCAATTTTATCCTGCAATCCATGAACCAGTTCAGTAGCCCTTCTCTGAACTCTCTCTAAGGTATCAATATCCTTCTGAAGATACGGTCTCCAGTACTGCGTACAATACTCCAAGTGAGGTCTCACCAGTGTTCTGTACAATGGCATGAGCACTTCCCTCTTTCTACTGCTAATACCTCTCCCTATACAACCAAGCATTCTGCTAGCATTTCCTGCTGCTCTATTACATTGTCTGCCTACCTTTAAGTCATCAGAAATAATCACCTCTAAATCCCTTTCCTCAGATGTTGAGGTTAGGACTCTGTCAAATATTCTGTACTCTGCCCTTGGGTTTTTACGTCCAAGATGCATTATCTTGCACTTATCCACATTAAATGTCAGTTGCCACAACTCTGACCATTTTTCTAGTTTCCTAAATCATTAGCCATTTGGCTTATCCCTCCTGGAACATCAACCCTGTTACATATCTTAGTATCATCAGCAAAAAGACATACCTTACCATCAAGACCTTCTGCAATATCACTAATAAAAATATTAAAGAGAATGGGTCCAATTACAGATCCCTGAGGTACCCCACTGGTGACAAGCCCAAGCTTCAAATATACTCCATTGACTACAACCCTCTGTTGCCTGTCACTCAGCCACTGCCTTACCAATTCAACAATATTGGAATCCAAACTTAAATATTGCAGTTTATTGATAAGCCTTCTATGTGCAACAGTGTCAAAAGCCTTACTGAAATCTAGGTAAGCAATGTCTACTGCACCACCCTGATCTATAATTTTAGTCACCCAATCAAAAAAATCAATAAGATTAGTTTGGCATGATCTCCCTGAAGTAAACCCATGTTGTCTCTGATCTTGAAATCCATGTGTTTTTAGATGTTCAACAATCCTATCCTTTAGCATGGTTTCAATCACTTTCCCCACTACTGAAGTAAGGCTTACTGGCCTATAGTTGCCCGACTCCTCCTTATTACCTTTCTTGTGAATGGGCATTCACCATTCGCCAACTTCCAATCTTCTGGGATTAATCCTGTTATCAATGATTGGTTAAAAAAATCTGTTAGTGGTTTTGCTAGTACACAACTAAGCTCTTTTGATAGCTTTGGGTGTATTCCATCAGGTCCCACTTCTAACTCAGTAAACACAGGAGTAGCCTGAGGATTTTGCCCTTCCATTGGCAAAGTTGATGGACATGTTTGCAAGGCCAATTTGGTCTATATAACGGACCATTTCCTCAAATCTATTATCATATGTCGCCCCTTGAGGGCTTTCACCTGCAGGGTCCATTGGCCCTGTTGTAATGTATCTATACCCAGTGACCTAGTATATGATAATAGATTAGACAACGTGTACCTTAGAATGGTCGGGTTAGATGTTAGATTAAAAATGGACAGGGATGAGCCGAATCAGGGAAGCTAAAACCAATAGCCGAGTCACAGGATTACAGAACGAATAGTCAGGGAAAGCCGAGATCAATACACAAGGAAAAAAACAGAATATAGTGGCCTTATTTATATAAATAATTCTATAATTTAATTCTATAGCCACACACAACAAAACGTGACATGGCGCATCATAAAAAGGAGCGGAGCTACAGTGGCCAGCAGCGGAACCGCTTAGGAAATGAGGGACCGTGGGAAGGGTCCCTTTCCCCTTAATGTATCACAGCCTGGGTATCAGAAGGTAATGTGACACACAGATTTTTATAAAGTATGACACCCAGAATTAAGAGCCCAATTATGATGGGCCTAATCACAGAATCTTATCAACAAAAAACACTAAAACAGTTATACCACCCAAGCGTCATGTATCTGGTGGAGGTGGTGCTGGAGGGAAACTCACAGGATATAGCTATCAAAAAACACATACCCTATGCTAATCTCTCACTTTCATCTTTCTAGTAATTCCATACCCCCTAACAACAGTGTCCAGTGAAGCAGGATTTTAGCGGGTGGGGTAAAATGGTCGACCTCCCATGTGAATCACATAACCAGAACTGCTTAACCCCTTAAGGACCACACTTCTGGAATAAAAGGGAATCATGACATGTCACACATTTATATAGCGCCAACAAATTCCGCAGCACTTTACAATGGGTGGACGAACAGACATGTAGTTGTAACCAGACAAATTAGACACACAGGAAGAGAGGGGTTGAGGGCCCTGCTCAATGAGCTTACATGCTAGAGGGAGTGGGGTAAAGTGACACAAAAAGGTAAGGATAGAATTAGACTAATGACAGTTGCAAGAGAGGAATCAGTCAGGAGCTATTAACAGTTTAATTGATACACTTTTATGAAGAAGTGGGTTTTTTATTAATTTTTGAAGAAGTGGAGACTAGGTGAGCATCTAACGGAGGAGGGAAGCGAGTTTCACAGGAACGGTGCAGCCCTCGAAGTCTTGAAGGCGAGCATCAGAGGTGGGAGTGCAGACAGAAGATAGATGTAAGTCTTCAGCAGGGCGTAAGGGCATAGACAGGACATACTTGTGTATTAGGGAGGATAGATAGGTGGGAGCAGAATTATGTAGAGATTTGAAAGCAAGAACCAGAATTTTAAATTGAGCCCTATATCTTACAGGAAGTCAATGTAGGGACTAACAGAAGGGTGAGGCGTGGGACAGGAAGATGAGCCTCGCCGCCGCATTCATTATGGACTGTAATGGCGAAAGTTGGGAGCACGTAAGACCCCTGAGAAGCGGATTACAGTAGTCAAGGTGAGAAAGGACAGTGGAATGGACCAGCACCTTAGTCGCATCTAACGTTAATTAGGGTCGGATGAGCGCAATGTTTTTAATTTGGAAACAACAGGATTTGGCGATAGACTGAACATGGGGCTTGAAGGAGAGGTCGGAGTCAAAGAGAACACCTAGGCAGTGAGCCTGCGTGGTGGAACTGATGGTAGCACCGTTGACTTGGAGGAAGACAGACACAGGAGTAACACTTGAGGGAGGAAAGAATTTCAGTTTTAATCAAGTTGAGTTTAAGTAAGTGGGCAGCCATCCAGTTAGAAATAGCAGAGAGGCAGTCAGAGACACTAGTCAAGAGGGACGGGGAGAGATCAGGAGAGGACAGGTCGATTTGCAAGTCATCTGCATAGAAATGATATTGGAAGCCAAAGGAGCTAATGAGTTTACCAAGGGAGGCAATATAGATGGAGAACAGTAGGGGGCCAAGTACTGAACCTTGGGGGGCACCAACAGAGAGGAGTTGGGGAGAAGAAGCAGAGCCAGAGAAAGAAACAGTGAAAGAGCGCTGAGAGAGGTAGGAGGAGCACCAGGAGAGAGCAATATCTTGTAGACCTATATTGCGGAGAATGTGAAGAAGCTGTTGATGATCAACAGTGTCAAAAGCCACAGACAGGTCAAGGAGAATTAGGATAGAGTAGTGCTTAGTGCGGAAACCAGACTGAAGGTCTAGCAGAGAGTTGGACTCAAGGAAGTCTGTCAATCTCGCATACACAACTCTTTCAAGGATCTTGGATGCAAAAGGCAGTAGCGAGATAGGACGGTAGTTGGATGGGGAATTAGGGTCAAGGTTGGGCTTCTTTAGAATTGGGGTTATTGTTGCATGTTTGAAGGGCGATGATGTACTGAGAGAGTCTAGCATTCGTTCTGCAGATTGGTATCAGTTTGTACATTTATTATTTGCAAAGCAATTACGAAGCTTTGTGCAATATATGCATTTCATAAGATATCAAATGAATATCACAGGCATATAAAACACCTTTTGCTTAGTTGTTAAAGCTGACATTATGAATGATTAACATAAACAGTCCAGATAGAGGGAAAATGAGATTTAAACGAATAATTCAAACAATTAATAAAGCTTTAATCAGCACGATTGATAATGTTGTTTATCCAGTTGATATAATTTGTCAGTCTTGTGTATACTCCTGGTATACCGGGTCTACCACATCCTTTACCAAAAGACACAATTCCGCTCAGTTTACCATCACAAATTAGAGGTCCTCCAGAATCACCCTAAAATAAAATATATAATTAAAGTAAGGATATATTTTTATATGGAATTCCTCTTTATAACCAACATAAATCTACAGAAAGACAGACAATAAAATAAATATTAATTTACAACATTGAATGTCCATATATCATTACAGGCATGGTCAGCATCAGGGAGTACAGACAGCACTCTCATATGAGGCCCAGCTGAACCTGTGGGCACATCAAAGCATTTAAATGATATGTTGTAAGAGCATAGTGAATATACATAATTCAAAATAAATGATCAATGCAATTTTAAAAATGCAGTGTCAAAACTATTATTGTGATAGACAATAGCTTTGACACTGCATTTTTTTAATTGCATTGATCACATTAATATTGGTGTATATATATATATATATATATATATATATATTTATATATATTTATATATATTCACAATGCTCTTACAACAGATTATTTAAATACACTTTAGCTTGTTTAGCAATAAAACTATTGAATTTGTCTCCGTATTAGTGTAGGACCAACCGATACTGGGGTACTGTGAAGTAGCGGTGGTTTTAACACAATTTGGCCATATGGTGAAAATAAATCCCCATATTTGTTTGCTGGGATAGATGATTTTGAGTAGCCTTAAAAATGTAAAAATGTATTTATGTCTGCGCTGTTTCTTAATCTGTATTATGTAGTCCATTTGGGAGATGTAAATATCTTCTATAATTGCTTATTACTGGACTGCACTAGCACTAACACCCCTCTTCCTACACGTGTGAGCAGCAGTAGGAGAAAGTGATGTAATTCAAATCCAGCACTAAGGAGGTCAGTAATCCCACAGCTCTCGCTGTGTAAAAAAGGTAAAACAGGAGAGTGGCTAAAAAACAGCATGTATTGCAATATTTTTATGTGTGTATATGCGTAACTAGGTATGATTGGGTATCAAGGAAATCTGTGTGTGTGTATGTGTATCAGGAAGTTTCTGTCTGTGTTTGTGACATACAAATACAAAAAACAAGTCCTGCACTCAAACTCCCACTACTCTTGGGTGGTAGCAACGACCATAGTACACATCAGCCCCAATACATACAGTAAAAACCGAAGGAAAATAGTTACCTGCACTCTTCCCAAACCCCTATTCATATTTAAATAAATATAGGTTATTTAGTAAATTCAGTGATGTGGCAGGTGGGCTTCCATCTAATGACCATTGGAGTAACTAAATTACCTAAATTTGTTTAAATATGCACAGGTAATTGGGAAAAGAGCACAGGTAACTTTTTTCACTCGTTTTTTTTACTGTTTGCATTGGAGCTGATGTGTACTATGGTAGTTGCACCCGCCCAAGAGTAGTGGGAGTTTGAGCACAGGACTTGTTTTTTGTATTTGTATTCACTTTTGTATCTCACAGCTATGTGACAATGCTACTGCCCACCTCATGTGTTCAGGGGTTAATAAGTATGTAGGGGTTTAGAAAAATATCCCTCTCTGTCTCATTAGAGTTATCTTTGCCCAAGGAACCAAGGTGAATGGTCAGTGTAGGACCCACCTAAGAGGTTTACCTTGACGTGGCAGGTGGGCTTCTATCTAATGGCCATTGGAGTTACTAAATAACTTTAATTTATTTAAATATGCATAGGGATTTGGGAAGAGTGCAGGTAACTTTTTTTCCTTTGGTTTTTACTGTGTTTGTGACATGCAAGGTATCTGTGTGTTATGGTCAGTGGGAATCTGTATGAGTAAGTCTGGTAAAGTATAAGTGTGTATCTGTATATATCTAAATCATGCAGAGTGTCTGAGTGTATGTGTGCATGTGCATTTGTGTGTGTGAATGCGAATGTATGTATTGTAGACCTGGACAATCATATTCGCACAAATGTGTTTTTGGATGAAACTTGTAATTTTCGTCCATTTGTCCAAATAACGAACGGGGAGAGGATTGAAAGAACAAACAAACGAATGGGTGCTGAATTAAATTCTTCCATGTGCCATTCATTTGTTTGTGGATTCACAATTCCCATTCTGCCTTTTGTCTGTAATTCAAAAGGCTGAACGGTTCATCTAAATGTACAAATGGCTCATTCTTTCGTTGAGCCATTCTTTCTTTCTGCTCACTCCCATCATATCTGGGTGTTGACTAGGGGCGTGTGGCCCTTAGTCACTGGGCGGGGGGGTTATTTTTTACTATTAGCCCCCATCCGCCGCTAATGGATAGGGGCTGGGGGGAACAATAGGTTCCCCTCAATTACTTAAGGCCCCACCCACTGCTAATGGGTGCATGCTGAGGGGGAACAATAGGTTCCCCCCATTATTACTTGGGGCCCATACCCTCTGGCACTGGGTGGGGCTTGCGGGGAACAACCAATAGGTCCCCCAGTTATTACTTAGGGCCCCACCTGCTGGCAACTGGTGAGGGCTGGGGGGGGTAATATTAGGTTCCTCCTAATTAAATAGGGCCTCCAACTACAGGCAATGGGTGGGGGCTGGGGGGAACAATAGGTTCCCTCCCTTATTACACATGCAACGGGTGGGGGCTGGAGAGGGGAGGAACAATAGTGTGACGAGACCAATCTCGCCACATTGCATTGGAGGAGCCTGGTTGCCCGCCTCTTGTCCTGTGACTATGGACCCTGGTAGATTTGGCCCATTCAATTCAGTATGATAGGAGTTATATATTTTTGTATCCTTTCGTGTTTTACTGGTAACATGTGCTCAGTGGAGTCTGCCTCCATCCCTGGATATAATTGGATTATTTTCCCCATTGACTCCAGGATAGAGGGCTCTGTAAAACCGGTTTGGGCCAGATAGCCATGCTGCCAGTCAGGCCCCAAAAGATACTTTACTAACTTCTGAACCCCTGGTCTGATTCATGCCATTTTTTTATATGTTGTTTCCCTGAATGGATTGTGAATATATAATTTTTTATGTGAATGTGATGTATATTTTATAAGTTATGAATATGCTGTAAAAACTGTATTTTTCCTGCCTTTGATAAATTACATTAACCCACTGTGTTCAGTAATTATATCACAGGCAGAGGGGAGGATTTTATGTGTTTGTGCTGGGTGTGTTTTATGTTTTACTGTACGGGATTGGCTACATGTTGTCCCTCCCTGTGGGATGTCCCCTTGCATGGGGACTTGCATAAAAGTTTGTGAGTGTTAATTAAAACAGACCACGGCTTGACCCTCAATACGGAGCTCTGTCTCGTTTTTGGGGGGATTTACTGTATGCTGTTAGAGACTGATTGCCAGGAGTGTAAGCTGATTGTCTGCTTTTCCTGTTCGTCTGCTAGCAGCTATTTGTGAGGTTCCAGTTCGGGAGGTGAAGTGCTATTTTGTATCCAGTTTGGGAGTTTGGTGTTCTGCAGTAGCTGTGCCTGTATCTCTGTATGGGGAAGATCTACTAAACTG
Source organism: Pelobates fuscus (assembly GCF_036172605.1). Lineage (NCBI taxonomy): Eukaryota > Metazoa > Chordata > Amphibia > Anura > Pelobatidae > Pelobates > Pelobates fuscus. The sequence goes on from NC_086321.1 coordinate 84,913,183, forward strand.
CTTTAACCCCTTTTATGCCTGGGGTGCCGTTACAAATAAGTTCACCCTTTCTTTTTTTTTTTTTTTTTTACCTAGGGCCCCCACCCCCTGGAAATGGGTGAGGGCTGAGGGGGACACTAGGCCCCCCATTTAGTTTAAACGCCACCACTCATGGGGCACGGGTGGGGGCTGGAGAGGGACACTATGTCCTCCTTTTTAATTATTTTTGTGTTATTATTTAAGTTTTTTTTTTTACATGGCCCTACTTGTGGCATAGCGAGTAGGGGCTTAATTACTAATACTAAGTATTTCTTACAAAGTATTAGTAAAGTTGGCTGACATTTCGGACTTTCAACTTTTTAGTACATAGCTCCCTAATAAGTTTGGGATTTAGGGGCCAAGATGCAGTCGCGGCCCGGATTGGAATTTCATTCCCCAAATGAAATTCTGAACCGAAAGAATGACCAAACGCGCTATTCGAAAGGAAAATAATGAACAAATTAAATCCGAAAACTAATGAGTTAAAGGTTAAAATTTGGTTCAGATAAAACTATTTTTTTAAATGCATTCTAACGAAATGAAAATATCTCCCCTGCCCACAGTGAATCACAGTGTGTGTGTTTATTTTTTGTGTATTTGCACGTGAATTTTCTGTGTGTGTAAGTGTGCGGATTTCCCCAAGTGAGTAGCTCATTTAGTAGACAGTTGGCAGTGAGAGTAGGACCTGCCAAAGATGCAGGGCCGGATTAACATAGGGGCTGATGGAGCTGCAGCTCCAGGCCCAGGCCCATGGAATAGGCCCATTGGTTTAAAAAAAAAAAAAAAAAAATTTTTTTTTTTTACATTTTTTTTTTTTTTTTTTTACACACTACTCTTAGGGTTGCCAGGTATTTCTCATGTATTTCTTAGGGTTGCCAGGTATTTCTCAGAAGTATTTCTCAGGTATTTGAGGCTGCCTAGCCGGTGCCGGTATTGCAGTAATACCGGCAATACAAATGTCTGTCTCAGTATAAACATAGTTTATTCTGCAATACCAGCGCCGGCCAGTAGGGGTCGCTGTTTGTGTGGAGAGAGGCAGTGATAAGAAGTTACGGCATCTCCCTCCCTGCATCTCTCTACTCACTGATCCGCGGGGACCAGTTCTGCACAGAGAGTCCAGACAGCAGCTCCGAGACATGGGGACGCTGAGACATTGGGACACTGGGTAACATGGGGACCCTGAGCATGGACGTCCGCAGGAATTTTTCCGGGGGGGAGGGGGGACATAATTGTAATGACATCCATGCTTGGCCCCTTTTTGACAGTGTCATGAAAGGGAAGGAGCATAGTCATTTTCACATAAAGCCAGGGTGAATAGCGTTTTCACAACTATGGTGTCAGGAATATATGTTTGTATTCCTTACACTATAGTGTTCCTTTCATCAAATTACAGGAACATTCTGGTCACCATAACAACTTTATCTAAATGAAAATGATGTGATGCAAGGAGGCCCCTGGGTGCTCTTTCTTTGAAGGGGTTAAACCGCTCTCAAATGGTTTACCCCCAAAGGCTTCCTTCAGCTCCAGATCTCCAGGTCGCTCAGTGGTATTCAACTTCTGAAACAGAGTGTCAGGAAGTGCAGATTGACGTCAGGCATGGGTGCTGCAGATTGGCTAGAGTGGTCAGCTGACCCTCTAAGCCAATCGCTAGGTCCCGATTCATAAAAATGTTTTACGTTTTTATGAATGGGGAGCTACTGATTGGCTTAGAGTGCTAGCTGACCCATCTAGCCAATCAGCGGCACCCCTACCCAGCGGCCCTCTGTGTTTCCTGACACTCAGTAAATAAAAGTGAACACATTAACACTGATATTGTTTGTTTTTACCTGGGGAGATGAGAAGGTCCAAAGTTTCCCTGCCAGACCCAGGTACCAACGCCTAATGATGTGGTGTCCAGAATGAAGTGCTCCAATCTCATTTTCTTCTCCTTCATTTGACACAGTCTTCTTTGCCTTCTGAGGCTCCTTCTGCTCCTTTACCTTTCTGCTACTTTCTGCTTATTTTGCGCCCTTCTGCTCTCTTTCTTATCCCTTTCTGCTCCTTGATGGCCCTTCCTGCTTCTTGATGGCCCTTCCTGCTTCTTGCATACCCTTCCTGCTTCTTACTGCCCTTCCTGCTTCTTTCTGCCCCTTCCAGCTTCTTGCAGCCCCTTGCTGATCCTTTCTGTTCCTTCTGATTCTTCCTGCCCCTTCCTGCTCCTTGCTGCCCCTTCCTGCTCCTTGCAGACCCTCCCTGCTCCCTCTTCCTACTCCTTGCTGCCTCTTCCTACTCCTTGCTGCCCCTTCCTGCTCCTTGCTGCCCCTTCCTGCTCCTTGCTGCCCCTTCCTGCTCCTTGCTGTCCCTTCCTGCTCCTTGCTGCCCCTTCCTGCTCCTTGCTGCCCCTTCCTGCTCCTTGCTGCCCCTTCCTGCTCCTTGCTGCCTCTTCCTACTCCTTGCTGCCTCTTCCTACTCCTTGCTGACCCCTCTTGCTCCTTGCAGACCCTTCCTACTCCTTGCAGACCGTCCCTACCCCTTCCTGCTGCCCCTTCCTATTCCTTGCTGACCCCTCCTGCCTCTTGCAGACCCTTTCTGCTCCTTGCTGACCCCTCCTGCTCCTTGCTGCTCCTTCTACTTTACCCTCCTGTTCCTTGAAAACCTTTCGACCCCTTCCTGCTTCTTGCTGCCCCTTTCTATTCCTTGCTGGCCCCTCCTGCCCCTTGCAGAACCTTTCTGCTCCTTCTACTTTACCTTCCTCTATGCGGTCTCCCCCACCCCCCATCCCTCACTTACCTGCTCTGTAGGCTGCCTCTGTGCTGCTCCCCTGCGGTTTCAGTCATGAGAGAGAGGCAGGGATAAGCTGTAGCTTCCTGCCTTTCTCCATTCACAGCGCCACCTACTGGCCAGCGCTGGTATTGCACTGTATTCTCACACTAAAACGAAAAATAGCAGCACAAGCGGAAAAATCCGGGGGGGCCAAGTACCCCCTTTACCCCCCCCCCATTCGGATGCCCATGACCCTGAGACACTAGGGACACAGTGGCCCCATGTCTCCCAGTGGCCCCTAGTCTGTGTCCCCATGTCTCCCAGCCACTGTCCCTAGTGTCTCAGTGTCCCCATGTCTCCCAGTGTCCCCATGTCTCTAAGTGTCCCCTAGTGTCCTAGTGACATCAGGACACATGGAGACATGAGGACACAGACTCAAAGGGACACTGGGAGACATGGGGATACAAACACTAGGGGACACTGGGCGACATGGGGACACTGAGAGGCATGGAGACACAGGGAGACATGGGGACACTGGGCGACTGAGACATAGGAGACATGGCAGTGTTCCCATGTCTCCCAGCCAGTGTCCCTAGTATCTCAGTATCGCCATGTGTCCCTGGTGTCTCTCAGTGTCTGTAGTGTGCCAGTGTCCCTAGTGTCTCAGTGTTCCCTAGACTCCCAAAGTCCCCTAGTCTCCCAATGTCTCTGTGTCCCCTAGTATAAAAGAAAAAATCTCAGGCACTCAATGTGATAGATTTAGGCAGGTTTATTGGACACCGCAACGTTTCGACCTGTACCCAGGTCTTTATCAAGTCTCCAATGTCCCCTATGTATCAGTGTCCCCTATGTATCAGTGTCTCAGTGCCCCATGTCTCTCAGTGCCCATAGTGTCTCTGTGCCCGTAGTGTCTCTGTGCCCGTAGTGTCTCAGTGTCCCCTAGTATAAAAGAAAAAAATCTCAGGCACTCACTGTGATAGCTTTAAGCAGGTTTATTGGACACCACAACATTTTGACCTGTACCCAGGTTTTTATCAAGTCTCCAGTGTCCCCTATATATCACAGTATTTCAGTGCCCCATGTCTCCCTGTGTCCCCTCGTGTCTGTCACCCAGTGTCCCCAAGAGTCTCAGATTTCCCAGGTCTCCCAGTGTTCCCTAGTATCTGTGTCCCCATGTCTCCCAGTGTCCCAATGTCTCTCAATGTCCCCTAGTGACATGGGGACACTGGGAGACATGAGGACACAAACACTAAGGGACTGGGAGACATAGGGACACAGACATTCCCCCTTTTTGTGTATGTACGCCCTTTCGGACGTTCTGGTTATGTGATTTGTGTCAGTAGCCCACCCTTTTACCGCATCCATAGACTTCCTGCTTTACTGGACACTGCTGTTAGGGGGTATGGGTTTACTTGAAAGATGAAAGCATGAGATTAGCAAAGGGTATGTGTTTTCTCATAGTTGCATCCTATGAGTTTCCCTACAGCATCATCTCCATCAGATACATGACGCTTAGGAGGTAGGACTGTTTTAGTGTTTTTGGTCAATAAGATTTTGTAATTAGGCCCATCATAATTATCAGCACCAGGCCCACTGGGCTCTTAATCCGGCCCTGCAAAGATGGGGTACATTGACGTTTGTGGCAGGCTTATGCAATGTATGATCATATAGTGTAACTAAACCCCCATTATTTTTTGCCTAGATTAGGTGTTTTTAATAAAACTAGTCAAATCTGTCAGCATCAAAGTAGCTGTTTAGTTGATAAGTGAGTGTGCTGGATTTCTATTTTTAAGTGTGCGTATCTGTCAGATTCTATTTGTGTTTGGACCTTATAGTGTGTATCTTTGTGTGAGTATGTATATATATATATATATATATGTTTGTTTATATCTTTATGGGTGAGTCTTGCAAAGTTTGTGCGAGAGTGCATATCTGGAAGTGTTTATCTGTGTGTTTATATTTTGCAAAACGTATTGTATGTGTGCAGGAGCATATATGTGTGTGTGTCTTGGAGTCTATCAAGGGGGGCTCTGTCAGTGGTTTTCTATAGGGTCTTGTGTACTGATCGCAGTATTTGTCACCATGAAAAACATTTTTCATAAAGATCTGTCATCATAGAGGGAATTGCACATGTAACAACTAACTAGGAATTAACCTCTTTCCTCCCACAATGTGCATACTAATGTCAATTTTTGTTTTCACTGCAACACATTGCAATATTAAATTTTAGCCATTATGACCTAATTTTAAAAATCACTTTTGCTCCTGCTTTTTCTATCGCACTGCAGAGACATGAACTTATCTGTCAGATTTCATTCAGTTCTTTTGCATTTCTGCAGGGTAACTTTAAATGATTACCTAATTTCATGCAATCTACAGCAATTTTGGGAATTTAATTGCGTATGTTACTGTATTTACTGTATGTGAGTACATCCTAAAGAAAATCCAGAGAAATACTATTTAAAAAATAGCAGAATGGAAAATGGAATGCTTTCCTTTTTTTTTTTTCAATTTTACGTCTGCTTCTATTTCTTGTATGAAATATTATATTAAAATATAGTATGCTATATGTTATATACAACTTTGTGTAATGCTAGACATAAAAAAGTTTTTGTCGTAAAAGGAGTGAAACAGTGAAATACTAGTAAAATCGGTAATTACCTGGCATGAATCCTCATTGTTTTGAACTCCAATTGCACAAAGCATATCAGTGGTTATTTCATATCCAATTTTCTGATAGACTTTTTTGCATTTATTTTGGTCAAAAATTTGAAGTTTAGCTTCTCGAAGAACATTTGATATTTTCCTACTGCCTTCTTTAGTGGCTCCCCAGCCTGCAGTGGTACATATGGTCCCATTTTTCAAATTGTTTTGAGTGTTTTCAATGGGGCATGTTTTTATATTTTTGTTCAGCTTTGCAGTGCCATATAGCTGTGAATGACAGAAAAGAAAATATAACATTCTATCACACTAAAATAAAAATTTTACCATCAAGGTTATTTACTTAAATCTATATGTCTGTAGTCTGAATTTGCAACAAATAACCCAGGTCTGTTCTCACAATATTGGACATTCCTGACGAGATTTATCAATGTCCTGGTTTTCCTAAATATTTCTCTAAAGTATTAGATTTAACCCCTTAAAGGACCACTATAAGTACCCAGACCACTTCAGCTCAATGAAATGGTCTGGGTGCCAGGTCCCTCTAGTTTTAACCCTGCAGCTGAAAACATAGCAGTTTCAGAGAAACTGCTATGTTTACACAGCAGGGTTAATCTAGCCTCTAGTGACTGTCTCACTGACAGCCACTAGAGGCCGCTTCCGCGTCTCTCACTGTGGAAATCACATTGAGAAGTTGCTGACGTCCATAGGAAAGCATTGAGTAATGCTTTCCTATGGGGCGTTTTTAATGTGTGTGCGGCTTTGGCCGCGCATGCGCATTCGGCTCCACTCGGGAGCCAACGTCGGAGGGGGAGGAGAGGTCACCAGCGCCGAGGGAGCCCGGCTCTGGATAAAGGTACGTGGCTATAGGGGTTTAAACCCCTTCAGCCCAGCAGGAGGGGGGCCATGAGGATGGGGGAGGGGACATAAGGACTACATAGTGCCAGGAAAACGAGTTCCTGGCTCTATAGTGGACCTTTAACCCCTTAAGGACTGAGCCAAATGTACACGTTTTGATCAAAATAAAACGTAAACAAAACATGGAATTTGACTATATGTCTGTTCAACCATAATTCACCTCTTTCATATTAAGTGCACCGACACTTATTATATATCATTTTATTCAGGATAAATATGGCTTTCATTTCACATCAAATATTTAGCTATGAAACATAATTTTATATGAATAAAATATAAAACAAAGGGAAAAATTAAGAAATTTTGTTTTTTTTAGTTCTGCATGACATTTTAACTGTTAATGTCATAATACTGTTTTCTTTTACTGCAATAAAATACACATATTTGTATTCAGCGATGTCTCACGTGTAAAACAGTACCCCCTATGTAAAGGTTATAGGGATTTGGGGAAGTTACAGAGTCAAATATAGCATGTTACATTTTTCTGTTTTGAAACACTAATAATTGTGGTCAGCGAAGTCTCCTGAGTATAACAGTACCCCTCATGTACAAGTTTTATGGTGGTTTCAAAAATTACAGTGTCAAATATAAGACTTGCGTTTCAGTTTTTTCACATTGCAATTTGCCAGATTGGTTACATTTGAGACCGTATGGTAGCCCAGGAATGAAAATGACTCCCATGATGGCATACCATTTGCAATAGTAGACAACCCAAGGTATTGCAAATGGGGTATGTCAAGTCTTTTATTGTAGCCACTTAGTCACAAACACTGGCCAAAGTTAGCATTAATATTTGTTTGTGTGTGAAAATGCAAAAAAAACTAATTTGAATGCCAATTGTGGAAAGTTACAGGGTGCTAGCAAATGAAATTCCCTGGACTTTATTAATTGTAATTAATACAATGACCTAATTATGTAAAATTATTACATAAATATATACGTAGAATTATTTTTATATATATATATATATATATATATAAATAATTTTTAATTATTTTTATTTATATAAAGGTGTATATATATAGTGATATATGTATATACTTATGTATATAGACATATATATTATTTCGTTCTAAATGTATTTTGATATCAATATATATATATTAATTTAAAAATACAATTAGAACGAAATTACAAATGTTATTATTTTTTTATTTTATTTTTTAACGTATTTACATATATTTATTTTATATTATATATAAATATATATATAATAAATATATATATATATATATATATATATTTGAACAATATCATTGTACGTGTATTTTGATATTAATATATATGTAATTTTATATATATTAATATTAAAATACACTTAGAAAGTGTATGTGTGTTTGTGTGTATATATATTATTTGAATAAAAAAATTTGTTTTAAGTCCGGAGAGCAGCCTTTTCTATTGGTTTTTTGCATCACTTGGAGCTCTGGTGGTGCGCCCGGCATTGGATTGTCTTGTATGCGTGAGTGCAGGGGATTTTTATTTTTATTATTCCTTGGGGGAGAGTGGGGCTCTACCTCCCTACCCTATTGTACCAGCCCGTAGTGTATATCAAGTTGCACCTTAATATATGAATTGAGCACGTTTAGCTCTTGCATGTTTGGTCATATAGTACCATTTATTTTTTGGTCTATTATTCGACATGGATGAATTTCTATTACTAGCTGAAACCCACACAATGAATGCTGAAACTTTACAATTTACACCTGAGGATGCTGCCCAAATTTTATGGGAACAGACCAGCCAGGAATTACCTAATCAGACTACAGCAAGGGACATTTACTTTAAACTACTACACCTGCATAAGAAAAGCGTGGATTTGGATTTACATGGCTTGTTTTTGTTGGATTATTTTAAAGCAAAAATGATTCCACGTGGCTTTAGATTATTGAGTATACCATTGATTGGAAGACAGAAAGCTACAGTCTGCAGGGATTGGACCCATGTATTGAACAAAGCCTCTTTTGAACTAATGCTTATCACCATTAAAGATGTAAAGAGTGATTTAGTGGAAATTAAACAACAAATCCTTGTTTTGGAAACCGAACAAGCAGTCCTGCTAGCTTCTGCCGAAGGTTTAAAGCTACAGCAACAACTTAGAGTTGAGCTCTTGAAATACAAGAATGAGTTGGTGAGATTTAAAAAACAGAAATTCGAAATGGTCCAACAGGATTACAAGGACCATCGTGTTTACAGATGCTATCAGGGGACCGTCCACCAAGACCTAGACGTTTCTGTAAAAGGATTATCCGCCCTAAGATTCCAACGATTGATGTGACCTCTGATGTGAATCGATGTCTGAAAATGAGACACCCAGTGAGGTTCCACCTTTTTTAGGTCAGACAGAACCTGGCACTATCACCAGGAGCAAGGTCAGAGGCGAAGACCCTACAGAAACAGGAGAGGGCGCAAGGGTAAGGGTGGCACCGAGAGGCAAGCCACTTCATCGCAAGTAACTCCAGTCTTCAATCTCTCCCACAGATAGCTCAGTCAACAAGAAACCAATATTCTCAGTAAAGGACTCTCTTTTGTCCCCACAAGTTATGCTAATTCCTTTAAGTGGAGCACAGAGTTGTTCAAGATGGGCAGAAATATGAGACTTAAAGAATTTTTTCACATCACTCATAAGGACAAAACACAGAATATGCCTACAGGGTCTGAGAAGTTTAGAGTGAAATCCACTTTTGACCCTCAATCCACCAGAGCATCCATTAAGACCTTTTTGTCGACCACTTCCAAAATGACACAGGATGTTTTTTCTAAACCTAATAATAAGTTACACCACATCTCTAAAAATTAAAGTCTAATGCTTAAGAACCTTGCACAAGACCACTCTATAGTTATTCGCCAAGCGGATAAAGGAGGGGGCATAGTCCTCATGAACTATTCGTATTATTCTGAGGACCTGAAACAGCAACTCCGAGACATGAACACATACCGTCTTCTTCCCGGCGATCCCACTCAGGATATTCAAAGGAAGATTGAGGATGTATTGGAGATGGGGCTCAGAGCAGACTTCATTAGTCTTGACCTATATAGGTTTTTGTACAAACAATTTCCTCGTACTCCGATTATCTATAGCATACCTAAGATTCACAAGGACATTGAAAGACCAACGGGCCGGCCGATTGTCTCGGCCATTGATGGCCTTTTAGAACCTATAGCACAATGGCTAGACTACATTTTCAAAGGACCTGTTCAACAGTTACACACATGTATAAAGGATACGCTAACCTTACTACACAGAATTAAAGAATTGGATTTTCATAACACAGCTCCAATCTTTATCACTATGGATGTGAAAAGCCTGTACACTGTGATCCCCCACGCAGGCGGTATTGAAGCAATGAGACAGGTTTTGAGTGAATCTTCCATCTATCAAGGTCCACCTATCGAGTTTGTGTTGGAACTGTTAGCTCTTGTCCTTTAGAATAATCATTTTAGATTTGAAGATCTATGGTACCTACAGGTAGCTGGGATGTCGATGGGGTCAGCAATGGCCCCCATGTATGCTAATGCGTACATGTATGCATATGAAATGACCCACATTCTAATCCCTTATCAGAACCTGATAGTTGGATATTATCGCTACATAGACGATCTTTTAATCCTATGGCGTGGTACACAAGGGGAAGCGGTTGCTATGGTTGAGAAGTTGAATTCGCTCCCGCAGCCCATAAAATTCACAGCGAACATCAGTCAAGATAGTGTTAAATTTTTGGATTTGGAACTCTCTTATGATAACAATAGTGTTCAATATACACTATTTTCCAAGCCGACTGATCGCAACACGTTGTTGCATGCTAATAGTGCACACCCTGTCGCTTTGAAAAAATCCATTCCGAAGGCTCAATTCCAGAGGGTTATCCGGAATAACTCTGATAAAGATAAGGCTGAAACACAACTCAAGATCATGACCCAGAAGTTTTTGGAAAGAGGGTATGATGCTCAGGTGTTGGATGATGCACTGCTGAAGGCCCGTGTGGCTCCGGTGCTCCCAAGATTAGCTACTGAATCAAGATTGGTGTTCCCGATGACCTTCCATAATTCATCTAGTAAGGTATCAGCTATTGTCAAAGACAATTGGAAGATGGTCTCGGCGGATGACACTCTGCAGAAGATTTTTAAGGAAAGACCCCTTATCTGTTTTAAAAAGAACAAGAGCCTCAGACATTTTGGTCCATACTGATTCAGTTGAAAGTTATACTGGGACAACTATACGTAATATACGGGGGGGTGTGCGGTGCCTGGGGTGTGTGACTTGTGGACACATGATTCCAGCGAAGAAATTCAACCATCCACACAAGAACAAGGTATATGACATAAAACATACCATCACCTGTAAGACCCAGTTTGTTATATATAAGTTAGTCTGCCCATGTGGACTCCATTATGTGGGCAAGACTGAGACACAGTTATGCGAAAGGATCAGAGGCCACCGTTCGAGTATCAGACTAGCCTACAGGGATGGACAATCAGATAAGCCAGTTGCTCAGCATTTTCTGGACAAGAAACATCCACTGGCATCATTAAAGTTTATGGGTATAGATCACATCCCCCCCCCCCCCCTCGTAGGGGAGGTGATAGAGGAAAAATGTTGCTGCAAAAAGAGGCTTTTTGGATTCATCAGTTGAACACAGTGGCTCCTATGGGGCTGAATGAAAGTAACTCGTATCATTCTTTTGTATAAGGGTTTCTAGCTGGTTTAGTTTTATTATTATTGTTTTTAGTTATTAGAATGTAACAGGATTGTAGTATGATGTATATAGATATTGTATATATGGATAGCATGTTGTACAGTGATTTGTAATGCACGTTATCACTTTAATTATATATTTTTTTGCACTTGCACTTTACATATCTATTATCACTGATCATTAGATCCATTATATGATATGCACTGGTTTTTTTTATATGCATTACTTCAGCCCATTGGGTCTATCTATATGTCACTAAAGCACTAAGAGATATTTACACTCATATGGTATTTTACATTTGATCTAGTTATCAATTCACATTGATCTAGCTATCATTCCTATATGGCATGTCACATTGATTTGACTTTTATAGTCTAACTTTCATCCTTGCCTTGTTTATGGCTTTCACTGAACATACTGTAAAACGATCTGGTACTGTTATTTTATTAGATGTACGGTTCAGATCGCCGCACTGGTTTTGTGTTTTGTATACTTGGTTGCCGGGGTGATGGGGGAACTCATTCGCAAGCACGTAACGTAAGGGGCGTGACGCACATGGATGCGCGTGCATACCCGGAAGTGTACAGGGTGCTGGCGGGAATGCACGAAAACACACCTGGGTGAGTTTTTTGATGAAATATTTTGGTATTTACTGTCCATTTAGTGCATTGTACGTTGTTGTTGTCTAATCTTCTGACCCTGAAGAAGGTCCCGAGCGAAACGTTGGTCATATTTGAATATTATTTGAATAACATTTTTTGTTTTAAGTCCGGAGAGCAGCCTTTTCTATAGTTTTTTTGCATAACTTGGAGCTCTGGTGGTGCGCCCGGCATTGGATTGTCTTGTATGCGTGAGTGCAGGGGATTTTTATTTTTATTTTTTTATATATATATACATATATATTATTTAATTTTACACTGTTTTAATGGGTTTTTTTTTATTTTCAGGCAGCAGGGGGAGTACCTGTCATTACAGGCACTCCCCCTGCTAGCAATGCCTTAGACGGCTATGCCGTCCATGTGATCGCGAGGACCTCACTATCACATGGCCCAGGGGTGATAAAGAGGAAGGAGGGGGACTCCCTGGGCTCCCAGGTAAGTCCCCATACAGCGATTGACTGCGTGGGATCGCCGACGACTGGGTAAGTACATAGGCCGGCAGGGACGTGCTATGCCACACCCGGCGTTTAGAGCCAGGTCCCTAAGGACGGCATAGCACGTCCCCTGTCCTTAAGGGGTTAAAAACTTTTTAAACTTTTTAAAACTTTTCACCCCTAGCACTAGAATCCCTGTTTTCCCACTATCCAACCACCACCGCTGAAAAAAACAATCCGATTGGAGACTGCAGGCAGTGATCAAACGGTAGTTACATAGTTACATAGCTGAAAAGAGACTTGCGTCCATCAAGTTCAGCCTTCCTCACATATGCTTTTGCTGTTGATCCAAAAGAAGGCAAAAAACCTAGTCTGAAGCGCTTCCAATTTTGCAACAAACTATGAAAAAATTCCTTCTTGACCCCAAAATAGCAGTCAGATGTCTCCTTGGATCAAGCAGCTATTACCCCAGTAATTAGAAATGATATCCCTGTATGTTATGTTTTTGCAATTATTTATCCAATTGCAGTTTAAACATCTTTATAGACTGACAAAACCGCCTCTTGAGGCAGAGAATTCCATATCCTTATTGCTCTTACTGTAAAAAAACATTTTCTTTGCCTTAGATGAAGTCTCCTTTCTTCCAGCCTAAATGTGTGACCTCATGTCCTATGTATAGCCCTATTTATGAATAGATTTCCAGATAAAGGTTTGTACTGGCCCCCAATATATTTGTATATTGTTATCATACTCAGGCGCCATTTTTCCAAACTAAACAGATTTAAATTTGAAAGGGGTCTTTTTTTAAAGAATGGGGTAAAGGGGATTTAGATACTTTGTCTTTCTAAAAGAGTTTTTTTTTTTTTTTTTTTAAGTATCACCATGATCTGACTCTCTCCATTTCACTTCAAACACATAGGTGGAGGGAGGCGGATTAAATATCCCAGCAGCACAGTGATCGATGTGACAGCTATCACTTGTCCTGGGGCAGCGTGATTGGCTGCTGCTGCTGTCCTTCAGAGATCTCCCCAGCCAGAAACAAACATAATTGTACATATTCAAGTACTCCAATTGTCCCCCTGCTGCCTCCCCTCCACACCCACCTTCTCAGTGAGACCTGGCAGTGATCCTGCTGCTCCTGCCAGGTCTCCTCCATGTCTGGCTGTGCGGAGCACAGTGTGATGGAAAAAGGAGGGGCCTGGGCTCTCCTGGGCCCCGCCTCTTTTCTCCTCACACAGGAACTCTACTTCCGGTCCTTTCCTGAGCCCCCTTAACCCATCCCAGCACCTGTGCCCCCTTCACCCACACCAGCCCCTGTGCCACCTTCACCCACACCAGCCCCTGTTCCACCTTCACCCATGCCAGCCCTAAGCACCCCTTCCCCATACCAGACTGTGTCCCCATCCTAGACCCAGGGCCGGCGCTACCATAAGGCGCACCGGCCCTGGGGGCGCAAAATCAGGCTGACCGGAAGGAGGGAAGCGCACTGCGCTCCCCTCCAGCTGACGACCTATTGTAGCGTGGCCGAGCGCTACCAGGGTCGCAGGGGGCCCGGCCGCCCCTGCGACCCGGTATGTACCCACTCGGCCAGCCTCTTCCCCTGGGGGGCCCAGGAGCCGGCCACCTCAGGGCCCCCCGAGGCTGGCCCTGGTATCGCCGGGCGTCCAGTTCTGCGGGCGCGTGAGGGAGCACTCTCCCATGTGTGCTTCCTATTCAGCTCCCTCGCGCGCCGCATACTGATACCGGAGCCGGAAGATGACGTCATCTTCCGGCGCCGGCATCCCTACGCAGTGCGCGAGGGAGCTGAAGAGGAAGCACACATGGGAGAGTGCTCCCTCGCGCGCCCGCCAGCCAGCCTGCCTGCCCTGGAGCCCAGCAGCACCACTGGACCAGGGAATCCCTTCAGCACTCCAAAAGGTAAGGAGGCTGGGGGATTAAATAAAAAAAAACATGTGTTAGTGTGAGTGTCAGTGAGTGTGTCTGCTAGTGTCAGTGAGTGTGTCTGCTAGTGAGTGTCAGTGTGTGTGTGTCTGCTAGTGAGTGTCAGTGTGTGTGTCTGCTAGTGAGTGTCAGTGTGTGTGTCTGCTAGTGAGTGTCAGTGTGTGTATCTGCTAGTGAGTGTCAGTGTGTGTGTCTGCTAGTGAGTGTCAGTGAGTGTGTCTGCTAGTGTCAGTGTGTGTGTCGGCTAGTGAGTGTCAGTGTGTGTGTCTGCTAGTGAGTGTCAGTGTGTGTGTCTGCTAGTGAGTGTCAGTGAGTGTGTTACTGTGTGTCTCTGACTGAGTGTGTTTGTGTGTGTATTAGTGAGTCTGTTTGATGTCTGTTAGTGAGTGTGTGTTTGTCAGTGAGAGTGTATGTTTTGTTAGTGAGTGTGTATGTATGTCTGTCGCTGAGTGTGTGTCTGTTAGCTGGTGTGTATGCATATGTTCGTGAGAGTGTGTGTGTGTGTGTGTCTTCTGCACTTACCTTTCTCCAGCGCCGGACTCCCTTGGCGCTGGGGATCCCTCCGCCTCTCAGCTCCGAATGCTCTTGCCGCGCACGCATTCAAACCGCCCATAGGAAAGCATTACTCAATGCTTTCCTATTGACGTTCAGTGTCTTAGAATAGCGGAAGCTCCTGTAGCGGCTGTCAGTGAGACAACCACTAGAGGCTAGATTAACCCTCGGTGAAACATAGCAGTTTCTCTGAAACTGCTATGTTTTCAGCTGCAGGGTTAAAACTAGAGGGACCTGACACCCAGACCACTTCATTGAGCTGATGTGATCTGGGTGTCTGTAGTGGTCCTTTAAGTGTGTGTGCATCTGCATGCACTGGCGTACATACTGCGGTCGCAGGGGTCACAGCCCTGCAACCCCTGCAACCAGGTGCCCGCCCCCATGTGTTGTGGCCCTGGCCCGAGCAGAGTAAGCGCGAGGGGGGGAGGTCCCACGGATCAATTTTCGCACCGGGGCACCATGGGTCATGTGTACGCCACTGCACCTACCCTGGTGTCTGCCGCAGGCTGTGTGGAGGGGGTGGGGATATGAATGACATCATATCCCTGCTCCCTGTGTGCCACACAGCGCGGCTGGCGCCCTGTGATGGGGCTGGGCTGCAGGACAGGACTCCAAGGAGCCAGACAGCATGCACCCAGGGGACAAGATTGAACTGATGTAAGTATGTAATTGCGTATGTCTCTGTATGTATGTATGTCTCTGTATGTCTCTGTATGCCTGTATGTCTTTGTATGTATGTTTCTGTATGCCTGTATGTCTCTGTATGTACAAATGTATGTTTCTGTATGCCTGTATGTCTCTGTATGTACAAATGTATGTTTCTGTATGCCTGTATGTCTCTGTATGCCTGTATGTCTTTGTATGTATGTTTCTGTATGCATGTATGTCTCTGTATGTACAAATGTATGTGTCTGTATGCCTGTATGTCTTTGTACGTATGTGTCTGTATGCCTGTATGTCTCTGTATACCTGTATATATGTACGTGTCTGTATGACGGTATGTCTCTGTATGCGTGTATGTCTTTGCATGCCTGTATGTATGTATATATGTATGTATGTGTCTGCATGCCTGGATGTCTCTGTATGTATGTATGTATGTATGTATACACAAAAAGCAAGTAAAAAGTAGGCGCTCGTAATAAAATCTCGAATATAACTAACCAACAAATATTATGTATTATAAAGCTGCACCAAAAACAAGTGTAAAACTCCTCCAAACACTCTTGTGAATATACTAAATTAATAAGGTGCACTGTGTCTTTAAGACCCAATATTACAAAGTGCAAACTATATAATAAAGCGCACTGAAATGTGTAATATTAATATAAAATATTATACATACATATGTCCTCTCAAATGAAAATATACATAGAAGAAAAGAGAGACACGGAAAAAACAATAGTGTAAAACCGTATTAAAAAATCTAAATTATAAATGCCAAATATTGCACTCACAAAAGTAGAGCAGAATGACCTGCTCTAGCTTAAACAGCTTCTTCAAATATAGGACGGCACAGACGAAGATAATCCAACATATTTATTGCCCAGCACAGCACAGATAAGTCACCTTCCTCCACATTCAGTATCAGGTATCAAAGTGTTCGGTAATATGCAGCATAGGGGTGTTGACTGTTCCCTCTGTTTGTTCGCCGCCGTTGTTACCGTCTGTATCCAAGAAAAACTTCCGGGGGGAGGGACTTCCTCAAATGCGTGACGTAAGGTGCATAACTTTCGTAGCTTGCGTGATGACGCGTTTCGCCGTGTTCACGGCTTCATCAGATCTGCCCATCCATGTCCTATACGTTCTTATATACCCATCTTAATGGGTGTATTCAGGTGGCTGTCATGCAAAGTCTATTATCCTATCGCTGGTATCAATTAAATTTATTAAACACCTAAAATAATACTTTATTCCGAAAACATCATAATTAAAAATATTACATTATTATAAAACCATATGTATATATAATATATATATATATATATATATATATATATATATATATATATATATATATATATATATATATATATATATATATATATATATATTCAAACACATCATTTCCTAAAGAGACCTATTTAAAGAGACACATTTAAAGAGACATACTTAAAACATATGCAAACATATTAACTAAACAACTCCTTCTAGCAAAAATATCAAACAAAATCTAAAAGGGAAAACAATATATAAAGCAATATATTTTAATACTTAATAAAATAGTATACCATATTTCAGTATTAACTTAAGAAATTAAATAAATCAAATTCTATATTGAGCCCCCTAGGTTCTAACGTTTTTAACCTATGAACCCATTGCATTTCTTTTTTGCCTATGTCAATAATATGATTTCCCCCTCTCCATGATTTCTTCACTATCTCTATTCCCAAAAATGCCAGACCCCTAGGGTCTTTATTATGGTATTTTTTAAAATGTGCCGAAACACTATGATTATCATAGCCCTTAACAATATTGTTTACATGCTCATATATTCTTTTGTGTAGTGGGCGAATTGTCCGCCCCACATACTGTAATCCGCATGGGCATATTAATAAATAAATAACATTTTTACAAAAACATGTAATAAAATCTTTTATAAAAAACTCAGCATCTTTCATATTATTTTTAAATTTACTGACCCCCTTCAGAGTGGCATTTTTACTGCACCTACATCCTGCACATTTGTTACAAGAATAAAACCATTTTTCATTATCTAAAAAAGTTTTGGGAATTTCCTTTTTAGGATGATTAAAAGTTAGGATGCGTTTAAAATTTGGTGCTCCTCTAAACGTAATAAAAGGTTTCTCTGGAATAATTTTACTGAGTTCATTATCTTTCTTTAGAATATGCCAATGTTTATTTACTATTGATTTAATTTTGTTGCACTCTTGATTAAAATCAAAAACCAGGGGTAATATTATTTCCCTTTCTTTATTTAAATTTCCTACACCCTTATGATTACTCAATAACTGATTAGGTTCTAAATTTATTATTTCATTATATGCTTTTTCTAAAATTTGTTGTGGATACTTTTTTTGCTTAAATCTATCTATAATTGTCTTGGCTTGTTCTTCAAATTTATCCTTATCAGTGCAATTCCTCCTAATTCTTTGTAGTTGGCCCTTAGGAATATTGTTAAGCCAAGGAGTATAATGGCCACTATTATACAAGACATAATTGTTAGCATCCACTTTTTTTTTTTTTTTTTAAATTGTTTTAATCTCGTCCCTTTCTATATATATTTCTAAATCTAAATAGTTAATATTAGTCCTACTAAAAACGCTAGTTAGAGCAATACCCCAGTTGTTACTATTTAATCTTTCTAAAAATACTTTAAGATCTTCTTCATATCCATCCCATATAAAAATTAAATCATCTATGTATCTGTAATATGAGGCCAGGTTTGCCCCCCATTCTGGGCTGTCATATATATGATTATCTTCTCAGCCTGACATATATAAATTCGCATAACTGGGGGCAAACCTGGTCCCCATAGCCGTTCCCTGGCACTGTAAATAAAAATGAGAATTGAATAAAAAAATAATTATTATTTAAAATCCAATTAATACTTTTGATTAAAAAATCGACATGTTCGTTTGAAAATGTCTTAGATTTATTTAAGCAATCTTCTATTACTTGACAACCCTGTGCATGGGGAATAGAGGTGTATAACAACGATACATCACATGTTACCAATATATATGAGCTTTTCCATTTAATGTTTTTTTAAAAATTGATAACATCTAATGTATCTTTTAGGTAAGAAGGTATAACTTTAACTAAATCTTGCAACCATGTATCTACGTATTTAGAAAGATTGGCTGAAGTCGGATGTATCCATGAGACTATGGGTCTTCCGGGGGGGTTAATTTTATCCTTATGAACCTTGGGCAGGGTATAGAAGACTGGCATTCTCGGAAAATCATTATGTAAAAATTTATATTCATCCTCGTTCAGAATACCATCCTCTTTTCCCATGTCCAATAGTTCATACAGAGATTTTTTTATTTCCTCTATAGGATCTTTTTCTAAACTTTTATAAACATTTTTTTCTTGGGGCTGTCTATAACATTCCTTTATATACATCTCTGAATCTTGCACCACTATACTTCCCCCTTTGTCCGCAGGTTTTATAATAATAGTTGTATTGCTTCTTAATTGTTGTAAAGCTTCTCTTTCTTCTTGATTTAAATTATTCTTTCTATTTTTAATCTTTTTCTCTAGTTTCTCAAAATCATCTGTTACTGATTTTTCAAAAATATCAATAGCACTAGTTCTATAATTCCTAGGGTAGAAACTAGATTTATTTTTCAGAGTGGTATGAGTATTATCTATAACCTTCTCTTTACATTTGTTTAAATAAAAAAACCTCTTTAATGTTAATCCTCTTGAAAATGTCAACATATCTACATATGCAGAGAAAGAGTCAAACTTACGACTTGGGCAAATTTAAGCCCTTTGTCTAATACTTTACATTCATATTGAGAGAGTTGATGTTTGGACAAATTTATTATTCCATCCGATTTCCTATTTTTCCTTTCTTTCCGAATCTGTAATTTGACTCCTCCTCTACATCCTCTCTGTCTTTGCTCCTCCTTCTTTTTAACGGTGAAAAAACAACCCTCTCTTTTCTTTTCTCTAAAAAAATCATTACGTGGATTTTGGGGTGTTTCTTCTGATAAAACTTCAAAACGATTCTTTGTTTTAATGTCTCTTACATTATGTCTCTTCTCCGGGCTGTAATTCCTATGTTCTCTATAATTTGAACAATTTTTTGCTTTTACCCTAGTCCATTCCCCTTGTGTCTTATGTTCAGGGGTTCTCCATGTAGTCTTTTTGTATGTCCCATAGCTATTTAGCCTTTTTCTTTGGATATTTTCTCGTGTGTTTATATTTTCCCTGTTCTGATAAGAACCGTATTGGTTATCGCCAGGTCTATCTTTCTCAAACCTGGAAAAATTTCTAACATCTCTCTTTTATATTTTTTGTATTTACCAAACTTCACCTGTTCCTCAAGTCTACCCAGATTTTCTTTAGTTTTCTTTGTCAATTCTTCATAATCTTTTGTCTCTGATATCGGTTCTAGTCTTTTTTGGAACATTTCTATATCTTTATCTAACTGAGACAGAGCTTCTAGTCTGCATGATATCACTATATTCATCATTTCTACAGAAAATCTTTCCAGAGCATCATTCCAAATATTTACATATTTCTGATTATTCTCATTTTCAAAAGTGGGCGTTTTAAAAAAACGAAGACCTCTAGGTGTAATTTTATCCTTTAAGTACCTCTCCATTGTTGCCACCTCCCATTTATATTTAATTTCTTTTGCTAATAATTTCTCTAGATTCTTAAAATTCACTTCTATATCATCATTTCTGGAAACATTAATATCATCATATTTAAGACTTTCTGGCCCATCAAAGCCAAATGTAAGACTTTCTCTAAAATCAAACAAAGACATATTACAGCAGCCTTACTTGGTGAGAGCTAAATACAAAATATACACAAAAAGCAAGTAAAAAGTAGGCGCTCGTAATAAAATAGTCTCGAATATAACTAACCAACAAATAGTATGTATTATGAAGCTGCACCAAAAACAAGTGTAAAACTCCTCCAAACACTCTTGTGAATATACTAAAATAATAAGGTGCGCTGTGTCTTTAAGACCCAATATTACAAAGTGCAACCAGTGCAAACTATATAATAAATACGTAGATACATGGTTGCAAGATTTAGTTAAAGTTATACCTTCTTACCTAAAAGATACATTAGATGTTATCAATTTTTTAAAAAACATTAAATGGAAAAGCTCATATATTGGTAACATGTGATGTATCGTCGTTATACACCTCTATTCCCCATGCACAGGGTTGTCAAGTAATAGAAGATTGCTTAAATAAATCTAAGAAATTTTCAAACGAACATGTAGATTTTTTAATCAAAAGTATTAATTGGATTTTAAATAATAATTATTTTTTATTCAATTCTCATTTTTATTTACAGTGCCAGGGAACGGCTATGGGGACCAGGTTTGTCCCCAGTTATGCAAATTTATATATGTCAGGCTGGGAAGATAAGCATATATATGGCAGCCCAGAATGGGGGGCAAACCTGGCCTCATATTACAGATACATAGATGATTTAATTTTTATATGGGATGGATATGAAGAAAATCTTAAAGTATTTTTAGAAAGATTAAATAGTAACAACTGGGGTATTGCTCTAACTAGCGTTTTTAGTAGGACTAATATTAACTATTTAGATTTAGAAATATATATAGAAAGGGACGAGATTAAAACAATTTTTTTTTTTTTTTTTAAAGTGGATGCTAACAATTATGTCTTGTATAATA
Organism: Pelobates fuscus; assembly: GCF_036172605.1. Lineage (NCBI taxonomy): Eukaryota > Metazoa > Chordata > Amphibia > Anura > Pelobatidae > Pelobates > Pelobates fuscus. The sequence continues at coordinate 84,934,160 of NC_086321.1, forward strand.
GTGGCCATTATACTCCTTGGCTTAACAATATTCCTAAGGGCCAACTACAAAGAATTAGGAGGAATTGCACTGATAAGGATACATTTGAAGAACAAGCCAAGACAATTATAGATAGATTTAAGCAAAAAAGTATCCACAACAAATTTTAGAAAAAGCATATAATGAAATATTAAATTTAGAACCTAATCAGTTATTGAGTAATCATAAGGGCGTAGGAAATTTAAATAAAGAAAGGGAAATAATATTACCCCTGGTTTTTGATTTTAATCAAGAGTGCAACAAAATTAAATCAATAGTAAATAAACATTGGCATATTCTAAAGAAAGATAATGAACTCAGTAAAATTATTCCAGAGAAACCTTTTATTACGTTTAGAGGAGCACCAAATTTTAAACGCATCCTAACTTTTAATCATCCTAAAAAGGAAATTCCCAAAACTTTTTTAGATAATAAAAAATGGTTTTATTCTTGTAACAAATGTGCAGGATGTAGGTGCAGTAAAAATGCCACTCTGAAGGGGGTCAGTAAATTTAAAAATAATATGAAAGATGCTGAGTTTTTTTATTAAAGATTTTATTACATGTTTTTGTAAAAATTTAATTTATTTTTTAATATGCCCATGCGGATTACAGTATGTGGGGCGGACAATTCGCCCACTACACAAAAGAATATATGAGCATGTAAACAATATTGTTAAGGGCTATGATAATCATAGTGTTTCGGCACATTTTAAAAAATACCATAATAAAGACCCTAGGGGTCTGGCATTTTTGGGAATAGAGATAGTGAAGACATCATGGCGAGGGGGAATTCATATTATTGACATAGGCAAAAAAGAAATGCAATGGGTTCATAGGGTAAAAACTTTAGAACCTAGGGGGCTCAATATAGAACTTGATTTATTTAATTTCTTAAGTTAATACTGATATATGGTATACTATTTTATTAAGTATTAAAATATATTGTTTTATATATTGTTTTCCCTTTAAGATTTTTTTAGATTTTTTTTAGATATTTTTGCTAGAAGGAGTTGTTTAGTTAATATGTTGTTTGCATATGTTTTAAGTATGTCTCTTTAAATGTGTCTCTTTATATAAGTCTCTTTAGGAAATTATGTGTTTTAATATATACATATGGTTTTATAATAATGTAATATTTTTAATTATGATGTTTTCGGAATAAAGTATTATTTTAGGTGTTTTATAAATGTAATTGATACCAGCGATAGGATAATAGACTTTGCATGACAGCCACCTGAATACACCCATTAAGATGGGTATATAAGAACGTATAGGACATGGATGGGCAGATCTGATGAAGCCGTGAACACGGCGAAACGCGTCATCACGCAAGCTACGAAAGTTACGCACCTTACGTCACGCATTTGAGGAAGTCCCTCCCCCCGGAAGTTTTTCTTGGATACAGACGGTAACAACGGCGGCGAACAAACAGAGGGAACAGTCGACACCCCTATGCTGCATATTACCGAACACTTTGATACCTGATACTGAATGTGGAGGAAGGTGACATATCTGTGCTGTGCTGGGCAATAAATATTTTGGATTATCTTAGTCTGTGCAGTCCTATATTTGAAGAAGCTGTTTAAGCTAGAGCAGGCTCATTCTGCTCTACTTTTGTGAGTACAATATTTGGCATTTATCATTTATATTTTTTAATACGGTTTTACACTATTGTTTTTTTCCGTGTCTCTCTTTTCTTCTATGTATATTTTCATTCGAGAGGACATATGTATGTATAATATTTTATATTAATATTACACATTTAAGTGCACTTTATATTACTCTGCACTTTATTATATAGTTTGCACTGGTTGCACTTTGTAATATTGGATCTTAAAGACACAGCACACCTTATTATTTTAGTATGTATGTATGTGTCTGTATGACGGTATGCCTCTGTATGTATGTCTTTATATGCCTGCATGTCTCTGTATGCATGTATGTCTCTGCCTGTGTGTCTGTATGTGTCTGTGTCTGTATGTCTCTGTATGATTATTTCTGTGTATGACCCTTATTTTTAAACGAGGGTGGGGGGCACCAAAATGCATCTTTGCCTGTGTAACTAAAAATCCTAGCACCGGTCCTGCCTAGACCCTGTTCCCCTTCCCCATCCTAGATCCTGTGACCCCCTTCTTTCATCTCAGACCCTGTGAAGGGTGTAATTCAATTTGCATTATTTCTTTATTTTGAATGTGGGGGCATAAGGCATGCTAGTAAGGGTTACTCCATTCAAAAACAATGTTTTATTAAAACACTATTTCTGGTTGGATTAACCCCTTAAAGTATTTCTTGCCGTGTTGGTGTGGAAGTCTTGACTTACACAGCCATGCTGGTAGAGCAAACATAATATCTGTGTGAGAGCTGCACAAAGACTTTGCACCAGGAGGGGGGCCCTTGATCTCCTATTGACCGAGGGCCCTGTGAGTTGTCAGTCCGCCCCTGCTACTATCCTTAACTCATCCCTTTGTGACTGATGAAGAAGTGGTTAGATTTGCATGTTTTAAAGCTGTTGCAGCCAACACTGGCACAACCGCTAGGCAATGTGCTTCCCTCCTGCCAGTCACCATGGATCACGGTAGAGGATCTTCTGTATCTTCTACAGAGTCTGACAGTAAGTGCTCATTGAGAGCAGCAAACTGCTTTTTGTCAGACTGGGTAGAGGAAACAGAAGTCTGCAGTTCAACTACACTGCATGGAGGGACATAAGCTGGTCCGGGACGGGGGACCACCAATGGAAGTTTGAGGCAGACAAAGGGGCACACAGAGAGCTGAGGGGGGGCAAAGTGGTGCACAGAAGAACTGGTGAGGACAAAAAGACAGAGGGACTGAGGAGACAAAATGGACACAAAGTGCTGGTGGGGACAAAGACACATGGATGGCTGGGGGGGGGGGACAAAGAGCCACATAAAATGGCTGGGGTGGAAAAGAACACAGAGGAGATGGGGGGCAAAGACAAACAAAGGGGCTGTGGGACAAAGAGACACACAGAGATGCTGGGGGAACTAAGACACAAAAAGGGACTATGGAGAAAGAAACACACAAAGGGGCTAGTGGGAGAAAGACACGCAAAGGAGTTGGGGGCAAGTAGCTGGTCTTGCATAAGGTGCAAAATAGTCTTGCACCACCCTTGGTTTCAACACTAGCCTCTACACTAGCATTTGGTTGATTAATGCTAATGGGAAGGATGTTGATGTTAATAATAACCTCACTGGGTGAACTAGAATAAACTAAACCTTTAAAAAAGGTTGTGGAACCGGGGGGCGTGGCTTAGCGCTCGGCGCGAACGGACGCATGTGAGACCGGCTCCGTTCAAGATCTGGCCTATACAGCGATAAAATAAGCGACTGTGACCAGCAATAAGCACTCAACTCACCCTCAAACATGGCTCAAGGTAAGGGGAGGCGAATCCCCGAAAAAAGCGATAAAAACGCTTTTTTTTCCGTCCGCAATCAGCCGCCCAAAACTCCGAGCACAGGAGATCCAAAACAAGATGGCGACGATACACTGCCACTGCAAGACTCCCCTGGGAGCAGAGACCTGCCAGTCACACAGGATATTTTACAAGCATGCCTGGGTGAAATGTCAGACAAACTACTGCACAGCCTTAACAAATCAATCTCAGACCTGAGAAGAGATGTGCAGGAGCTGGGGGACAGAACAGCCCGTATGGAAAACCGCATGGGCGAATATGCGGACGCACATAATGATATGGCGGATCATGTCCACCAACTGGAACAGGCACTGGAGTCCTGCCAAAATAAAGTTATGGACCTGGAGGATAGGTCAAGGAGACAGAATATACGGATCAGAGGAATTCCTGAGACGGTAAAACAGCCTGAAATAATGGCATACCTCACAACTTATTTTAAAGTACTAGCCCCAGACCTCCCAGCAGATATCTTGCTTATGGACAGAGCACACAGGGTCGCAAAGCCAAGCTTCCTTCCAGCAGAAGCACCCAGAGATGTATTGACCCACCTCCATTACTACCATGCCAAAGAAGCGCTGATGAAGGCATCCAGACACCGTAAAGACCTCCCAACCCAATACTCCTCCATCCAGCTTTATACTGACCTATCTGCCCAGACTCTAAAGAAAAGGAAGGAATATAAAGAAATAACGGACGCGCTCAGGCACCATGAGGTACCTTATCGATGGGGTCACCCAGTTCGTCTGTTAATACATAGGAACGGAGTTATGAATGTTATCACCTCTCTGGCAGACGGGCGCAAACTCCTACAGAAGTGGGGCATACAACCCCAAACCCAGGCGCGCAGCGGCGGCGATCCACAACCGAGCAAGATTACCGCTGAATGGAAAAGAGCCCGCAACTAACACCGGAGCCCTGCGGCCTAATTGGAGGGGTAAAGTACTTTCGGTTATAACAAGCAGCTGAAATGGCGTGAGATGCCATATGTTACCCGCAGCAACCTCTGAAACCGGGGGACGCATGGAAATATAAGACCGGGACTGTTTCAATTAAGTAAGCATGGCCTACTGGTCTCCAGGAAGGACAACAGGTTACGGATAAACCCTTACTGCCCTTGCAACCCCAGCAGCATACCCGAACACATAGAACAATCTCATCTTTGTCTAGCTCATAGCACCCACATTAGGAACAAGCACGGCCCCAAACAGCCGACCATTGGGCCAATTTGAGGCACAGGCCATCTTATGACTACCCCTGGGACGTGAACAAAATGTGAGCCGGATGGGGGACATTTTGCCTCACTCCATGTGGGTGTGCAGAACAGGAGAATGCAGAACTCATCCGAAGATGGTCGCACAGCCGCCCACGTGGAGCCGCTGGGTCCGGGGATGTCTGTGGGGAGGTATCACCAGGGAAATGATGCAAGTATAATGTACTGTATTGTGTGTTGGGAACTGCAATGACCTAGGGGGATTTTGCCACTAACTCAGTGTCTAAGCGCCTCAGATAGGCCCACATGCAACAACCCTGCCCCACTGTAAGATCCCCAGGGAGGTATATCAGGTTGGGGACAGGGACAAGATCAACCAGTATTAGTTGCATAACACGACAGCCACAAGTCACCAAGCGGGCCTTATGCGCCTTAGATAATCAGACTATCGCACCGCATCGTGTTAGTACATTGCTTTATCCTAGCCTAGGCCACACTGAGGGACCCCCTCCCCCCAAGAAAACCAAACCGCTTCCCAACTTAAGGCACAAGCATTAGAAGGTATACTGCTAGAATAGGAACAAGGGACACCTGGGCTTCCTAAGGGCCACGTTGAGACCAGATGGGAGACGGAGTATATACAAACTTATATATTTCACCTATATGTATGGGGGGGAGAAAAAAAAAAAAGAAAAAAAAAAAAAAAAAGGGAACAAAGAAAAATGTATATAACCATATTCTCTATGCTTACCCTGCAATCTCTCTGCAATATCATTGTCTGTTCCATACCCCAAGCTGCGAGTTGTGAGTTCCCGATGTTGTACTGCCAAGCGATGAGTCAGCTGTAATTGCAGAGGCCACAGTAGGCCAGAGCGGCTGCTAATTATTGCCCCACCGCAGGGCCGCCAGGTTAGGGGTGAAACAAGCCAGGATCTCAAATGGTCACGATATATTGCTATTGATGTTGGCCAACTTCACCACTGTTACCACATTAGAATAACCACGTTCTCAATGGTACCGATATCCGGAACCAGGGCCCATGTATGGGCTATAGTTTTCCCACCCTTATTGTTCATACGCTCACAGTATGAATTCACCCCAATCCCTTACCGTACCCACCACCCACTGTTCTTTCGAGGGATAGATCCGCCCAACATATGCACCCAAAATACCCACCTGAATGCAATACCGAATCAAGGATTGACCGCACACCAAATGCGGATAATCCAAGGTACCGATAAGCAAAACACTCTTGCTAAAGCCAATGCCCAGCAGTTTGCAGTCAGAGTTACCGCAACAATGACCATTAGAGCAACCCACCTTATAAGTAGCCCACGCGAAATGAACCTAGCAACCCAAGATACTGTCCCAAAGTATGAAAATACAAAGTTATAATGTACGAGGGCTGAATACCCCATACAAGAGGCATTGCCTTTTTAGGGACCTCAAAAGGGCACAACCTGACGTTATATGCCTCCAGGAAACACATTTTAAGCTACCACCAACCCTAAAACCGTCCTTATTTCCAAACCAGTACCACGCCACGTCAGGGAAAAAGGCTTAAGGAACTTCAATTTTTATTAGTAACACCGTATCGTTCCAACACCACTGCTCACTAATAGATAAAGAGGGTAGATACGTGATAATAGTTTGCACGATTAACAACACTAAATATACCCTAGCAAATATATATGCCCCTAACACAAACCAAAAAGGCTTTCTAGGTAGAATACTATCTAAATTGCAACCAATACAAGAAGGAACCACAAGCAGAAGTGGGATACGGCTGTACAGTCTATATAGGGAACATACAAGGAAAAAAACAATAGTGTGATACAGTATATACAGTGAAAATGTGCGCTTAAATGGATGCACTCACGAGATAGTAAAGGTAAAACAGCATTCAAGGTGCCTCCCCAGGGAATATGGAGGGATGCTGGTATCCTTCGGTAGTGTCTAGCAGCCAAATGGGACACAGGACTCCAGGTGAGTAATGGTAGAAAATATTTGTAGTTTTATTTTCTTTAAAAGGTGATACAACACCAAGCAGATAAAATATAAAAGTGCAGCAGTAGGTCCAACGCGTTTCGTTCAACACAGGAACTTCATCAGGGACCGCACAGTAAAAAAAATCAACAGCAATATTGCAGATTGTAAAAAAATACACATCCTACTCACCCTAACAATAATCACTATAAATAGGGCTAATCCCAATGTCCCATTGGTCCTAAGTGTGGGGGGTATCCTCCGGGCTGCTCTCCATTGGTCAAGGGATAATCTCATCCAGCTGATTCCATTTTCGGCATTTCAATGCCCAGAAAACGAGCGCGTTTTTTTTTCATACGCCGGAACCGGAAGTAGACGTTTTCTTTCACTTCCGCGTTCCACATGCGTTCCACGTGCGTTCCACATGCGTTCCAAGGGCAGTCCGCACATGCTCAGTGGGTATTACACTAACTATCTCAATCAAAAACATCCTAATGCATTTAAAAAAGCCCTTAAAAGCTCAAAACATAACTAAAGGTGCAATTAATCTCTAGAAAGAGAAAAAATAAATTAATATATGATATACAAACATAATTAATTACTTGAGTGAACCTAAACTTGTCATGTGACAAAATTAAACATTAAACATTATACTTCTGGTGTCTGTAATTCTATGGAAATAGAAAACATCTTCTCTACAAATCTATTTAAAGTGACAGACTCTTCATAAATTTCTATAAACCTCTTCTTTATTGAGGATATTGTCATAATAAACCCCTCTATAGGTTTATTTTAAAGTGACACACACCTTATCTCCAAAAACCTGTTTGAAGTTATAGATTCCTCCGTGAATCAATAAAGGTGATAAGCACCTATTACAAAATTATCTAAGTGACTCATACCTAATAGGCTAAACGAATAATAAACTAGAAAACCATAACCTATAGATTTTACAAATGTTCCCTGAATATTATTAGTTAAGGACATTATAAATACCTAGTTAGTACACATAACCGTATAATATAAACTACGTTAGTTATTATTATTGTTTCATATATGTTGTCTTGATCTGTTTTTTATCTTAATTATATTCCTTGGTTTCATACATATGCACCAAAGATAGATCACTCTCATTGTCCCATATCATCAAAAGAAAAAAGAGAAAGAAAGGAGAAAAAAAGGAGAAAAAAGTTATCCCCAGGCCAGAGGGAGTCCACATTAACATGTCCCTAGTAACCTATATGATTAATTGGTACTCCTTTATCTGGAGGAAGGGTACTCCCTTTAAGTAGAGATTATAAAGAAAAGAGTAATTATTACGGTTACTCCAAAAAGCACACCAGATCTATCCCAATGTTTAAGCCCCTGGGTTCCAGGGTCTTTAACTTGTGTATCCAAAAGGTTTCCCTCTGGGATAGCTTCTTAACTCTATCTCCTCCCCGCCAGTAGGGCAGAACATGCTCGATCCCCATACATCGAAATTCTTTAAATGAAAAAGAAGGGCAGCTGGAGCAGTGGGCGGAGACTGAATGAGTTACAAGTCCCTTACGTATATTGTTCAGATGTTCCAAGATTCTAACTTTAAAAATACGTTGTGTCCGTCCCACATACTGTTTGCCACACGGACACTGTAGTAAATATACCACATGGTCCGTGTGGCAGCTAATAGGTGATTTAATCCCAAAGGATTCTCCAGTTACAAAACTGCCGAATTCCTTGGTTCTTTCCATATGGGCAGTGGTGCAGGCTTTGCAGCTATTGCATCCTCTAAAACAACCTGAATCAGGAGGTACATTAGGTACATTAGGTACATTTTTTCTCTTTCTAGAGATTAATTGCACCTTTAGTTATGTTTTGAGCTTTTAAGGGCTTTTTTAAATGCATTAGGATGTTTTTGATTGAGATAGTTAGTGTAATACCCACTGAGCATGTGCGGACTGCCCTTGGAACGCATGTGGAACGCACGTGGAACGCATGTGGAACGCGGAAGTGAAAGAAAACGTCTACTTCCGGTTCCGGCGTATGAAAAAAACGCGCTCGTTTTCTGGGCATTGAAATGCCGAAAATGGAATCAGCTGGATGAGATTATCCCTTGACCAATGGAGAGCAGCCCGGAGGATACCCCCCACACTTAGGACCAATGGAACATTGGGATTAGCCCTATTTATAGTGATTATTGTTAGGGTGAGTAGGATGTGTATTTTTTTACAATCTGCAATATTGCTGTTGATTTCTTTTACTGTGCGGTCCCTGATGAAGTTCCTGTGTTGAACGAAACGCGTTGGACCTACTGCTGCACTTTTATATTTTATCTGCTTGGTGTTGTATCACCTTTTAAAGAAAATAAAACTACAAATATTTTCTACCATTACTCACCTGGAGTCCTGTGTCCCATTTGGCTGCTAGACACTACCGAAGGATACCAGCATCCCTCCATATTCCCTGGGGAGGCACCTTGAATGCTGTTTTACCTTTACTATCTCGTGAGTGCATCCATTTAAGCGCACATTTTCACTGTATATACTGTATCACACTATTGTTTTTTTCCTTGTATGTTCCCTATATAGACTGTACAGCCGTATCCCACTTCTGCTTGTGGTTCTATACATATATATGATCGTTTTGTGGTGGATAACGATCTTGGGAGGCTACAGACTAATTGAAGTTAAGTAATCGATATTTAACACACAACGACGTGGTTGTTTTGTTTTGCAATACAAGAAGGAATACTGATCCTCTGCGGAGACTTTAACCACATTATAGACCCCACTAGAGACACGACATCACAGGCTGCAAGAGCACCTCAGACCAGACAACACAAAACGTGTGCATCGTATCTTAAGTTATTAGACAACAACAAACTGTATGACGTATGGAGAGTCCTCCACCCACAAGAAAAGGACTATACGTATCACTCAGCCACACACAATACATACACCAGGATAGATAGATTTCACATGGAAAGCTTACATTTAGACCAGGTCCTGGACTGTTCTATTGGGCAAATCACATGGTCGGATCATGCCCCACTTACACTAACCATTAAAGACAATTACGACTACAAACATAAGAGCCCGTGGAGACTCAATGAATCTCTACTGACAGATATAAATTTCACCGGCCAAATAGAGGAAGCCATAAATGAGTTTTTCACACTCAATGACACAGGAGACACATCCGCGTGTACTTTATGGCAAGCCCATAAAGCGGTGATTAGAGGTCTCTTACTGAGGCGTGCTACGCACTTAAAACAAACTACCCAAGCGCAATGGATAGCATGGAATAAACAACTAATCGACCTTACGAACAAAAATAAACTGCAACCAACAGAAGCTACACAAAAAACTATAACAGAAATAACAGAAAAAATCAAGTTACGTACATTACAACGCGTAGGTTTTAATTTACGCAAACTCAAAGCTATATACTACGCGCAGGGAAACAAAGCAAGCAAAACACTTGCGGCTCGCTTGAAACGAGCTGAAACCAATGCTAAAATATCTCACCTCTATAACCATGACAACGTAAAAGTAATTTCCCCTATAGACATCAGCAACACCTTCGCAACATACTATAACAAACTCTACAATTTAGCACAGTCTGACCAGACACACAACCCTACCGATCAAGACATACAGTCCTTCTTACACGACATCTCCTTACCCACACTTACTCAAGACCAGGCCGCAGTACTGCAACAACCAGTTTCCCCTGAAGAAGTGGTGGAAGCCATCAAATCTTTACCCAAACACAAGGCACCTGGCCCGGACGGCTTCACAAATATGTACTATAAGACATTCGCAAGCGCCCTAGCACCACACTTGGCCAATCTCTTTAATGTAGCTACCCAAACCAAATCACTTCCAGAAGACCTATTACTAGCTCACATCATAACACTACCAAAACCGGGGAAACCTCCAACACACTGCCCGAATTTCAGACCAATCTCCCTCCTCAATACGGATGCAAAACTGTACGCTAAAGTTTATGCCCGACGTTTGAGTTCGATACTCCCAACTATAATTCACGACGACCAGGTGGGATTTGTAGGGGGGAGACAGGGTACTGACAACACCCGAAAGGTTTTAGACCTAATACATAGCATAAGAAGGAAAGGAGTGGGCAGCCTCCTAGTCTCCCTAGACGCAGAGAAAGCCTTTGATAGGTTAAATTGGCGCTTTCTCAAAGCTGTTCTGGAGAAATTCGGCTTTCCCCCCCACTTTACAGACACAGTAGCAGCTCTGTACAGCTGCCCCACGGCTAAAGTCCTTAACGCAGGATTCTGCTCTGACAAATTTGCCATCTCCAATGGCTCCCGCCAGGGATGCCCACTATCTCCATTGCTCTATGTTTTGGCGCTAGAACCACTGGCTGCCAAGATCAGGGCGGAATCGGCAATACATGGGGTAACATTACAGCAGAAAGAATATAAATTAAGTCTCTTTGCAGACGACATATTTCTTACTCTCACACAACCTCACATATCTCTGCCTAATCTCATGCATCACATTACGGAATATGGGCGAGTCTCATATTATAAACTAAACGTCACCAAAACACAGGCACTAAGCATCAACCTTCCTGAGCCACAGAGGACAACTCTTAAAAGCTCGTTTCCCTTGGATTGGAGAGACGATTACCTCACATTCCTAGGAGTCAAAATGACAAAAAATCCCATGTCCTTGTATAAAATGAACTACCAACCATTAATAGAAACCTTCAAGTCCCTGCTAACTTCATGGGAGGGGAAATATCTGTCCTGGGTGGGGCGCATAGCGGCTATAAAAATGTCGCTACTACCCAAACTCCAATATCTATACCGCACACTACAGATACCACTACCGACTGAATATACCAAGACACTAACCAAATTACTAACAAACTTCTCATGGCAAAACAAAAAACCGAGGGTAGCGACAATACTACTACAGAGACCAATCACCCAGGGAGGCTTGGGTCTCCCAGACCTGAAAGCATACCACAAGGCGGCAGCACTGATGGTAGTACCACAACTCCGACAACACCCCACAGCACCCCAATGGTTAGAAATAGAAAATAGCTGGGCGCACCCATTGACGCTCCACTCTATTCTATGGACCCCCAAATCACATAGGATGGACACCAGCCACCTCCTACCCACGTCCCAACATATCTTACATACATGGGATTCCGCCAAGGGTATGATGGTACGTTATCTACCAATGCCACTGGCAGCCCCACTCTCCACACTAAACCATGTTATACCAACTCTAAACACTCAACCTTGGCTACAAGAGGGAATCCTCGAGATAGGGCAATTATATAACGACAAGGGTTTAAAGTCATTCCCAGACCTCCAACAAGAATTTAACCTACCAAACCGGCTAGTTTTTGCCTACTTGCAAATCAAATCTTATCTAACCACAAATAAACCCAGTTCACAGGCCGAAACAAGCACCAGGCCAATGACCGAATTTGAACAGGTGTGCGTCAACAAAAAACCACCGAAAAAATTAATCTCCATCAGCTATAAAGCGCTGACCCAGTCACATGACCTGGGCAATAATTCGCACATTCAAGCCTGGCAAAAAGAATTAGGCAAATTCATATCACAAGAAGATTGGGCTAAAGCATACTCCTCGCATAAAGGGGTCTCCTCATGTGCTTCCCATATAGAGCTGCAACGTAAACTTATATACCGATGGTACCTAGTACCAGCTAGAATACACCAGATATGGCCACAGTCCTCCGACTTATGCTGGAGATGCGGCCAACACAAAGGCACCATGGTACACATCTGGTGGTCATGTCCACTTATCACACCCTTCTGGCAGGAGGTACACTCTATCATAACAGATATCATACACACACAGATCTCATTGACGCTGGAACTGTGCATTCTATTCATACCACCAGAATCACTCACTAAAGATATGTGGGCAGCCACATACCATGTCCTTATATCGGCAGCTATGTGCATTGCTCGGAGGTGGAAGCAGACATCAGCCCCACCACGAGAAGCCCTTATGAACCAAATTAAACTTAACTGGGCCTATGAGATGGTTTACGCTCGCCAATTTGGAGAAAAGAAACACATGAACTTAGCACACGCTAGATGGACCAACTTTCTAACGAAACCAATGCAACCAGGTGCGACCAACATTAGACCAGACTAAGCAGTGCGGACTAGTCCCCCTCACCAAGTTCCCCCCATCCCCCCCCACCATCCATGTCTATACCCGTTTGCCTTCCCTACAGTAAAGGAGTATGAGGCTTGCAATTAGAGGTAGCTACCACATCAGCCTATGGCTATCTAGGGACAAGGGTAATCACGACTTGGCAATTTGCATTGCGCTCCCGGTCAGCCCACCAGCTCCTGGAATACGGGGGGAGGGTGGGAAGACTAGGAAGTGTTCATTGTTTTATTGAATGTATGCAACAATATGCTATACCAGGCTGCAGCATAATGTCACACTGTGTATTGCTCGGATGTTACAGACTAATGTCTGATGCATTGTATGCTACTAACTAACATTGTCCACATGGTACCCTTCCCTCCTTCTTTTCTGTATCCCTATTGATGTTTACGAGAAAATAAAAATTGTCAAATTCAAAAAAAAAAAAAAGGTTGTGGAACCAGTCTGCTTGAGAAGGTCCGCCACAGGGTTTTAGCCCTCCGAAATAATATGGTAGAAAATGTGGTTTAATTAAAACTTCACTTTTAATTTATTCATATTAAAATGAGAAACCTATCATTTAAAACGCAGGAGGTACAGAGGATCTAAACACAGCTGACTGAGGAAGCTCCAGGAGGAGTCAAACGCGTATCGGCAACCAGGACTTTTTATCTTAATTATTGTATTTCATTTTTATTTACTTTTTAGCACATTTGATTTAATAAATAGATTACATTTTTTACTAAGTCCACAGAAGCCTCAAGTACCTTCATTTGGGGAAATGCCAACCCCTTTAGAGTGGCGCAAAGCCTTCCACCCTCAGAGCCAGGATTTTAAGGCTTTATAACAGGTGAGCATAATACCTATTTACAATCTAACAGAAATATTTGTGAATTGACTATACTACACATTGGATGTTCCTATTGTTTTTATCTTCCCGGACAAAAATTTCAGCAGGAAATAGTGGTGGGATGCTGCCCTAAAAAGCATACCGGTCCAATTTACAGAGCCAAAATATAGGCTCTGGAAAATGTGAGTGATCCATTTATCTACCTCATTTGAAATTGCACAAGTGTTTTACAATCTGCACTATATAATATATTTTTATCTTCTATATCTGTATGTGACGTATACGACCCAATCAAGACCCTGTGAGGTAATTCCTCAACATTTATAGCGCTCCACTTAAGGTGTGTGTATATATATATATATACCAAACTTGAACAAACCTTAAAGAGCTGGAAGGGGGGGAAGTACCTCTCATGGGTGGGCAGACACATACAAATCCTGATGCAATTCCTTAACCGACTAAACAAAATGATAACACACTGATAAAACAAAAAAAACAAAAAAAAGACACACTACAGGACAGAAGACATTTTGGACAGCATTGATCCCTCAAACAAATGCATGTCTGGGACAGGTTAGAACAGTACTTCTCCCCCCCCCCCCTCTTACCCCCTTACAAACACTCCTGTTTCTTCCCCCGCTTCTCTTGCCTACGTTCCCTCCTCACATGGTGGTACACACTGTAACAAAAACAACCATGAACACACCGATAGTACTAGAAATCAGCGCAGTATGCGCCGCTAGATAGTAAATATGAGGTGTTAACAGAGAGATTTTACTGGCCCGTTAAAGGGTGTTATGCACAACCTGCAATATAAAACATAACAACATAACCATCAAAGCAATCCATGTGTATGTACATAAACATTAAATGATAGATTTGAATCTACAATCACATTAGACATGTTGAGTGGATTACTTGGGATAAGTTGTACAACGATAAACGCTTTTATTGTTTAACTAATCCGCTACATTGCCACTTCCTGTATAATCATGTATAACCGTATATACCCATGTCACCCATGTCAACCATGTCTATTTCTGGTTTTGCATGCAAACTACAAAATCCAATAAAATGCAAACTGAAAGAAAAAAAAATAGCGACTGGGCCTCATATTATGGGGATGGGACCTGTTACCTGGAGGACATAGTCCCTCTCATGCCCCAACCTGTGGGTTGCTACTTCTTTTTAAATTATATTATTGAGGTTTTCTGCAATTACAAAATATAGAAGATTCAATATAAACACAATAAAAAGGAAAAAAATAAATAAAAAGGGGATTATACAATATAACATTTTGATCAACATAAAGTCTATTACAATGCAGTAGAATTGACTGTGGCCTATAACAATATAATGTATACAAATAAAAATGAAATTTGTATTACATTTCTAAACAATGCATTACATTTGATGTTTCTTTAATATTATTTTTTAAATTACTCAATTTCTAATATGCATGAGGACACTAGGACCAAGTGTCCTCGATACTGGCCCCCACCCATGGGTGATGAATAAAGCCCTTATAATAATAAAGCATAAGGGTCTAGTGTCATCCTCCCTCCACAGATGGGTACCATATGTTCCCCTGACCCTCACTTATGGGTGATGGGTAGGGGCCCTAGTAAGGATAATAAATGGGGAACTATTGTAATTCTAAAATAGATATGCAATTGTTCCACCGTCCAAATAATAACATGGGAGTGCTATTTGGTTAAACAGGATGTAGTATTGGAAGTTAGGATATGTAGTAGGGTGGAAGAGGCTGTAGTTAGGTATCTGGTAGCCAACAACAAAATTAGATTGAAGTCCTTACCCACCCCTCAATGGCTGTTCAGTCACTATTTTTATACATTTAATAGGTATGTCTCCTTGTCATTATAGTAATACGGAGGTCCTATTGAATTTTTAATTTACTACTGTTTTCATGTGTCTCTGGCTGACAAATTAAATCCAGACCAAATTCAGGCCTGATTTCAAAAACCCAGACATTCAATTCCATCAACAATGTCCAGATTTTGCAGGGCCTATATGCAGCCGGGTGTTTTTTCCCATTAGGCAGAGGGCCATTCAAGCTTTAGTGAATAACCATGTAACAGGTTGAATTTCCAGAGTTCCCCTTACCATCTCTATTTGCTTTACATGTAACCCCCTATCTTTATCATAATTAAATATGTAAATCTAGTACTTTTGACTCTTGATCTGACTGAATTATTTCTAAACTGTATGTATGGTTATTTATATACATTAATAATATCTTCCTAACCACAAACAAGGAGTTCTACGAAGTCAGCTAAACCAGCACTGTTAGAATCTTACACACTATAGGGTCAGGAAAACAAACATGTTTTCCTGACACTATAGTTTTTAAACCACCATCTAGCCACGCATAGCCACCCTAATATATAGTAAAATCATACTTGTATTTTAGTATTCTGCCCCGGATCTGCCTGCTATGCTGACATCATAAATTATTCTTTGAGATAATCACAATTCTTTCCTATAGGTTAGGTTAAACTGTCAAGGATGCAGATCAGGGGGCAGAGCCATCACAAGCCAAATACAGCATTGGCCTATTAGCATAGAGATGTCTTGAATCAATGCATCTCTATAAGGAAAGTTTAGTGTCTCCATGCAGAGGGAGATGACACTGAATTGCAGTGATGCACAATGTGCAGCACTGCCCCAGGAAGCACTTATAGTAGCCATCTGAGGAGTGGCCAGTGGAGGCAGTGTCAGCCTCAGGCCTTTAGGTGCCCTGTACAAAACATCTTCACAGCCTCCCCCCCTCCCCCCCCCGTCATCCATGTATGATGTATGATGTAATGTTTGTGTTGTCTGTGTATGTAATAGGTGGGATGACTGTGTGTGATATTTGTAATGGGTGTATTAACAGTGTGATATGCGTGTATTGGTTGTTTGTGATATTTCTGCTGGGTTTATTGCCTGTGTGTGATGGTTATTTAGCTCAGATAAAAACATGCATTTAGGCCTGTGTGTGAATGCAGGTGTATATTTTTGCAGAGTTATGTGCACACAGTCCCACAGTCAGATGCACACAGTTATACATATACACTGTCAAATCCACCACATGCACATAGTCGCAGGCAGATCGTCACATACACAGGATGAGGCAGAAACACACAGGTACAGGCAGTAACAAACATACCCAGTTACAGGTAGATAAACACACTCACACACAATTACAGGCAGACAGCCACACACACAGGCAGCCACACACACACACAGAGGCAGACGGCCATAAACACAGAGGCAGGCAGTCATGCACACACAGGCAGACAGCCACGCACACACACACACACACACACACAGACAGTCATACACACACACATAAATACAGGCAGACAGTCGTACACACACACAGGCAGACAGTCATACACACAGACACACACACACAAATACAGGCAGACAGTCATACACACACACAAATACAGGCAGACAGTCATACACACACACAGGCACACACACAGGCAGACAGTCATACACACACAGACAGACACACACACAGGCAGAGAGTCATACACACACAGACAGGGCCGGACTGGCCCACAGGGATACCGGGAAAATTTCCCGGTGGGCTGCAGCACCTGGGGGCTGCAGAACTCTTACTCCCTATAGAGAGGGAGCCCTGCAGCCATTTTTTAATAATATCGCGCCTACCGGCCGCATGTCGGTGCCTGTGCTGTATGACTGCTGTCAGTATCAGTGAGTGTGCCGGGAAAGGGGGGACAAAGAGAGGGGTAATAGAGAGACACAGGGGAAGGAGGGACAAAGAGAGGGTTAATAGAGAGACACAGGGGAAGGGGGGACACACAGATACAGATGGGGTAATAGAGAGACATCAGGGGGTGGAGGGACAAAGAGACAGATGGGGAAATAGAGAGACACCAGGGGGTGGGGGGACAAAGAGAGAGGGGTAAGAGAGACACAGGGAAGAGAGGGGGAAGAGAGACACAGGGGAAGGGGGGGACACAGAGACAGATGGGGTAATAGAGAGACACCAGGGGATGGGGGGACAAAGAGAGAGGGGTAAGAGAGAGACACAGGGAGGAGAGGGGAGAAAAAGACACACAGAAGGTTTATTGGGGGGACAAAGAGACATACAGAAGGGAAGGGGAACAAAGTGACACACAAGATTTGTGGGAGGCAATGCTGGGCTGGGGGAAAACGAGACACAGAGTGGCTGGGAGAAGAGAAAGAGGCACACAGAGTCTGGAGTTAGAAAGAGACACAGATGAGATTTGGAAGGGGAGAAAGAGAAAAAGGGGCTGGGGCTAAGACATACACAAAAGGGGCTGGGGGAAGGAGACATACAGAGGTTGGAGAAGGGTAAAAAGAAACACACAGGGGCTGGGATGAAGTAAAAGATACACAAGGGTCGCTGTAAGAGACAAAAAGGAGACAATTGGGGGCGGGGCCTGACCACGGAGCTGAGAGGACGTAAGCCTCCTGAGCTCCTGCACCAAGCTTTAAAAATAACAGTCTCACACGACCCAAACGACGACTAATTGGGCCATAAAGGCCAACAAAAGTGAGGGGACATCAAAAGGAGCGAAATGACACCCCTTAAGCAACAATCCGAGACCTACTCACCCGACAAGCGCTTGAGGCCTACCCACGTGGCGTGCGCAGGAGAGGCGGCCGCTCTCCCACCGCCACAACTAACAGCCTCGGAGCATACGAGCCCTTGTCCCCCCCCCTATGGACCGGCGGGGGTCATCCCGGTCCGCCTGCCTACTGGGAGCACTCACCTACGGGTCGCTCAAGAGAGTGGCTCCGACCAACGGGACGCATATGGCCTAGCCAAGATGGCCGACAGCGGTGCAGCCCACCAGGAGCACCACAGCACAAGCGACTGGGCAGCGACCTTTCGGGCCAAATTTGACGCCGTATGCCGGCGATTCTGGGAGCGACTGGAAGAGAAGAGTCGACTCCCTGCTCCGGCACCGACTAAACCGGCGGCTCCACAATCTGCGCCCCCTCACAGTCAGCTGTGTTACCCGGATGCACTCACAACACCGCGGAAGCGGGCAAACGCTGGGACTGCGGCTCGGAGGAGACCTCACCGACCACATGGTCGCCTGCATAAGCAGCCCAAACCAGCTATGTCAGGCAAGCAGCACAGAGGGCGCTACCAGCCGGCAACGCAGAGACCACCCTGCAGGACCCAAGCAAAAGCCTACCAGACACACCGGAGAACTCCTCACAGATCCGCTACAACAAGGCGCCTGAGACGCGACAGAGCAGCCACAACCCTCCACCTCTCCACCCCATGTGCCGATCTACCGCAGCAGCCCAGAGGATATACCGGTGAGGTGCTGACACATAACTCTCAGGACACTGCTCCGGTTCCTGCCTTGACAGAATTCAGCACACCACACCAGCAGATCGCCACTATGGGCATTGGCTGACCCCGGGCGGCAAAGTGGACTTCCCCACATTATAATACCTAAGTACTGGGGACGGCTCCTGTATCGCTACTTATCCATGATATGCATGCTCTATATATGTTACAGGCAGCCAAGCAATTACTATGCATACTATAACATTAAAGGTACACATTGTTAGTAAACTCTTGAATGCCAGTTCAGGTACCAACTGTAGTCTACCTAGATTGCATAGCTTAAAGTATGATTTAAGTAACTAAGCCTGATAATCTTACATGTCTTTTCTCCATGCTAGTAACTTAGGTTAAATCCCACTCTGATGGAATAACTATTTAGTTAAGCTTGAAACTTGTGCTAACACTCAGTAACTAATCTAAAGCAACAATTGTACTTCACCTGCCATACTATGTGTACTACAGTGCAGTTTAATCAGCTATTACTCTATACAAAAATTGTGCAGAATATTCCACATGCCAACCAACTGTTAAATATCTGTTTTCATGCTTGTCATAGCTTTTAGGGCATGATGAGCCCACATGTTATATTTTCATGCACACCAAAAATAAAGAATTTAAAAAAAAAAAAGGAGACAATTGGAGACAAGATACACTAAACGAGGTAAACTTAATAGATGTAAATTGATGTGATCCTGACAACAATACACACACATATATATATATATATATATGTGAAGAGCGCACTCATAGGACTTCAAAATGAACAAGATAACTTCATTTTTTTTTCTGTTGTGCTGCCGCATACTTTCACAATTTCAGTCCCATTACTAAAATGTCCTTAATAGGCCAAAGTAGTTGTACTGAAACATTGATTACATGCAAATGTACAACTGCTTAAAATAAAGGCGCTCATTTGTTTATTTTGAAGCCCTATATGCGTTCTTTCGTTGGAGTAATAGTTTTCAATTTTATTGGTCATTATTGGGCTGGTATAGATTTTTTTTCCAGGGCTGCTTTTAGTTTCCAGTCCAGCCCTGCACACAGACATTCACACTGACAATCACACATACACACAATCACACACAATCGCTCTGTTCATTGTGGAGGCAGTGCAGCTCCTGGAGACTTTTTGTTGGGGAAGCAGGGTCTCCTTCTTGCTTCTGTTCCAGCAGTTATCTGGCACTTTTAGCTCTGCCCTGCCACACGGGAAGCTCCGACCCCGCTGCACATGAAGCTCCACCCCTCCGCAATTTATTTTTTTAAATCCCGGCCGGCCATGTGCCAGCTGTGTCGGCCACATGGCGCCCCCAGCTCCATTGCGCCCTGTGCAGCCGCACAGCTCACACACCCCTAAGGCCGGCCCTGAGTGGAGGTAACCCTAGGCTGTAATGTATACACTGCATTTTCTCTGAAAAGAAAGTGTTTACTGCAAAAAGCCTGAAGGCAATGATTATACTAACCAGAACAAATACAGTGGTGACTATAGTGTCCCTATAATACATGTTTTTATCTCTGTATATTTTCTAGGTAATTAAAATAGAAGCACACAAATAAGTCTAATCTGATTAATAATGTTAGTTACCTGTACAAGTTGAATATCAATGGTCTTCTTTTGAAAATTATACTCAGGGTGTCGAATAGCTCTTATAATTCCGAATTCTTTCTGTTCTATTTTGTTTTTACAAATGTCGTGAGCACCCAGCACAACTATTGTTTGCTCAGTCCTAGAAGTGAGGACATTGTGTTTTTTTAAATTAACATTCTAATGATTATTGCATTCATTAAAATTGCAACTATATCAAATAAAAAGGTTTTAATATTTATTTATTTTTTATAACCAACACCATATGGGGATTCTTTAAACAACACAGGTTAGTAAATTACATAAGGATGATAAAGAAACACTAAACAAAGATAATAAGACAGTGGGTTTCTATTCTCCCATATGTTGAGTGATGGGGAATTGTAGGTAAAATGTGCTTGGCCCACCTATGAACTTTAAGACCGGAGGTGACTGTCCCCCTAAAAGTAGGGTGTTTTAACAAAAAATATACTAATCAAGGATCTTAAGATGCTGCCATATCTACTTGTCCTCTGGAACAATTTGATGGACCCACACTAAATATGAAAGGGGCAGGGAGCTCGAGTCTCTGGTTCCAGTTTCACTAGTCCAATTCATCACACACTTTTCCAGATAATTAGGACCAGAGACTGCTCAGTTTCCAGTCAGAGGCAAATCCTCTTCTCCAGATACAATATGATAATAACAGACCTCGTTATAACTCTGCTCTAAACAGTGTACATTAGCAGTTTTGAATTAAACGTTATCATTTTAATTTAAATAAACTTAAAACTGTATATTTCAGGTAGAAATAGAAAGGTTTTCTGTTTGGATTACATTAATTTCAAACACAAATGTCAATTTTACACTTTTTCTGAATTTTTCTTAAATTAGCACCTATTTTATGTGTACTCTGGCATTCAATGACTTGTAAAGCTAAGGGAGCAGGTATCAAAGTTGTGTAAAGATTTTATCAGAGAGCATAGAAACCAGTAGTATACAAATCTAGGGCTGTCAGACATAGGTATTTGCTTGTACACTAAACTACATTGTGCTACATCCACATTTTTGGCAATCAGTGTTTCTTCTGAATACAGTCACTCTGTATCAACTGGAAATAGATGTACAGTTTGATCTAATTTGTGATTCAGGGTTCTATCTGTGGCATTAAAAAAAAAAAGATGATTGGCAGGGAAAAAAGATGAATGTTTATTACCCAATAGCTTAATACCCAATGGATTTTTCTCATGGTACATAGCAAAATGTCGGGCTACTGAGGACTTAGTATTGTTGCGAATTATAGCTGTTCTATGTTCGCGAAACCTGCATTTCAGGGGCCTGGTGGTTTAGCCCACATACTGCCGATTACACGGGCAAATTAAAGGTACACTACAAATGGAGTGTTACAGGTAATTACAGATTGCACGAAAAATACCTCTGGACTGTTGTAAGGGCTACAACTAGAAACAAGATGACAAATAAAGCCACAGGTAAGACACTTAGGATGACCACAGCGTTTGTTGGTAGGGCACTCTTTTGTGGCTCTCACTTTCTGCTCATTAGGGTGCCGTAATTTAGAAGGTGCTAGAATATTTTTTAGGCTGGGAGCTTTCCTGAATGTGACCCTAGGAGATTCTGAAATACAAAAAGAAAGCCAGGGGTCTTTGGTCAAAATGGGCCAATACTTATGGAAAATCCCCATAGTAAATGTATTAACTACATATATATGGGATTTTCCATAAGTATTGGCCCATTTTTTTTGTTTATCCTGGCTTTTTCATTATTTACCAGGATTTGTATATCCATTTGATTTCTTAGTGGCTATTTACCTTTTAGCAACAGATTCAGTCCGTCATGTTTTCATATGTCTTTTAAATTTCTTGATCAGAAGGTTTTTTTACTTATTAAATATACGTTTGTATTATAAGTGTTATTTTTATTTTTATCTTTATTTTAGTTTTTAGGAGCGCACATATACTTTTTCAGATTTTGAGTATACACTCTATTTAGGTCACTTGTAGTTATATGTTGCAGCCCATTTGATTGCTTGCTTCTAATTACACCTGTCTATCAGTTTTTTAATACATTTACTATGGAAATATTTAAATATAGATTTAAAAAAAATATTTGTAATATGTATATATTGTGTAGCACACTGAGTGGTCTATATTCAAGCCCTTTTGGTCCATCTGAATTGATTTTCCTGAAACAGTTTCATGGATATAAGTTATTCGAAGAGAAAAGCCCTATGGACGAATCCCTAATTGACTGACAGAAATATTTTTTTTTTGTGAATTGATTCAAACAAAATGTTCACTGTGCACTAGTGTACACTGTCTGGGAGAAAAATCACAACTCTATAAAATGCACTTCATATTATAAATCTGATTGTCTGCTGATAAACATACTTACATGCAACAATGAGCTGCAGTTAATACCCAGTTAGCTTTAATCAATGTCCCTCCGCACATTCCGTTGCTTGTGTTTAATAATGCCATATATGGTCTAGAGTGAGGCTTTACTTCATAGCCTCCAATGATCTCCATGCAATCACCTGCAGAACAGAAGAAGGAATACACACGCACGTTGCTGTTCAGTATATTGCCCTTCAATATGAGATGTATACTTACAGGATTAATCACTAAAGTCCAAATGACCCTGAACCAAATTGGACAAAGCCAACCAGCTATATTTGGGTCCATTCAGACTTCAAATTCCAGGCATTGTTGACAGAATTCATCAATGTCTGGATTTTGCAATCTAGGTTCTGACTAGTGCCGGATGGCTGAAATATGGACCAAGTTAATTGAATCCAGGCCTGGAGGCTTTAATACTGGACCAGGATTTAAAAAAAAAAAGGGCAAATAGTTTAAAATCCTCGGCGGCGTGAAGGTTATTATATTAATTATGTGGCAGCAGGAAATTTGACATTGTAAATATCAATGAAAAGAACAGCTAAATTGGTGTAAAAAAATGAAATACATATATATATATATATATATATATATATAAAAATGCAAAACAAATAGTGAATGCTGCCACTCTCAGGGTAATTTCCAAAAGATCTCCAACCAATGTAAAAAATAATACATGCCACATTAAATAGGAATTAATTAACACATAAAAGGGGGCACATTAAATGTATTTACTAAAAAACAAAGAAATAACACTCACAAACACATATGCAAATAAACTATGTCAAAAAGAACACAAAAGCCTAAATAGGCCCAAAAGTTCCACATCTGAATCCACCTGAGATAGAATTGAGGTTTGAATATAGAAGAGCGATAATTATGAAGTTCTAAAATAGAGTAGAACAATGACAAGAGAACATACAAAGTACAGGGGGAAGAATGCAACAGTGCAAAAGAGGAGAACATTAATATAGATTACACTGGATTATAACGGACATTGAAATGGAAAAAAAAACAACTACACCGCAGAGAGTGCTCAAGATTAATGAAATGAGGACTAGATAGAATGGGAGAGAGATTACAAGTGCAATGGGAAAGAAGGATCAGAAGTAGGAGATGAGTGGAGATGATGAAGAAAAAAAAGAGTGAATAATGTAAAAAAAAAAGGTAAAGATCTTTATAAATGATAGGGATTTTGGAAGAGGTGAGATCAATGGAAAAGAGTGGATCGATGAAGGAGACATGGGAATAGTATGGGGTAGCATTGTAAAAGTCGGAGAGAAACCAGAAGAGAGATGAAAAGGGCAAAGTGAAGGGGACAGAGCCTGCTAGGAAGGTAAAAACATAAATGGAAAGAAGTGAGAGTTTGCAAAATAGAAAGGAGGACCAGAAAGAAAGGAAAAATCACACTGAGTTGGACCATGAAAACAAATGGAACTTATAAGATGTAGATGGATTGTAGGAGATATATGGACTGAGGGCAAGATCTGAGAGATTTAGGGGACGAAGACTGAATTAGAGAGAATTTGCTGACGATTGAGAGTTCTTGAGACTACGGCAAAGTTACCATAGAGCTGAAGTTAAGAGTGATGTGTACATAGGGTATAAGAAAATTAGGTATAAAGGGTAAGAGCTAATGGAACTGAGGGTAAGATACCAATAGACTAGAGGTTAAAAAGCCAGAAAAAAAAAAGCTGCAATGAATTGTAATAGACTGATGGTACACAATATTGGTAAGGAGAAATGAGACCAGGAGATTCAGTGACTTCCCACCTCCCCCCAATTTAGCCCTAAGCTCCCCAATTCAAATAGTAAGAAGAAAAATAATTAAATGTTTACAGATCCTTATTTATTTTGGTACATATTTGTTAGATCAGGTACAATCAGCCAGTTATTTTGTTAGACCTATACTAAACCCAGAAATATTGATAATTATTGAGGGAGCCTAAAATATAGATTACCCCCATTCAAACACAGATACAAATCTAGCAAGCAAATCTAGTTGATATAAGTGATCTAATGATTAGCTACCAAACTAAATATATGTTTACATTTATTTTGTTAAGTGGGGGCTGGTGAAAGGTTAACCCTTTCAAAATAATTGAAATAATACACATCTAACCAGGCAGTGAAGAGACCTGCAGACAGTAAAGTATGCGGTTAAAAGATCTGTGGGTCCTAAAGAGAGGACCTAACACTAAAAAAGTTTGAGGACTACTGAGTTAGAGGAAAATGTTGGATGCATGCTTACCTCTGAAAATGCGAAACAGGAGAAACACAAACCATATATTGAGCAGTTCCATTGTTGAAAGGTATAGCAATGCTGAATGTGTTTGTTAAAGTTAGTTTACTTATATATGCATGGAGCGTGTCTACATATTTATAAAGACCGTGGTTTAAGTCTTCCTTGAACAATAACTATAACAGGAACTAGTATTTCATGTGGTCAATTTTGGTTTGTCATTTTATTTATGTGGTGATTATATTAGTCATATGAGTATTGAAAGCACACCTAGTTTCAATTCTTCACTACAAAGGAAATTGCATTGTAGTTCCATTTTCGTTTGAATAATTAATAATTATGTGGTAAAATAACCAGATTGGTGAGAGAGGATGCCTCATACAATATAAAGTGTTATGGCACTTGTCATAAAAGGATTGATAGATTGTATAGAATAGAGGGAATGTAGAGACATCTAATTTATTCTCTTGCTAAATAAACCATGCTAAACTAGTATATATTGATAGGACTGTGCCTCGATCTTACGTTGGTGGGAGTCCAAAGTGCAGAGATGTATGCTCACCCTTGCAGATAAATACAACCCACGGTAACCAGGTAAGAAGCTACCTGGGCTGTGAATCTGTGCACGGGGGCTTAGACAGAAAAAATAACCAGATACGAAGAAACAGACAAGGGCAAATCCAGAAGAGTAGTCAGACACGGTTCCAAAGGTCAGGGCAGGCAGCGAACAGGATAATCAAAATAGCAAGGGTCGCAAGCGAAGTCAGTCTGGGAATCAAGAAAACAGGAAACAACTAACTGACACTACCCTCAGTGTGAGGCAGTGTTATATACCTTGCTAATGAGCAATCTGCCTCAGGTGGATTATGAGTGATAGACATCAGCCACAGTGGAAGTCCAGCCCCCTAGTGCTGCAGTCAAGGCCAGGTAAACAGGGCTCAAACCATAAGTTCAGAAATGGGTCAGAGGCAGGAAAGCAGGCTTAGGATACAGAAGGCACAAAAATAAGTGTCCTAGTGGCAAAACACGTTATGGTTGATTTTGTTTGTGTTTTTTTTATTAATAAAAGATTATTTGGTTACCACTTTATGCCAATTAACCTTTTTAATACACATTTCAATATTTGGAATTTTTAGCTGGCTTCCTTTCATCACTGTGTGACTGCAAGTATATCCTAGATTGGGGTCATACCACCAACGCTGATATCATAGTGCAGTGGTCTGCACTAGACTTGTGAGTCCATTTTTATTTATGTCTATTTGCATAATTTTATATCACTGAAAGCACTATCAGTTGTTTTTTTTAATTTATTTTTCTCCTGAGTGTTGGATACCAACCCTCTGGAAGACTTTTACCACATATCCTTTAAAACGGAGATTATACCGCTGTACGCCCTTCACACCCGAATTGGCTATAGCTCTTTTAAATGTGAGTTGATTATATATAATTTTTTATTTCATTTATTTTGGTCTGTACATACTACATCATTGGCTTCCCTCGCTTTTGTCTTTCATATACATGGAGTGGTTGGAACACTTATGACATTGAGGACTCTACACCTTAAAGCACCTTAATAGATATTTATTTCTAAGAGAGACTCGACTACTGTGGAATCTTAGTCCCACTGTTCCAGTGAGACTTTCTATATTGTATTGTTTTTTTCTGATTATTTATATATATCCTTTATTTCCATTGCTATTCCCCTGGCGCAGCCCTTCTCCTGTTAGTTTTGTGCCATACGTTCCCTTTTTAGAGGGTTCAAGGCTTACCCTCTGTTGGCCACTGCCTACCACCCATATTTTATTTTAGCCACACCCGCATCCCTGAGAATTCCCAAAGAAGTCTCCTCGGACAAGGGAGAAGAGATGCGATTGGGGATCCAATGTCTACGTCTCAGAGACCATTCTGGGTGAGCCCCAGACGAAAGGGGATGCAGAGTCTGGCATGTCGACCGCTACCCATGAACAGGGGAACTTCATGGATACCAAGGGATAATGCATGTTTGATCCCAGAAATATACGCCACCCCCGCTCAGGGGAATGGGCTCCACCCGACCACCGCTTGAAATTTATGCATTACTGGATTCGCAAGCCGCTGGAGAAACACGTGCGCAAGCGGATGCGGGCAGAATGCCCTGGACCTTCTCTGCCCGACAAGGTGGCGTTTACGCCAGAGTTTGACCAGCTGATGCTGGCATTCATTGAGAGAGGTGGTCGTGACCCACGCAGGGGGATCGAAAGGAGATTTAAAGGGGCGCAAGATAAGCTCCTAGATACAATGGGGCCACTGGCCCGAGTGATGTACCTGGCGGATGACGCCTACACCAGAGCAGACTCCTTTACTGCGGACATGGTACGTGAGTGGGCACACGATATCAGGGAATGGACCCAGTGGGGTTTTTGGTTCCTGGGCAATACCAATGCGGCCCTCTCAACGGAACGGCGCCGCGCAGCACTATTCCGCATTGACCCAAAGTTGGCTGACCTCGGGGTGAAAGAACTAGGCCCGCAGGCACAGGGCAAGCTTTTTGGAGAGGCATTCATGAAGGAGCTCAACAAACATGTAAATGTATTCACTTCCCTGAACAGAGCTCGTACCTTTCAGAGGTAACCCCTCCCATGGTGTTTTTGGCAGGGCTGGTCGGCAGCGGGGCCGTGCCACCAGCCGCTTCTGGCCATCAGGCCCCCGCAATGGAGCTCCACAACCTTTCTACCCGCAACAGTCCTATCCGGACTCGGGTGCAAGACAATCCTATTCCTATTTCCAAAGAGGAACAGATAGAGGCCGGGGAGGCCGCGGACGTGCCTGCGCAAGATTTCCCACAGGAAAGGAAACCAAACTCAAATGTGCCTTTATTACCAGGACTGCCGGACGCGTTTCTCTTTTTTCCCAGAATTGGGCAGGTCTAACCACAGATGTGTGGGTGCTACAGACGGTCAGAGGTTACCGCATCGAACTACAGTCATATCCCAGTCAACACCGCCCCCCGCAACCCCTATACTTGGCAGACACGGACACCCAGCTTATAGAACGAGAACTGTGCGAGCTACACAACAAAGGCGCGATACAACCCGCACACACGCAAGGGGGCTACTTCAGCTACATGTTTCTGGTCCACAAAAAAAATGGAGACTTCAGGCTGGTGATCAACTTAAGGGCACTGAACGCCCACATTGTATACCGCCATTTCAAGATGGAGGGCATACACCTCTTAAGGGACTTACTACAAGAAAGGGATTGGTTCACGGGTCTGGACCTCAAAGACGCATACCTGTCGATCCCTATTCACAAAGAC
Organism: Pelobates fuscus; assembly: GCF_036172605.1. Lineage (NCBI taxonomy): Eukaryota > Metazoa > Chordata > Amphibia > Anura > Pelobatidae > Pelobates > Pelobates fuscus. The sequence goes on from NC_086321.1 coordinate 84,962,688, forward strand.
AGACGACCACTCCTTCGGTTCCTATGGCAGGGGTCCCCATGGCAATTCACTTGCCTCCCATTCGGCCTCAGCTCAGCACCTTGGTGCTTTACAAAAATGCTGAAACCAGTAGTGGCCCATCTCAGGACTCGAGGTATCAGATGTATCATCTACTTAGACGATATACTCATATTCTGCAGGACAAGTGAAGGGGCTTCACACCACACCGAATACACGATTCAACTGTTAGAATCACTGGGATTTATTGTCAACAGGGACAAATCGTCACTGACCCCCAAGCGCACTATCCAATTCCTGGGCTTCGAAATAGACTCCAGGTCTTGCACTCTTCATCTTCCAAATACCAAGGAATCGGCCATCAGGAAAGAGATACGCAAAGTCCTCAAACTCGAGACCATTCCCCTCCGACAATTGGCACGGATAATAGGTCTGCTATCCTCCTCCATCCAGGCCATTTTTCCGGGCCCCTTACATTACCGAGCCATGCAACAGCTAAAAGCCCGCTTCCTCAGACAAGACCCCACATACAACCAACCGGTACCACTGACGGACGAGGTACGACGGGAACTCGAATGGTGACTCACCTGCATGCAAGCGTGGAATGGACGAGCCATCTTCGGCAGCCACCCGGACTTCATCCTGGAATCGGATGCAAGCCGGTGGGGATGGGGCGCAACAGATGGGAACGCAGCCACAGGTGGTACCTGGACGAATCAGGAACTCACCATGCACATCAATTGCCTGGAACTATTGGCCGGATCCTTCACCATCCAAAGCCTGACGAAGGGACAATCCAATTGCTGCATCCTACTGCGGATGGACAACATCTCCGCAGTACGATACATCAACCACCTGGGAGGGACTCGCTCCCAACCACTAGCCGAATTGACGAAGAAGATCTTCGATTATTGCCTTCCATGCAACATCTCGATTCAGGCCGAACATCTCCCAGGAGAATCAAACATCACCGCAGACTGGTACTCACGACATTGGAGGGATACCAGCGACTGGCAAATATACACACAAATATTCGCCCACCTGAACGAGCAGAGAGGCCCGTTCATCCTCGACCTCTTCGCATCACGCAACAACCATCAACTACCAAGATTTTACAGCTGGCTCCCGGACCCGGAATGCACGGCAGTGGATGCCTTCACTCAACACTGGCCCAAACGAGGGGCGTATGCCTTCCCTCCATTTGCAATGATTGCGAGAGTACTTCACCACATTCGACGACGAGAGGTGACGCTAACACTACTGACACCACTATGGCAGAGCCAACCCTGGTTCCCGGACCTTCTCGAACTAACGTGCGAAGATCCACTCCTCCTACCGACCGACCCATATCTACTCAGGGACCCAACAGGGAACCCGCACCCCATGCTTCAGGACGACAGATTAACCCTGGTGGCCTGGACTCTTTCAGGGGTGCCTGGGACACCCACGAACTATCGGCTACAACTAAGGACCTGCTGTGGGACTCATGGGCCCCAGGAACTAGAAAAAGTTACCTATCTGCATGGAGAACTTGGCACAGTTGGTGCATGGGACGGGACTTGGATCCCTTTACAGCTCCTGTTCCTGAGATAATGAATTTTCTATCTTCCATCTTTGAAGAAGGCAAATCATACTGCACCATCAACGTCATCAGATCGGCTATATCAGCAGCCCATGTTCCATCCCAAGTGAGAGCAGTCGGTCAAAACCCTTTGATCTGCAGGTTACTACGGGGCATCAGGTTGAGACGCCCCCCAGCACCAAAATACCAACACCTCTGGGATGTGGAGAAGGTACTTACATTCCTGAAGTAATGGCCTCAGAATGAACTACTATCTTTAAGACAAATGTCAGCGAAATTAATTTTCTTACTGTACCTAGTCTCATTTCGTCGAGTCTCAGACATACGAGCTTTCGAATCAGACGCATTTTCTATCAACCCGGAAGGGGTCACATTCCAAATCTCAAGACAAACCAAAACCGACTCAACATCGATTTTCTATCCGTTCTTCACGTCAGAGCCCCAACTATGTGTAGTTAGGGCCTTGAGAACATACATGGCAGCAACGGAGACACTACGCCAGCCAACCAATTATTGATTTCATATGTTAACCCTTACGGTCCAGTCTCGACCACTACACTATCCAGATGGATTAGATGGCTCCTCACCCTAGCAGGAGTGGACCCGTCCTTCGGAGCTCACTCCGTGAGAGGAGCTGCAGCGTCTTCAGCCTTTTTAGCAGGCGCGTCGCTATCGGATATCTTACATGCGGCAGGCTGGTCCCAAGAATCGACCTTCCGGACGTTCTACTTCCGCCAGTCTTCTAACGCCGCTTTTTCTCTTTTGCCGAAGCGTTAAAATTGCAAATACGAAGCCTCCTGTCATGTTATAAAATTGAAGATTATGCTAGCGCAGTGTACTAATAATCTTAATTTTAATAATGACAGGAGGCGAGTATTTCCCTCGCTTTATTCTTCTTGATGTTCCCACCCTCGTCTCAAGTAACTTGGATTAAGGAATGTGGGATGAGTACCGAATTACACCCTAGGTAAGGGTAAATAATACGATAGATGGACATTAAAATGACAACCCATAGATAATCTAAATCAGCATAGAGTTGATATAACACTCATAAAACATATGTTTCATACGGTCCATTCCGTATCACTGATACTACTTTCTCTTTCCTTTCAGTTTAACAAATATGGATTACCGGGAAGACCTAACACCATTATCGCTTTCTAGTTGGATCAGACACGTTACCTGTTACATTGGAACTTGTGATGTCGCATTAATCAAGAGGAAATGATGGGCTATGCCTGAACTGATATACACTCTGACTCACTGTGATTGGTTCTTTTTTGTTTGTTTGTGAGTAAAGAAAGAAAGTTAATGCAAATACTCGCCTCCTGTCATTATTGAAATTAAGATTATTAGTACACTGCGCTAGCATAATCTTCAATTCCCCTGTTAGGCACCTGTGGGGCGACTACGCCTAGCTGTCTGGATGACATGGGGAGAACTGTGACAGACTAATACTAAGAAAACCAAATAGTATAGACAATTCTAAAGAAGATAGCACACACCCATGCAGCACAAACAGCAAATATTTTGAACTTTGCATAAAACACATTTTTCACATATTGTTCTTGTGAAAGACAATGTGATTTAATTATAAATTATGACCAGCCACTAGGTTAGAGCATTCATGTTTCTACAGCACCTAAACTAATTATATTTTTAGAACAGAAGAAACAAACCTAAACAAAATAAGGTCACACCAAATGAAGTACAAAAGAAAGAGAAGGGAAATAAATAATGTGATCAACTATATTAAGGAGTGAAAGTTCACAAAAGCAATACAATTTTTTTTCTAGAAAACTAGAGCAAAAGTATTATTTTGTATTGTAAAACTGGCTTTTGGAAAAGGATTTGTGTCAGGAACACAAATCTGTATTCCTGACCCTATAGTGTTAACACTACTATTTAGGTGGCTTGTCCCCTCTTAGCCCCCTTAAAAGGTATGAAAACGTACCTTATTTCCAGCGCCTCACGCCTCTGCTCTCGATCGGCCTCCTTGCTGACATCATTCGAATTTATGATTTCAGCCATTGGATTGGCTGAAATTGGCAAAGAGCTGAGATGGGGCGGGGTCAAATGCTGGCTTGGCCAATTAGCACCTCCTCATAGAGATGCATTGATTCAATGCATCTCTGTGAGGAAAGTTAAATTGAGACCCTGAATGGCAGTGCCACACACGGTGGCCACTGGAGGTGTCTCTAGGGAGCAATGTAAATACTGCCTTTTCTCTGAAAAGACAGTGTTTACATAAAGATGCCTGCAGGGGATGGTTTTACTCACCAGAACTACATTAACCCCTCAAGACCGGAGGGCGTACTATTACGTCCTTTTTAAAGCGGCTCTAAACGCCGCAGGGCATAATAGTACGCCCTCCGGTTTTTTTTCACTTACCCGGTCGCCGGCGATTGCGGTTGGGGGGACTCCCAGGGAGCCCCCCGCGGCACGTCTGCCCTCTTCAGCCCCCACGGGCCATGTGAGAGTGAGGTCCTTGCGAGGACCTCACAATCACATGGCCGGGAAAGCTGGCTGGTGCAATGCCAGCAGGGGGACTAACTGTAATGACAGTTAGTCCCCCTGCTGGCTGAAAATCTAATTAAAATAAGTTAAATAAGTGTAAAATATATATATATATATATATATATATATATACTTAGATCATATATATATTATATATATATGATCTAAGTATATATACACACATATAACACACACACACATACACTGTCTAGGTGTATTTTAATATTAATATATATATAATTATATATATATTAATATCAAATTACACGTAGACTGATACTGATTATATATATATATACCGTATTTATCGGCGTATAACACGCCCCGGCGTATAACACGCACCTCATTTCCAGAAGGAAATTCCAGGAAATTTCCACCTCTCCCATAGTATTCCCCCCCCTCATCCCATAGTGTTCCCCCCCCTTTCCATAGTAATCTCCCCCCCTCCCATAGTATTCTCTCCCCCTTCCCATAGTATTCTCTCCCCCCTCCCATAGTATTCCCCCCCCATAATATTCTCTCCCCCCTCCCATAGTATTCTCCCCCCCCATAGTATTCTCCACCCCCCATAGTATTCTCCACCCCCCATAGTGTGTCCCCCCCCCTCCCATAGTGTCCCCTAGTGCACTTTCCCTCTGTCCCATATTTACTTACCTGTCTTGAAGCGTGGGCCGGCTTCACAGCGCGCACCGCGGAACTGGAACTTAAATTTCAGGTTCCGGTTTCCGGCGGGACTGAAAGGAAGTGTGCACACAATAGTGTGCACACTTCCTTTCAGTCCCGCCGGAAACCGGAACCTGAAATTTAAGTTCCAGTACCGGCGGGACTGAAAGGAAGTGTGCACACAATAGTGTGCACACTTCCTTTCAGTCCCCCTGGAAACCGGAACCTGAAATTTAAGTTCCAGTTCCGCGGTGCGCGCTGTGAAGCCGGCCCACGCTTCAAGACAGGTAAGTAAATGTAGGATATCGGCGTATAACACGCACCCATGATTTTCTCCCTATTTTCAGGGAGAAAAAGTGCGTGTTATACGCCGATAAATACGGTAATTATTGTTATATATATTTATATATAATATAAAGAAAATGTAAATACGTAAAAAAATAAAATAAAAAAATTATTAATAAAAATGTATTAAAAAAATATATAGATGTGTTTATTTCATTCTAACTGTATTGTGATATTAATATATATATATATTTATATCAAAATACACATAGAACGAAATAATATATATATCTATATACATAAATATATACGTATATATCACTATATATATACCTATATATAAATAAAAATATTAAAAAAAAATTATATATATATAGATATACGTATATATACACATATGTATATATATACATATATTAATTCTACACATATATTTATGTCATAATTTTACATAATTAGGTATCCTAATTAATTACAATTAGCGGGACCTGCCTGACAACCCATGCCGAAAGTATAGGGAATTTAAATTGCTAGCACTATATTTAACCCTATAACTTTCCAAGACACCATAAAACCTGTACATGGGGGGTACTGTTTTACTCGGGAGACTTCGCTGAACACAAATATTAGTGTTTCAAAACAGTAAAATGTATTACAACGATGATATCGCCAGTAAAAGTGAAGTTTTTTGCATTTTTCACGCACAAACAGCACTTACACGGACGATATTGTTGCTGTAATACTTTTTACTGTTTTGAAACACAAATATTTGTGTTCAGCGAAGTCTCCCGAGTACAACAGTACCCCTCATGTACAGGTTTTATGGTGTTTTCAAAAATTACAGCGTCAAATATAAGGCTTGTGTTTTTTTCACATTAAAATTCGCCAGATTGCTTACGTTGCCTTTATGACCCTATGGTAGCCCAAGAATAAAAATTACCCCTATGATGGCATACTATTTGCAATAGTAGACAACCCAAGGTATTGCAAATGGGGTATGTCCAGTCTTTTTTAGTAGCCACTTAGTCACAAACACTGGCCAAAATTGGCGTTTTTTGCATTTTTCACACACAAACAAATACTAACGCTAACTTTGGCCAGTGTTTGTGACCAAATGGCTACTAAAAAAGACTGGACATACCCCATTTGCAATACCTTGGGTCGTCTACTATTGCAAATGGTATGCCATTATGGATGTAAATTTATTTCCTGGGCTACTATACAGTCTCAAAGGCAACGTAACCAATCTGGCGAATTTCAATTTCAAATGTAAAACGCTATATTTGACCCTGTAACTTCCCAAAACACCATAAAACCTGTACATAGGGGGTACTGTTTTACACGTGAGACTTTGCTGAATACAAATATGTGTATTTTATTGCAGTAAAAGCAAACAGTATTATGACATTGACAGTTAAAATGTCATGTAGAACTAAAAAAATCAAAAAAATCTTATTTTTTCCAATTTTTTTCATATTAAATTATGTTTCATAGCTAAATATTTGATATTAAATGAAAGCCCTGTTTCCCCTGAATAAAATGATATATAATAAGGGGGGTGCATTTAATATGAAAGAGGTGAATTACGGTTGGACAGACATATAGCGCAAATGACAGGTTTTGTTTACATTTTGTTTCGTTCATAACTTGTATATTTGGCTGCGTTCTTAAGGGGTTAAGCTGTAGTTGTTCTGATGACTATAGTGTACCCATTAAGTAAATATTGGATAAAATCTCCATCACGATTTCAAATCCCTGTGCACATTTAAATAACAGGAGGTTTTTAGAATCACTCCAATAGCCATAAAAGTGTAAACTCACCTGCCCAGTTAACGCAAATCTTCTTAGCTGAGTCCTACACTGACAACTCCCCTTGCTACTTTTTACTAAAAGGAAAAAGGCAGAAAAATGGATTATTGTGAATCTCTATACACTTATTAACCTTTCATATACTCCCTCTAGCATGTAAGCTCATTGAGCAGGGCCCTCAATCCCTCCCTTCATGTGCGTCCAACTTGTCTGGTTACAAATACGTGTCTGTTAGTCCACCCATTGTACAGCACTTTATAAATAATAATATTAATAATAAGACACACATGGAATGGGTGGGTACATTGTAACATGCCTGTGTACTGCTAAAGCAAATACAAAAAACACAAAATTAAGCCTTGCACTGAAACTCCCATTCCCACTTTTGAGCAGCATCCATGCCTGTAGATCATAAAAAAAAAAATGTACCTGTGTACTATCCCACATCCCTAGGTTGGAGGTTTTCAATATCACTCCAATGACCATTAAAGTGAAAGCTCACCTGCCAAAAATACAGAGCACAGTGTTTTTGATTTACACATGAAGTGAGATAATAAATACACATTAACAGAGTTAGTTACAAAATGAATTCAAAGTGAATTTAAAATGTAAGGCCAGGGTAGCCAAATTGAAAGCATAGCTGACTTGGAGAATTTCTCCAGATTCCTAACCTTGCAATTCACTTTGAATTCTCACTTTAGTAAATAACCCTGTGCATATACATGGAACAGCCACAACATTAAAACCACTGACAGGTATAGTGAATAACATTGCTTATATCATTACAATGGAACCTGTCATGGGGTATATTAAGAAACAAGGTAACAGTCAGTTCATGAATTTCATGTGTTCGAAGAAGAAAAATATGAGCGAGCGAAAACATCTGAGTCAAGGGTGATGGCTGAATGACTGGGTCTGAAACTCCCCAAAACAGCAAGTCTTGTGCGGTGTTCCTGGTATGCAGTGGTTAGTACCTACCATAGGCGTGCCTCCTAAAGCACAAACACACGCCGCGTGTATATGTATGTATGTATGTATGTATGTATGTATATATATATATATATATATATATATATATATATGGGAAGGTGGAGCCTGGAGTTGTGGGAGGGGATTGACCGGCCTATATAAGATCAAACCTACCTCCATACTGAGCTGACGACCACTGGTTACTCCCGGTTCCAGTTTGCACCATCAGAATCTCCTTGTGCAAAATTCCAGGTCCACAGACAGCCAAGATACCTTCCAGGCAATCTCTCAGGCCCTCCGTCCACAGACCGTCAACACCAGAGTCAGCAGCCCGGAGAAAACGGCACTACTAGCGCCCATTCAACGCCCGGAGCAACTTTCCCATGCTCGGCAACAGTACTTCCGGGTCATCTATCCAGACTTCCAGGTCGGCCACCAGGCACCCGAAAACAGTGAGTAGTAAACAAACGCACCTGCTTACTGAACGGGGGTTCTATGCGACCGCACGAAAACATACACATAGAGCTCTTGTTCAAACGAACGGTAGTTGGTTCACACAAACTAACGCACAAACCAATATTCTCCCAGCATATACTCCTTTCACACAAATGAATTACCACGTACTAACAAACGAACAAGTCAAATCTCATCATTCAAATGAACCGTCTGGGAAAAAAAAATCGCACAATACCACCATCTACTGGTCAAACGGCTAACTATACTTAAAAATAAAACAGACTTGAAAAATACTGAACATGGGTTATAAGAATGGGTGCTATCAATCCCCTACATAGATAACAATCACTGGTTAAAATTAATTACATCAATCGCTTGTTGAATGTAATCAAAACAAACATGTACAATCACTTTACCGCCAAAAAAAATAAATAATTAAAATAATCTTTTGCATAGACGCTTGTAAAACATTTTTACCGCTGATACTTAAACAACCATCTGTATAGAGAACAATCGCTTGCCAAACGTATTTACCACTAATATTTAAGAATCTTCTGCATGTAGAACAATCGCTTGTTAAACGCAATTATCACTAATATTATAAATTCCTCTGCTTAGATAACAATCGCTAGTTGATGGGATTTACCACTAAAATTTACAAATTCCTCTGCATAGAAAATAATCACTCGTTGAACGTTTGTAACGCTAATGGCTATAAAACTCCTCTGCATAGTCAGTAATCAATAAGTGTATGTATTTACCACTAATAAGTACAAAACGGCTAATTAGTTAGTAATAACTATGACGAATTGGGCAGACAGTTAAACACACAATATCAAGGTTTAAGTAAAAATGTATTTAACCTGTTGCTGTGAGATTGCTGGGGTAAAAAACAGGGTCACGGGGCATTTGCAAAGAAATGCTCACAACGTCATTATGTATTCCAGAACCCGAGCTATACTCACCGAATTTTCTTCCTTGTCATTTTTGACTTCTCTGATACTTACGGTACGTTAAATTACTTATATGATCCTATACAAAAGGAATATAGCAAGCACTAATCATGGTCATTCATATTTATTACAGTCAGAACCCCTATCATGTAAATAACCATGTCAACGATTACTACCACATAACAAGAATAAGTCTACAGTTCACAAGCACAGCCAGTAAGTTAAAAAAACTTCCCAAAACAATATCTGTTTCTAAACACAGATACTACATAATTACGGCAAACAACACAAGAAGTAAGAGGAAGGCAGCCGGCCATACTTACAGACACGCTAATCAGAATAACATACACATAGGTATATCCTAAAACCATCTTAGACATACCAGACACAAACGCTAGAAGTAAGTCTACGCTAGATTCAACACATACGTACAAAAGGCCTAGCAATCTTACTTTAACAGTCAAGTCATAATGCTCCACCAGTACAAACAATCATATCTATAAGAAAGAATCAATTAAAATACATGAAATTTAATAAGAATCACTTAATTCCCTTAAGCTGTTAGAGCCAGAAGTACCCGACCATACCGATCACCCCATAAGGGACCAACCATTGATACAGGTACGTATCACCCAAAAAATCAATCCAAAAAAACACACTTTATCATTAAGAAGTCACCAACATTACTTTTGGTTTCACAGGTGGCACAGGTTAATAATCTCAGAAGCCCCACGACTGATAAGACGAACAGGTACGTGGCCTCCAACATACCACTTTCACCAAACAGCGCTATACTGGCAGTTAGGGTACTTGAACGGGCCACACACAGGCAAAGCAAATCATAATCCTGCGAGACCAACACCCATCCTCACATAGAGGTTATCAGCCCAAACGGTCCAAATCATAGCTAGCTGTCTCAAACCGCTCTACTCAAGAGCTCTAGTTAAGACGTCACTTCTACCCATCCTCTTATACGTATTAAATCCCCAAAGGCCTAAATCCCGCCTTAACTCAAAGTCACAGAACAGGGCCAAATTATAGATAGAGCCTCTATCAGCCACTTGGCATCAGCAGGGCCTCACCATCCCACTAGTAGTTAAGTTCTTCACCACCCGGCAATTAAAAGCCAGATAGTGCAAGTTTTACAACTATAGCAAGTCAAAACTCACATCTAAATCTTATTTATAGTAGATCGCACGCGTCAGAGCAAGCAGACAATTTCTTTTTTTTTAAATTTGACAATTTTTATTCTATTTATAAAAAACATAAGGATGGGGAAGGGATACAGAAACCAAAAAAAAATATGAAAGGGGGAAGGTACAACATCCAATTACCATTTATCAGTTTGAAAAAAGTAGTTAAACATGGTAATACACAATACTTTAACCTATCCTCATAAGCCCTCCTAAGTCACAAATTCCAATATTCCTAAGCAGTTTTCTTTAACCAACGCTTGATTAATATTAAGATATTATATAATCATCATGTATAAGACAATATAATATAAGCTATATAATACATTATTGCTTTCCCAATCTCCACTTGTCCCATATATCCTACGTTGCTATAACATTTTGAGTAGAATAATATGTGTTAAAAAAACAACTTTCATAAATTTTCTGCTCATCCATCTCAGACAATACTTTCTGGATTTTGGGAATATTTGAAGTCTTCCAAGCTCGTGCAATAAGGCGTTGAGCCGTCAGTACTATATGAAAAATTTATTTTTTAAAATATTTGGAGATATTCTGAGGGCATGTACAATAGCAAAAACAAAATAGGGGCATATGGTAATTTAAGTTTTGTAAGATTTTGTAACAATATATGTACCTCCTTCCAAAAGGGTTGGAGGTGTGGACAGTTCCACCATATGTGAATAACTGATCCAATGTTATTTTGACATCTCCAACAAATAGGCAAAGCGGAGGGAAACATTTTATGTATCCGTTCTGGGACCATGTACCACCTATAAATCATTTTCTTGTTTTGTTCAATAAGTGAAGTGGATTTAATAAATTTCTTAATATTTATAGATATGTTGATCCATTGTTCCTGGGTAAGCTCCATAGCCAAATCATTTGCCCATTGTTTCCCTGGAGTAGAATCGGAAAGTGGTATATAATCTAATAATAATTAGTAGCATATGGAGATTGGTTTACATAATACAGATGGTTTTTTTATAAATAATTTTTTTTTCTAATATCGTAAGTTGTTCACCTATACAACAAGACAAAGGTTGTGTATTTTGTTTTTGTAAAAAGGAATGTAGTTGTCCAAAAGAGAATTGAGAAGTCAATGGAATATCATAAAGTGATTGGAGGGTTTGAAAATCCTGTAGGCTAGAGTTAGCATAAAAATAGATTAAGTGTGTAAGACCTCTCTCACGCCATGGTTTAGCATAGAAAGTAGGTATGCAATAAGTAAGAGCTTCTATAGGAGTAGCAGGGGAAATTAGATATCTGCTTAACTTATGTCTATGTATATCCCAGATTTTTATTAACAAAGCTATTTGAGGAGGGACAGCTTTTAAAGGGGGTCATAACTGTTTAGGGAGCCATAATATATGCGTAATGTCATATGGTGCCATAAGTGCTGTTCAATTCGAACCCACTGAGGAGGATTTTGACTGGAAAAATGTGATATGGCGGCCGCCAATATAGATGCATAATAGTAAGTACAGATATCAGGGACTGCCAATCCTCCTACCCTAGCAGGTGCTCTCAAAAGTTTCATAGATACTCAAGGGCTCCCCTTGTCCCAGATAAACGTAGTAATATCCTTTTGAATCGATTTAAAGTAAGACTGTGGCATCATTATCGAAAGATTCTGAAAAACATACTGTAATCTTGGAAGTATAGACATTTTGATAGTTATTATTCTTTCAGTCCAAGTTAGAAAAAGAGACCTCCATTTTAACAAATTTTGCTTACACTCCTTCCATACCCTAATATAATTACCTGCGCTTAAATCCGCTTGTCTTCTGGTGAAAATTATCCCTAAATATTTAATACTATCACGTCTCCATTCAAAGGGATATGTTTTATATAATATATTTAAGACTTGAGAAGATAGCTCTATTCCCAAGGCTTGCGTTTTAGTAGTATTTAACAAATAATAGGAATACAGATCATATTTTTTTATTATCTGCATAAGTATAGGAAGGGTGTTTAAAGGATCGATAATATAAAGTAAAATATCATCCGCAAAGGCGCTGATTTTATATTCTATTCCCTTAACTTGAATACCCTGTATAAGAGGGTGATTTCGAATTGGTTTGCAAGAGGGGCTCTAATGCAAGAACATACAGCAACGGGGACAATGGACATCCCTGCCTCGTTCCATTAGTTAAGTTAAATGGGGGAGATATGAAACCTGCCTGTAACACCTGAGCCGAGAGGCCTGCATATAAGGCGAAAATCTGTTTCAGTAATTGCTGTGGAAACCCATAGGCGAGCAATGTTTGTTGCAAGAAGGGCCAGCTGAGGCAGTCAAAAGCTTTTTCAGCATCTAGTGCCAAAAAAAGTCCGCCTCCTCTGGCCCCTCTTAAGTGATCCAAAATCAGTGCTAATTTCCTAGTATTATCCATCCCCTGTCTCCCCTGAATAAACCCTGTCTGATCATCTCCAATAAGAGACGGTAACACATCCTTAGGCCTATTTGCTAAAATCTTCGCATATATCTTTGCATCGGTGTTTAAAAGTGAAATTGGGCGATAATTTTTACATGCATCAAAGGGTTTTTTAGGTTTAGGGATGGTTACTTTAGTAGCTCGAAGCATCTCCGCTGGGAGCTGAAAAACTTTCAACAGATAAGGGCCTAGATCTTGTGCATATTTTCTGTAATAAGCATTAGTCAACCCATCTGCTCCAGGTGACTTCCCTTGTGGTAATTTAGCAATTGTATCTAACAACTCCGTAAGGTTAATTGGCCTAAGGAGTATATCTAGTTGGGTATTAGTAATCTGGTGTAGGTGAGCTTGGGTTAAAAATTTAGATATATCTTCTATGTTAATATTATAGATACTATCTCCTTTTAAATTATAAAAGTTTGCAAATTCTTGACCAATATCTATTGGAGTGATTTTCTTCAAGCCATCACTTCTCATTACATAGGGTATCTTAGAATTAGAATACTTGTTTCGAAGTCTGGAGGCTAAATATTTATTAGCTTTCCCACCTCTGTGATATGCCCTAGCTCTTAATTTATGAAGCATATGTTTAGTTTCTTCCGCATTAAGTACCTTCAGTCTCGCATAGAGCACAGTAAGTTGTTCCGCCAATTCAGGGGAGGGGGATGTTTTATTTTGTTTTGAAATAATAGCAATTTGTCTATAACAATCAAATAGATTTAAGCCATTTTGTTTTTTCGAAAAAGAAGCACGTCTCAAAAACAGACCTCTTATCACCGCTTTATGCGCTGACCATATTGTAAAATCCGAAACTTCCTCAGTCGCATTTAGCTGAAAATATTCTTGTATTCTTAACCTAATATCTTCTGTATAGACTACATCTGACAACAAGAAATCATTTAATCGTCATGACCCCCGACCTTGAGGAGAAAATGTCTCTGAGAGATCTAGATACACTGGGCTATGGTCCGACCAAGTTATTTCCCCTATCTTACATTGCGTTAATTTTGGTAAAAGTTTTCTATGCAAGAAGAAGGTATCTATGCGAGTATATGTGTTATGTACACATGAATAAAAGGTATAGTCCCTATCTATAGGGTGTAAAACTCTCCATGCATCATATAAATCATATTGATCTAATAATTTTATAAACGCTTTAGATAAGGTTTCTGCTCTCCGTTTATTCAGACCTTTCGGGGTTGCGGTCGTATCTAACCCAGGTGACTGAATACAATTAAAGTCCCCACAGATTATCAAATCTCCTTGTCTATATTGTTCAATTTTACTCAGAAGGGAGCTTAAAAAAATCCTTGGGTTATCATTGGGGAAATAGGCCGCTACCAATGTCATTTGCACGCTATTGAATTTACCCACCAATATAACACATCTCCCTCCTGAGTCCACATACTGTCTTTGAGGTATATAAGCTGTATTTTTATGAATTAAAATTGATACACCTTTAGATTTAGAGCTTGACAAGGAGTGTACCTGTATGGGGAATTGTTTACTAAAAATTGCTGGGATACTATATTTCTTGAAATGAGTCTCCTGTATACATGCTACATCAATTGCGTGTTTAGTGAGGTCTCTAAAAAGTAACCTTCGTTTTCCTGGGGAGTTCAAACCTTTTACATTATACGACACTAATTTCATTATATGAATCTACAGTAATACCCTTTATAATAATGGTTCCTACACATATTTCCTTTATATCTATACTAAGGCCAAGACCGCTTATATCGAACAATACGTTTTATGTTAACAAAATTAGGCAAATTGGATGAATAAAAAAGGGATAGAAAGGGGAGACATAAAAGGACAGGAAAAAAAAAAAAAGGAAAGGGAGGTAGGGAGGGAGGGAGGGAGAAATTGACGTGGGCAAAAAGCCCTGTATAGCTCCCTGAGTAGGAGCCAGAATGCCCCGAGTACAGCTCGGTTGCATACTATAGGAGTAATAAACGTGAGAATCCCTGTCACAGTGGGAACTCACGATGATGGTAACATGGAACAATATGAAACATTTTTTTTGTTTTTTTTAAAGAATAGAATAGAATAGAGCATAGAGAGCATTATTTAGCTTTAAATATAGCTCTTCAAACCTCCATGAAACCAATGTTTACCTATCTAGATGCAAGAACAACCTAACCAAACACCCCCCCCCCCAAAAAAAAACCTCCTATTACAGTGTTTAAATCATAATCTCAATTCAGCAGCTAATTGCTTTTACTCCGACATAGCTGTCTGCTCTACATTACTTTAATACACTGACAAAGGAGGTCAAAAATATAATTTCGAATTCTAGTAAATGCAATATTAATATTTCACACTCACCCATATTTATATATATATATCAAGCCCCCCTTTGAAGGTCTATTATCAACAGAGACTTTTTATTTTTTTATTTTATTTTTTTTCCTCTTCTCCCTTTTTTTTTAATTAAATTAGGCTAAGTAAATTACCAGAATTCTATTTATCCTGTGCAGTTGCATCTACAAACAAATATATATATATATATATATATATATATATATATATATATATATATATATATATATTTTTTTTTTTTTTTTTTTAATTAGGCTAAGTAAATTACCAGAATTCTATTTATCCTGTTTTTATTTATCTTGGTTTTTTTTTAATTAGGCTAAGTAAATTACCAGAATTCTATTTACCCTGTTTAGTTGCATCTACAAACAATATATATATTTTCTTTTTTTCCTTTCCCCTCCTCTCTTTCCCTATTCTTTCAAACTTTCTAACATTTTAAGGTTTTGTTAAAGTTTTCCCTACTAACTTCCATTCTGTTTGTATATTTGTAGAGCAGGGACTTTGACTAACATTTGTTACTTTTTCGGTATGCTCAACCCCCCCCCCCATTCTTTCAAAGTGGACAAGCCACTGATTTGGTCATCTATTACTGTCAATTTCCCATTTTTCCAAACTAGAATTTTTGTTGGGAAACCCCAACGATAAGGTATTTTATTATATCTTAATACTTTAGTAATTGATGCAAATTCCCGCCTTCTTGCCATAGTAAGTGGAGATAGGTCAGTAAAAAACAGTTAATACTTAGTAAGGGGAGGGTAGAGCTGGAGTCTTACGAATTGCTGAAAATAAAGCTTCTTTGGCAGTATATCGATTAAAGCACACAATGGTGTCTCGTGGTATATCTGCTGCAAGTCTTGTAGGTCTGGGTAGTCTATGTACTCTCTGTATTCCCCATATACTTTTATCCACAGAAGGAACCAAGGTAGAACATAATGTTGTTATGTATTCTTCCAACTTGTCAGCCAAAATTCCTTCAGGCACGCCTCTAAATCTGGCATTGTTTCTACGTGACCTATCTTCAAGTTCTGCAACATTATGCCATAATTTCTTATTTTCTTCCTCCAATCTGCTAATTTTCTCATCTAGGACATTATTCGCTTTACACAAATCATCAGATTTTTTTTCCCAAGTGATCGGTACGGTCACCTAATTCCGATAATTCCTGATGTATACTTGTTATTATATTGGCAAAGTCTTCTTTAATAGTTATCCTTAGATCTTGGAGTACTTGTTTTAAGAACCCATTATAGATGTGCCCCTCTTGATAACTATCTTGGGTGGGGTCTGGTTCCAGCTGATAATCCCGTGATTCTATTTCATCTTCTTCTTCCTGCATTTGCCTTTGCTTATCTTTTTTTGAATAGCGTGAGGAATCTGTTAGCTTGGTTTTTTTAGAGGGCGGCATCTCCCTTTTCTTCTCTGCTATACAATAATGAAGAGTAATGGAGATTAGTAGTAACAACAGTTTATAAAGCCAAATATTGAGGAGTAGGGCAAATTAGTTAATTAATTCCACACATCCTGAACTGCAATATATATTGCATCAAATTCTGATTCCTTACTTCCCTTCTTCCCTTCTTCCCTTCTTCCCTTCTTCTTTAATCATATATAAGTTAACTCAGTTAACTCAATTAGATGATTTATAACAGGTGTATCAGTTGTATCCTTTCACAATGTATCAATTGTATCAATTCTATCCATTGTATCTTTTAAATTAAATAAGTTGAACTAACAGTGTCAGTTAAATCACTTATAACAGCAGTGTCCATTTATTTAATATTGGTTAGTATTTTCAGAAATGTAACTCAATGAAATGTAACTCATTAGATCTTATTTAAATTATAATTCCTTTTCCTCAAAGTAATAAAGTGATAGGAATCCTAACTTTTTCCTCAAATCGCCATATTTTATGCTTACTTGTTTATCTTGTTTAATCCTGTAGCAGCTTGATGTCCACAATCTTGCTCAAGTCTCACTTAACAGACACTTAAGCACTGGTCCGTTTGAAGTACACTGTTCCACACTGCGAACAGGCACCGCCGGTCAACACACAAAGAAAACCTCCAGAAGTGTGTGAAAATGCGAATACCGCCGCCAGGAAGCCACTCAGGATCCGCTCAAAACCAGACCTCAGGGACGTCGAGACCATCCTCCCTCACCTCACCGAACCCACAGATGCGCAGGCAGCAGCAGCTGAAAGCTTCCAACAGCCGCCAGCAATCTAGCAGCATACAAGCAGCCCCAAGCGATCAAACAGCTTCAACAGCCCAGAAGCTCCTCAGCACAGCACAACAGCCCAACAGGATAAAAGCTCAAAACAGGTTCAATCAGAAAAACGCAAATTCAAACAAAACCCAAGAGGGGTAAGTAAAAAAAAAAAAAACCTAAGCTCTTAAACCTCGCTCCGTTCCATTACTCCACCCAGCTCACGGCATGAACGTCAACACGCCATTCACCTGCCGCCTATTTCTTTATACCCAGCACGCAAGCTAGACCTCCTACTCCAACTACGGTTCCTACAGCAGCATAAAGTCAAGACCCCTCTAGTCCCTGTTCATTAAGAGCTTGGACAATCCCAAAGATTGCAGCAGAACTCAGGCGTAGAGGGATACCATACCCGGCCACGGCTAGGTAAGCTGAATTGTACAAGATAATGATGATACTCTCACGGGGATTCAGACCACCATGACAGCCATGCTCGCATCTATCAACAGTCTAAACCAGAGAGTGGAGACATTGGAAACTCCAGCACCAGTCACAGTGTGTCCCCCTAATACCCCTCCTACACTAATCATCAACCAAACCGTCCCAGAGGGGAATGCCACAGGTACACAAAATGCACAGGGTGCGGATAGACACATTATCTCACCAGCACACATGGTACCACCCAACATCAAGAAAGATATTCTAGAGAGGAAAGATGTGAACCTTATGTCCTTACTCATGTCATCACAGGACATAGTAGAAAACAAGACCTACAACTTAGGGGACCTGTTGTAGTGCTCAAGGCCAAAGACCCTAGACTGGCAAAAAAAACTGTCTATACCAGATTTTGTTCTCGCAGTTTAACATAAGAATAGATTGGAGTCATATGGACACCGAGTTATTCTGTCGCCACTTTGCCAGGCTAGTACCACCAGCGTGCGCCATCTGCGCATCAAACGCACACACTACCAGCGAGCCCAGTTTTCCCACCACCAGCTACACATCCCCTAGTACCAGCAGGTCAGAACAGAAAGGTTGTAGGGATAAACTTCGTAGACTGATAGTGTTCTTGGGGAAAGCACAGGTGTGCAACAACTTTAATGCAGGAGGCTGCAGTTTCAATGCCTGCAGATTGTTGCACGTCTGCTCGATTTGCTGCCGAGCTCACGCCAAGACCATTTGCCCAAACTAACTGAAATCCAAGTTGACACCCTAGCCTTCTACCTAAAAGCACACCCCTCACAGGAGTTAGTGCAATTTCTAGTCACAGGGTTCACAGAAGGTTTTCACACAGGTTTGATCACACTCCCCACGGGCACACAAGGTTCAGAGGATCAAGGCAGAGGTTGTGGAATTTCTGACAAGAGGGACTACCTCTAGGAGAGACCTACTATAACTGCTTGGGTTCCTGAACTTTGCAATGAGGATAATTCCACAAGGCAGAGCGTTTATCTCAAGACTCCTTAACCTCTTACCAAACATACCCCCACAATGATAGTGTCATCACAATTGACGGCCATGCAGGGGCAGATTTGACTATGTGGAAATAATTCCTTACACATTGGAACGGGGTTAATCTTTTCATCCCTCCATTAACAGAAAACTCTCCTGTTTTGTGGACAGACGCAGCAGCACACATAGGGTTCGCAGCAATTTTTGGCAATGAATGGTTCAGGGACAAATGGCCAATAGAAATGACTACTCTCCCTTCCTTTAACAGCACTTCTGCCCTGTTTGAAATATATCCCATAGTGGCAGCAGCACTAGTGTGGGGCCACCAGTGGGAAGGGAAGACCATAAAATGCCTCACGACAACATGGCAGCGAGTGACATTATCAACAAAGGCAGGTCATCTTCCCTCACAATCATGAGTCTAGTTAGGAGACTCACATGGCTAGCAGCAACACACCAATTCCACTTTATATGTGAACACATACCGGGCATACACAACACAGCAGCTGACGCCCTTTCTCGTTGCAATCTGCAGGTTTTCTTCCAACAACATCCTTCAGCCAAGAGGATACCAAACAGGTCACCACTATTCCAGGAACTCATCTTGGACTAACAACACTAATGGCGCACGTGAGAATGCTGGCACATACAGCATTATTGGCTAACACAAGACGGTCATACAATCGAGCACTCACTTTATTTAACAGGTTTACCACAGAATATCATATAAAAAGCCTGTTCACATTAGATTATATGGTGGCCTTTACCTCTTTTTGCCACCTAAATCTAAAACTCGCTGACAATACCATAAAGCTCTATCTAACAGGTATACAATACCATGTCACAAATATATTCCCCAGCCACAGTACCTTCCTATCATCAAACCCAATTAAAAACATTTTAAAAGGTATCCTAAGGTTGGAAGGCCCCAAAACCACAAGACTACATCCAATAGATGGGGAAAAGTTCAGAGCCTTATCCGACATGTTAGACTCACAACCCTTCGAAACAGAAACAAACAACACCATCAAAACCGCTATGTTTCTGTCATTTTACAGGTTTCTAATGAATTTACAGTAGGGAACACCAGTGACACCACCAAGATGCTCACAGTGGAAGATCTAAACAAAGTAGGGGTCCACTACATTTTGACCCTACACACGACCAAAACGAACTAAATAGGGCCACCCGTAGACATACCACTGTTCCCCACAGGCAACAAGTGGTGCCCGGTTAAGTTACTAGACCTATCACTTTCAGCCCGTACAGGTGAAGACAAGGCCGATCCTCTTCTTCACTTACACGGCAACCCACTGACAACGTCCAGGTTCATGTCATACATAAAAACCCTAATCACAAAAATAGGGAGCGATCCAACAGCCTTCACAGGCCATTCATTTCGTATAGGAGCAGCTACCACTGCCTCAAGCCAAAACATTCAGGTACACATCATTAAAAGACTAGGATGATGGAAATCATCGACTTACAATCTATCTATACCACAACCAGATAAAGAGCTAAGACAAGCTGTAACGGCTACCCAGGTAGTAAGGGGGTATCAGCCGTTGGAGACGTCCTTTTCCTGGCAAGCTGCTGTGTAGTAATGGAGCTCTGAATCCCATCCACGAAATCCAAGGGTAGATTCAGGCATAGCTGTAAACTGGAACAGAGTAACGGTACAATAAATCCCCTCCAAGAACGAGACGAGGCTACGTTTTGAAAGGTCAAGCAGAATTGAGTGTTGGTACACACAGTCTGGTTTTTATTACAGTTGTGCACATACAGAACACACCTATGGGGAGGTATAAAACAGCCAATAAAATAACAGTACAACCCATACATTCCCTCCTCTCAGATAAACAGTTAACATAATTATTATACACACATTTTTACCCGAGTTTTGGATGTACCCCAAATACTTGGGGTACATCCCTAAATTCAGATAGCCCTAATCTAGGGGAACCACATATTTAAAAATCAGCCCATTCGGATAAAAGGTTTGGGAATTATGGAGCTTCAAAGTTTTGACCGACCGCACAGACTGTCAGGGCTCCGCGGGCAGCTGTGAGGGGCAGCTGTGAGGGGAGGCTGCAATCCTCTCGCAGCACTCACTCTCGGTCTGTCGCCGCCCGCGGTCCCCTCTCCCCTTACCGGTCAGCGAGCGGCGTCCTCTCCCCTTGACACGCCGCTCGCGTCCTCCTCTCCACCTCCCAGCGGCAGCATGTCTAACGCTGCACGCTGGGAGCCGGCACTGATATCTGAACGCCGGGGTCACTCACGTGACTCGGCGTTAAAGCTACAGCGCAACAATCACAGTGGGGGGTATAGATATCCCCCACGTGTGATTGTTTATTCTGATTGGAAGTTATCCAATCAGAATTAAGATAAGGATATAAATACTTACCTTTCCTGTCTCTCAGTGCCCTGTTGTGGTCTTTGCTTGCTAGTATTGATACTGAACTTGTGTTTTCTGGTTGCGTACTCTCTGGCTTGTTAAACTGACTTTGTGACTTTCTCCTACCCTTTGACCTTGGCTTGTTTCTCGTTATCCTGTCTTCTGGTTCCCCTTACTTGGCTTGTCTCCTGACTATTCTGTGTGTGCTTAGCCCGGCCACTCTAAGGTCCGGTACTGCACCTTTTCTGTGTGTGTGTGTGTTAGCGTGTTGGGTTCCCCAAATCGTGACACAGACACACTAGCCGAAAATAGTTCCATAAGATTTGACCTTGCGGTCGGTCCTCTTTTGTGTGGTAAAAAGGCACGAAAATCTTGCCATCCATTCTTTTCTTAATGGTCGCTAGCATCCCCATAGTCTATTAAGTCTTTCTACCGAACAGCAGTGTGTTCGGTAGTTTGGGCACGAATTCCCGGTGTTATGGAGGTCTTAGCGGTGTTCGCCTACTCGAGTGTCCGATTTTGGTTCCAGACGCTATACGGCAAATCACCGCTGATCGGGAATAAGATGGCCGCGGCCACGTGTAAAAGTCTCGAAATGGCAGCCACCTAGTAGGAGACAAGGAATTCGTGCGTTTGGATACGAATGGCAAATGTTGACTTGGGAGGCAAAATATCACATAATTAACAGCCGGGTGGTCCAGTGTTCGGTAGTTGGACTTGGCAACAAATATTGTAAGGTTCCGTTACACAAGCCTTTCAAGAATTAGCTAGTTAAAGGGACACTCCAGGCACCCAGACCACTTCTGCTCATTGGAGTGGTCTGGGTGCCAACTCCCACTACCCTTAGCCCTGCAGGTGTAATTATTGCAGTTTTTCATAAACTGCAATATTTACATTGCAGGGTTAACTCCACCTCTAGTGGCTGTCTATTAGACAGCCACTAGAGGTCACTTCCTGGGTTCTAGCACAGGTTTCCTGTGCTAGAGCGTCGCTGGACGTCCTCACGCTGTGTGAGGACCTCCAGCGTCGCTCAAAACCCCATAGGAAAGCATTGGAAGGATTTTTCAATGCTTTCCTATGGGGAGACGTAATGCGCATGCGCGGAATTTCCGCGCATGCGCATTAGGTCTCATCGGCCGGTGAGCGAGATTAGTCTCGCCCACCGGCCGACGTAATCACTAGGAGGAGCGTCGCGGAGGCGGAGACAGCGGCGAGGGACATCGCCGCTGTCCCAGGTAAGTGACTGAAGGGGTTTTCACCCCTTCAGTAACCGGGGATTGGTGGGTGGGAGGGAGAGGGACCCTCCAGTGCCAGAAAAACGGATCGTTTTTCTGGCACTGGAGTTTCCCTTTAAGTATACAGTCATGTTCTCATGTATTTGTAACAGTTTATTACGTATTAAAGTGGCATGGTTAAATATCCTTTTTGCCCTCTTTATTTACAGGCCCGCCCAAACATCGGTTTCGGCACACCACAACCGACTTTAGTTAATTCTAAGTTATCAACATTAATACGGCTTATTTCCCTGACCACAAATATATATAAATATATATAAAAAGAAACAAATCCCCTGCACTCGCGCTTTAACTCCTTCACTGCCAGGCGCATAAGCCTAAGCTCCAAAGATACAGATCCAATTGAGAATGGCTGCTCACCTGTGTGTTGTCCTGTTATTTGACCCTGAAGAAAGTCCTGAGCGGGGACTGAAACATTGGTCGTCATTTCAAACTTTATGAAATAAAGAATTTATATTTTAAAAGACCGGTGAGCAGCCATTCTGAATTGTGTGTGTATGTATATATATATATATATATTGTAGCGGTACTTACCTTATCCAGGGGCCGGATGCGGTCCTCTCTTCAAGCCGCGCGCGGTCCTGCGGCTGCACGAGCCGCGCGCGGCTCGTCCGACTGTTCAGACAGGAAGGCGGGCAGTGACCGCGAGAAGCGGTCACGTGTCCCGCCTGCAGCTAAGAGCGCGCCGCGAATCTCGGGCGCGCTCTTAAAGAGACAGTGGGAGCCTAAATTGCAAAAAGGCTCCCATTGGCTCCTGTCATGCCAATCACCCCATACACTTACCTGTTGGGGGAGTGGAAGTGACAGGAGCCAATCACATTAGTTTGAAGGCTACTTATACTTACCCTCTTCCCTTAGTTCCTGGCCCTATCGTGGTTTCTGCTACAGTTCCCTTTAGTGCTTGTTGTGTTCAGTTGTGTTTCTCCGTATTTGACCTTGGCTTTGTATTCTGACTTCGTTTTCGCTTTATCCTATTCTGTACTGTTTGCCGGCTTGCTGATTCCTGTGTACCAGTCCCCGGCTAGTTTTCGTTTACGCTGTCTCTTTGTGCCCTTGACCTCGGATCGTTCCTGACTCTGTTTTATCCTATTACGTCGAGTCCGGCCACTCTAAGGTCCGGTAGACGTATCTCTCCTCTGTACTGTCTTCTGTTAGGCTGGATCCTGCGTGTAGGGGTATATACTCGTTACATTACGATAGGGCCATGGACCCCGCAGATTTAGCTCAACAGATGGCGACCCATGAGGCTAGATTTGTAGAGCAGGATCACCGTATGGATCAAATAGCTCAGGCTCTCCAGACACTCTTAGCTAGAACCATTCCAGCAACCGCACCTAACCCTCCTGCACCCCTGCTTCCTGAAGTATCGACTATGCCTAACGCTACAGCACATTTAACGCCTCCTCCTAGGTATGGAGGGGATTCTAAGACATGCAGAGGGTTCATTAACCAAATAGAGTTTCATTTTGAAATGTATCCACGTTCATTTCCCACAGAGAGGTCTAAAGTTGGGTTCTTTATGCACCAACTTACCGACAAAGCACTTGAATGGGCAAACCCTATTTGGGAGGCTAATGGACCTATGGTGCATAACTTTCACAGTTTCCTAACAGCTTTTCGCAGAACTTTTGATACTATGAAAAAGTCTAAGAATGCCGCTAGAGCATTAATGAGGGTTAAACAGGGTTCTAGGTCTGTGGCTGATTACGCTATACAGTTTCGTACCCTTGCCTCACAGGTCGATTGGACCAATAATGGGTTAACTACGGCCTTCATGGAAGGTTTATCAGACTCTATATTGGATGAGGTAGCAGCTAAGGAGCTTCCTATTGCCTTAGAGGACCTTATTGACTACCTCATCGATATAGATAATAGGATTCGTGACAGGCTCTATACTAAGAACAGGAATAGACGTTTTGTTACACCTATTCAACCCAGAGTTAATATACCGGAGAGTGTTAAAGTATCTGAAGAGGAACCTATGCAATTAGGGGTTGCCAAACTCTCAGATACTGAGAAATTACATAGGAGAAGGGAGGGACTCTGCCTATATTGTGGTAAGAGAGACCATATGGTAAAGGAGTGTCCTCTGCTCCCGGAAAACTCTCGCACCTAAGACCTTATAGGGGACTGGCCTTGGGTGTGATTTCTAAGTCTCCTACATTGCCTCCTAACCGACTGCTTCTTCCTGTTTCTTTACATATGGGAGAGAGTTGTATAGTTGAAAACATAGACGCCCTGGTTGATTCTGGGGCAGCCGAGAACTTTATAGACTCTGGTTTTGTAAAGAGGAACAATATTCCCATCAGAGAGAAGGAGATACCCTTGGCCGTTGAGGCCATAGATGGTAGACCATTGATATCTCCTGTTGTTACTCACGAGACTACACCGCTACACATGTACACAGGGGTTCTACACTATGAAACCATTTCGTTCCAGGTCATCACCTCTCCCTCTTCACAGTTGGTGTTAGGGTATCCATGGTTACGTGCCCACAATCCCATTTTTGACTGGGAGACAGGGCAGATAAAATCATGGAGTGAAGCCTGCCATGAGTCATGTACTATTGAAGTCACGCCTGTGAATTCTATTAACGTTCCTACTGTTCCTCCTTTATCTACGACAATACCCTCTCAGTATTTAACTTTAAAGACTGTCTTTGATAAGAGAGAGGCTGACAAATTACCGCCTCACAGACCCTACGATTGTGCTATTGATTTGTTGCCTGGTACTATACCTCCTAAGGGCAGGGTGTACCCCCTATCGGTTCAAGAAAACCGTGTCATGGAGGAGTACATTAAAGAGTCATTAGACAAGGGATTTATTAGAAGATCCTCTTCTCCGGCTGGAGCGGGGTTCTTCTTTGTATCAAAAAAAGAAGGTGATTTAAGACCTTGCATTGATTATAGAGGTCTTAACAAGATCACCATCAAAAATGCTTACCCTATACCTCTAATAACAGAATTGTTTGACAGGCTCAAACATGCTACGGTATTCACCAAATTAGATCTTAGAGGAGCATACAATTTGATACGTATTAAAAAGGACCACGAATGGAAGACAGCCTTTAACACTCGGTCAGGTCATTATGAGTATACCGTCATGCCATTTGGGCTTTGCAATGCCCCAGCAGTGTTCCAAGAATTTATTAATGATGTCTTAAGGGACTTTATTCACTCATTTGTTATTGTGTACTTGGATGACATTTTAATATATTCTACTGACATTCACGCTCATCACAGACATGTTACAACAGTTCTGAAGACCCTTCTTGCTAATGGTCTTTATTGCAAATTAGAAAAATGTCTATTCGACCAGTCCGAGGTCCAGTTTTTAGGGTATTTGATTTCCGCCGAGGGTTTTCGGATGGATCCCCAGAAGCTCGCTGCAGTCATAGAATGGCCTCTGCCGCAAGGTCTGAAAGCCATCCAGCGTTTTCTGGGTTTCTCTAATTATTATAGACGTTTTATCAAAGGTTTTTCGTCTATAGTAGCGCCTATTACTCGTATGACTAAAAAGGATGGCAATACACGTGTCTGGTCTACTGAGGCACTTCAGGCTTTTGACTTTCTTAAAACTACGTTCGCCTCTGCCCCTATTTTACAGCATCCTGTCCCCTCATTGCCATATATACTTGAGGTCGATGCTTCCGATATAGGGGTAGGTGCTGTCTTATCCCAAAGAGAGTCTCCTGACAAGCCATTGCATCCTTGTGGATTCTTTTCTAAACAAATGTCCAAGGCAGAGAGGAATTATGATGTGGGTAATCGCGAACTCCTTGCTATCATTTTAGCACTCAAAGAATGGAGACATTTGCTAGAAGGAACTAAGGATCCTATTCTCATATTTACAGATCATAAGAACCTATCCTACCTTAGCGAAGCTAAAAGATTGTCTTCAAGGCAGGCTAGGTGGTCACTGTTCTTGTCTCATTTTAATTATATAATCACCTATAGGCCAGGTGACCGGAACACCAAAGCGGACGCTCTGTCCAGACAATTCGAGACTATTGACAAACAGGAGATTGATGTCACTCCTGTCATTCCCCCAGACAGGATAATAGCAACTACTATATTGTCTATTTCCTCGTCCCTCTTGCAGGCCATACAAGCGAAACAAGGCATGGCACCCAGCGAGAGGCCTAATGATAAATTGTTCGTTGACATTCCCGAAAGACGGGATATTCTGTCACTTTATCACGATACTAAGACTGCTGGACATCCTGGTATTTCCAAAACAGTGTCAGACGTTTCTCGGTATTTCTGGTGGGATACCTTACGTAAGGATGTTACTGACTATATAAGTGCTTGTACTACTTGTGCATGTATGAAAACTTCTCGTAGAGTTCCTTGTGGGCTGTTGCATCCGTTGCCCGTTCCCGAGAGACCTTGGTCTAATCTATCAATGGATTTTATTGTTGAATTACCCCCTTCGAATGGTAACACAGTCATCCTAATGATAGTAGATCGGTTTTCCAAAATGGCTCACTTTGTGTCTCTTCGCAAGTTGCCCACTTCCAAGGAATTGGCTCTTATCTTCGCTAGAGAAGTGTTTCGATTACATGGTATTCCCTTATCTATTGTATCCGATAGGGGTAGCCAATTTGTTTCCAGGTTCTGGAAAGCCTTTTGTTCGGAGATGGGTATTTCCCTCTCATTTTCTTCCGCTTACCATCCCCAGTCTAATGGAGCTGCTGAACGTGCCAACCAGTCTCTTGAGCAGTACCTCCGTTGTTTTGTGTCTCACCATCAGGACAATTGGTCTGACCTGCTTCCTTGGGCTGAATTTGCTCAGAATAATGCCACTCATGATTCTTCCGGCAAAAGCCCTTTTTACGTTGTCTATGGCCAGCATCCCGTTGTTCTTCCGGCTGCATTCTCCTCACAGGGCATGCCAGTTCTGGATGAGCATTTGGCTGGTTTGCGTAATACTTGGGAGCAGGTTCAGCGTTCTTTGGTGGACTCTGCTGCCCGCCAGAAGGCTCAGGCTGACAAGCATCGCAGAGCTGCTCCTTCCTATGTTGTGGGGGACAGGGTTTTGCTTTCCACACGGAATATTCGCCTCCGGGTGCCTTCTATGAAATTGGCTCCCCGCTTCATTGGTCCTTATCACATTATACATAAGGTTAATCCCGTTTCTTATGCCTTGGGTCTGCCTAAGAATCTGCGTATACCCAATGTATTTCACACCTCTTTGTTGAAGCCTTACGTACGCAACCGCTATACCCGGCATACTCCCCCTCCCCCTCCTGTCTCTGTGGAGGGTCATGAGGAGTTCGAAGTATCTGCTGTTATTGACTCTCGTTTTCTTAGGGGTCGGCTTCAGTACTTGGTACATTGGAAGGGTTATGGGCCTGAGGAGCGCAGTTGGATTTCTGCGGATGCTGTTCATGCTCCCCGCCTTGTACGTTCTTTCCATTCGCGTTTTCCTGCCAGGCCTGGTCCTGCCCGCCCGGAGGGCGTGTCCTCAGGGGGGGGTACTGTAGCGGTACTTACCTTATCCAGGGGCCGGATGCGGTCCTCTCTTCAAGCCGCGCGCGGTCCTGCGGCTGCACGAGCCGCGCGCGGCTCGTCCGACTGTTCAGACAGGAAGGCGGGCAGTGACCGCGAGAAGCGGTCACGTGTCCCGCCTGCAGCTAAGAGCGCGCCGCGAATCTCGGGCGCGCTCTTAAAGAGACAGTGGGAGCCTAAATTGCAAAAAGGCTCCCATTGGCTCCTGTCATGCCAATCACCCCATACACTTACCTGTTGGGGGAGTGGAAGTGACAGGAGCCAATCACATTAGTTTGAAGGCTACTTATACTTACCCTTTTCCCTTAGTTCCTGGCCCTATCGTGGTTTCTGCTACAGTTCCCTTTAGTGCTTGTTGTGTTCAGTTGTGTTTCTCCGTATTTGACCTTGGCTTTGTATTCTGACTTCGTTTTCGCTTTATCCTATTCTGTACTGTTTGCCGGCTTGCTGATTCCTGTGTACCAGTCCCCGGCTAGTTTTCGTTTACGCTGTCTCTTTGTGCCCTTGACCTCGGATCGTTCCTGACTCTGTTTTATCCTATTACGTCGAGTCCGGCCACTCTAAGGTCCGGTAGACGTATCTCTCCTCTGTACTGTCTTCTGTTAGGCTGGATCCTGCGTGTAGGGGTATATACTCGTTACATATATATATATATATATATATATATATATATATATATATACACACACAACTGCTGTGTGTGTGCTGTTAGTGTGCTGTGTGAGGGTGACGTATGTGTGAGGGTTTTGTGTGTGTGGGTGCTGTTAGTGTGATGTGTGTGTGAGGGTGCTAGTAGTGTGCTATGTGGGTGAGGGTGTTTGTGTGTGTGTGTGTGTGTGTGTGTGTTTGTGAGGGTGCTGTTAGTGTGCTGTGTGTGAGGGTGCTGGTAGTGTGCTGTGTGTGTGGGGGTAGTTTGTGTGTTTGTTTGTTAGGGTCCTGTTAGTGTGCTGTGTGAGGGCGCTGTGTGTGTGAGGGTGCTGTTTGTGTTTGTGTAATGTGTGTGTGTGTGAGGTTTTGTGTGCTGTGTGTGGGTGTCGTGTGTTTGTGAGGGTGCTGTTAGTGTGCTGTGTGTGAGGGTACTGTTTGTGTGTGAGTGTGCTGTTTGTGTGCTGTGTGTGTGAGGGTGCTGTGTGTGTTTGGGAGGGTGCTGTTAGTGCGCTGTGTGTGAGGGTGCTGTGTGTTTGTAAGGGTGATGTGTGTTTGTAAGGTTGCTGTGTGTGTGTGTGTTTGTGAGGGTGCTGTTAGTGTACTGTGTGTGTGAGGGTGCTGTGTGTGTGTGAGGGAGCTGTGTGTGTGAGGGAGCTGTGTGTGTGAGGGTGCTGTATGTGTGTAGGTGCTGTGTTTGTGTGTGTGGGTGCTGTGTGTTTGAGGGGTCTGTATGTGTGTGTGTGCTGTATGTTTGGAGGGATTGTGGGGGTGGAGGTGGGGGCAGATTAGTAAATATCCCCCCTCTCTTCTTACCTTATGTAGGGAGGGGGGATCCTTGCTGCCATGTGCCATCCCTGGTGGTCCAGTGGAGAGTGAACTCTAGCCTGCGAGGCTAGAGTTCACTCTCGCGAGATCTGAGCGTTGCCACGGCAATGCTCAGATCTTGCAAGAGGAACCCGGCGGAGCTGCTGGCTAGAGCTCCCCGGGTCCTCTCCTGCCTCCCTCCATGCTGCTGTGGGCCGGTGAGGTAGATCTTTGATCTCCCCACCGGCCCATGGAGGCTTAAAGCAGAGCCCGCACTCGGATAGCGCTGGCTCTGCATGAGCCGACAGGGGAGATCCTGAGATCTCCCCTGCCAGTCTCAATCCATAGGCATGCCGCGGGGATTAGGGTGGGCCCAGACACACCCGGCACACTCCGTGCGCACAACTATGGTACCTACCAAAATTGGTGCAATGGAGAACAATCGGCAAATCAGCATCAGTGTCATGGGCACCCAAAGCTCATTGATGCATGTGGGGAGCAAAGGCTAGCCTATCTGATCCAATCACACAAATCAACAACTGTAGCTCAAGTTACTGAAAAATGTAATGCTAGCCAGAACACAGAGTGCGTTGCAGTTTGGTGTGTATGGGTCTGCATGGCCACAGACCAGTCATAGTGTCCATAATGACCCCTGCCCACTGCTGAAAACACCTTTAATGGTAACATGAATAACAGAACTGGAGCACTGAGTATTGGAAGAAGGCTGCTTGGTTTGTTGAATTGCATTTTCTTTTAGATTAGGTGGATGGTCAAGTGTATAAGTCAGGTGGTGTTTCTAATTAGTGTAAATACACATAAATAAATAGATCTAGTCTCAATAAAAGGTCCAATTTCCATAGCAATCATACATCTTCTCTACTGTCATCTGATAAGCACAAACAAGGCCATTACTCTAACACACAAAACATTTTGTTTCCACTTGAGGGGATTCTCCTAAAACCATGAGTGTCTGGAACATGCAAGTCCCATCAACATGCGCAGAACCAACATATATGGCCTTCCAACCAGGTTTTTCCTACTGGTCATCCTCCTATTTGCAGATCACCTTCTCTTAAAGGCTTTTCTTCTTAGAATAAGTCATCTTCAGCCATTTCTATTGTTAATCATACTGATAAATTACAAGATAAATCATTGATATTAGCAACCCCAGGGAAGGTCACTCTTGCTTTTTTGACCAATTACCTAAGATACGTAAATCCTTGATGACACTGTCAGTTTTCCCAATCCTTTCTTCAGTGAGTTCATTAACAACAACCTTTCTAAGTTGGTGGATCGTCATTTACAACGCTATGTTTCTAACTTACCTTTGTACTTGCGTTATACTGGTGACTTTTTACAGATGATCGGATCTTTTATATGACAAACTCACTATATCTGTTTGACTAATGATCTAGCTTCTCTTTATTCCAATATTCCACATGACCTTGGATTTACAGCCTTGAAACATTACTTCAAGATATCCTATTACAGTGATGGCTAACCTTGACACCATAAATTGTTTCTGGGCTACATTTCCCACTAGGTGCCAGGGGAAATACTAGGCTGCTGCCTTTGCTTTCCAGAATTTCCTCTTCTAATTACTATGGCTCATAGATGAATATCTCGAGGGCCATGGGCCACTATTTTCTCCAAGAGCTAATATGTACTAGCATCTTGTATCTACCTGTGGCACAATTAGCTCACACACTGTCATTGTTACCATCACCACAATACCATAAAAAGTGCCACCATCAACATTTCCATTAGCATTAATCATCCATGTTGCTAGTGTACATGCCGCCATTGCGATAGCTTCCACTGCCACCAACAAATATCCACTCCCAATGGGTTGAAGGTAAGGTATTACACCAACAAAGCAAACCAAACTTTTGGATTACATGGAGTGCCCCCAATAAGGGCAATTTGCAATCGTACAAAGTACAAATTGTACGACAAGGAAATCAGAAGGGGAAGAGTGAGTGGCAGTATACTGCACACATAAACCCTGCCTGCACTGAGTGTTTGACAGATTTTTTTTATAACTCTTTGTAGAAAAGAAGCATTGCAAAATGTCTTGGTGGTAGTTGCTGTAATATTTCCAAATGCCTTTCATTGTAGAAGCAGTGGAACTGTGCCAGCTACCTCTGCAGATGCAGTTGAGAGTAGCTGATAGGGCACTGTGTTTCACAAAAAAGGATGGACACTCACTCATGAAAGTGTAAGGTAAAGCTTTGTTCTTCTCAGCATGGAAGGGATGAGTGGGTTGCCAGTTGTCCACTGATTTTTTTCCATTTAGTTTTTGTCCCCATTTTTAAAATCAAAATAACTAGATTTTTACTCCTTTTTTCAGATGCCTTTGCAGTGGTTTCGCGCTGCCTGGTTTGTGATGTGGCTCCATAGATGTCCTTAACAAAAGCTGATAGAGCACATTGTTTGTTTATTTGTTTTTTATCCCAAAACTTATGGACTGACACTCATTCACTACTTATTAATCAATGTTTGTGATGACCTATAGTATTTCTTCATACCTAATCATTATTCTTTGTGATGGATGGACATTTTCACTTAAATCTGCTATATTTGCTTCTATTAATTTTTATCTTTTTTTTTTGTGCCGTTTGCTGATGCGCAGACTGGAAGGTTTTCGAGCCAGTGATTAACCTGTGGGTTTGATTATTCTAATGCTGGTTTTACTTTGCATGATTGTTCACTAGCTGAAAGTGTTAATGTTAATTATTTTATCATTATATTTCCCTTAATTTGATTATTGGCTGATTGTAATAGTGTATTTTTTTTTGGACTTTTTTTTTCTTTTTACACAAAGGTGGTCACTTCGTTTTCTTAACAAAATGTGAGTGAGCAATTGATGACCGACTTATCCCTTCCACCCTGAAAAGAACAAAGCTTTCACACACATTAAGTCTGTAGTAGAATGAGTCAATTTAAATACAAATGTCTGGGCAGACCTGTTGGCTTCTTAGAATGGCAGTCTTTTTCAACGTTTTTGCACTTTGCCTGTTCCTTTGTCAAGTTTAAATATCAAATGCAGTAAATGTGTGTGTGTGTGTGTGTGTGTATATATATGTATATATGTATACATATATATACACACACACACACACACACATTTACTGCATTTGATATTTAAACTTGACAAAGGAACAGGCAAAGTGCAAAAACGTTGAAAAAGACTGCCATTCTAAGAAGCCAACAGGTCTGCCCAGACATTTGTATTTAAATTGACTCATTCTACTACAGACTTAATGTGTGTGAAAGCTTTGTTCTTTTCAGGGTGGAAGGGATAAGTGGGTCATCAATTGCTCACTCACATTTTGTTAAGAAAAAGAAGTGACCACCTTTAGTGTAAAATGAAAAAAAAAGTCTGCAGAGGTAGCAAGCATAGTCATATTACAAGACAAGGCACAAAA
This sequence comes from Pelobates fuscus, assembly GCF_036172605.1. NCBI lineage: Eukaryota > Metazoa > Chordata > Amphibia > Anura > Pelobatidae > Pelobates > Pelobates fuscus. Next base: position 84,995,612 of record NC_086321.1, read on the forward strand.
CCAAACCATGCATAACCAAAGGCATTTGAAAAAGCAGGGAGCAGCCGCAGGAGTTTATTTTTTAAAAATTGAGTGGGCAATTGATGGCCCACTCACCAATTCCACTATTCACTTTATGAAAAATACACTTTTTTCAAATTAAATGACTCCTGCTGCAGCTAGGGCTCTGTTTATTTATATATTGTTTGCTTTGTTCGTTTTTTTTTTAAACTGAAGAACGATCACTCACAGTCGGATGTGTGAGATAGCTTTGTTCTTTTCAGGGTCGAAGGTGTCAGTGGATCATCATCACATGCCCACTCGTTTTTTCCTTTCCTTTTTTTTTTTTTGAGTCATACTGTAGTTTTCTCAGCAGCTGAAGCAATGGTTGTTTGTGACAAGCATAATCTATCACAGTTGAGACATTTGTAATGAGTGATGGTTTGAGGAACAAAGTTTGAACAAATATCTGGAGAATCTGATGGCAGCCCAAGAGATACTTGACATGACAAAATTGTATTACGGAAATTCATGATAGGATGAATCTGGAGTGGTATTACCAATAATGTTGATCTCATTTTCTGTTAGAAGAATCCATACACTCAATCTGCTTATGTAAGGAATTGCTTTTTCTGAGCTCCTTCTATCATGTTCATTCAGCCAATTTTCCGTCTTAGTCCTCTATCAATGGAACAAGCTCTTCTCCACATCCAATATGACACTAGTGATGTACCGAACTGTTCGCTGGCGAAAAGTTCCTGGCGAACACGGCGGGCGAACACATGCGCGGTTCGATCCGCCCCCTATTCGTCATCATTGAGTAAACTTTGACCCTGTGCCTCACGGTCAGCAGACACATTCCAGCAAATTAGCAGCAGACCCTCCCTTCCAGACCTTCCCACCTCCTGTACAGCATCCATTTAAGATTCATTCTGAAGCTGCATTCTTAGATAGAGGAGGGAAAGTGTAGCTGCTGCTCATTTGATAGGGAAATTGATAGCTAGGCTAGGGTATTCAGTGTCCACTACAGTCCTGAAGGACTCATCAGATCTCTGCTGTAAGGACAGCACCCCAAAAAGCGTCTGCTTTTTTTTTTTTCTGTGTAATGTAATTGCAGTTGCCTGCCTGCCTGCCAGCTTCTCTGTCAGGCTCACAATGGATACTGTGCCCACTTGCCCAGTGCCACCACTCATATCTGGTGTCACAATAGCTTAAGCTTGCATTTAAAAAAAAAACATTTTTTCACTGTAATAGATTGAATAGCAGTTAGTTGTCTGCAAGCGTCTGGGTGTCAGGCCTTCAGCGTGTACTCTGCCGACCTCTGCCAGTGTACTTTGCCACTCATATCTGGTGTCACAATAGCGTGCCTTTAAAAAGAAAAAAAGTTTTTCACTGTAAGCTAATAGCAGTTAGTTGTCTGCAAGCGTCTGGGTGTCAGGCCTTCAGCGTGTACTCTGCCAACCTCTGCCAGTGTACTTTGCCACTCATATCTGGTGTCACTATAGTGTGCCTTTAAAAAGAAAAAAAGTTTTTCACTGTAAGCTAATAGCAGTCAGTGTCCTTAAAGCGGGTGTCAGGCCTTCAGCGTGTACTCTGCCAACCTCTGCAAGTGCACTTTGCAACTCATATCTGGTGTCACTATAGCGTGCCTTTAAAAAGAAAAAAAGTTTTTCACTGTAAGCTAATAGCAGTTAGTTGTCTGCAAGCGTCTGGGTGTCAGGGCTTCAGCGTGTACTCTGCCAACCTCTGCCAGTGTACTTTGCCACTCATATCTGGTGTCACAATAGCGTGCCTTTAAAAAGAAAAAAAGTTTTTCACTGTAAGCTAATAGCAGTTAGTTGTCTGCAAGCGTCTGGGTGTCAGGCCTTCAGCGTGTACTCTGCCAACCTCTGCAAGTGCACTTTGCCACTCATTTCTGGTGTTACAATAGCGTGCCTTTAAAAAGAAAAAAAGTTTTTCACTGTAAGCTAATAGCAGTCAGTGTCCTTAAAGCGGGTGTCAGGCCTTCAGCGTGTACTCTGCCAACCTCTGCAAGTGCACTTTGCCACTCATTTCTGGTGTCAGTATAGCGTGCCTTTAAAAAGAAAAAAACAGTTTTTCACTGTAAGCTAATAGCAGTTAGTTGTCTGCAAGCGTCTGGGTGTCAGGCCTTCAGCGTGTACTCTGCCAACCTCTGCAAGTGTACTTTGCCACTCATATCTGGTGTCAAAATAGTGTGCCTTTAAAAAGAAAAAAAGTTTTTCACTGTAAGCTAATAGCAGTCAGTGTCCTTCAAGCGGGTGTCAGGCCTTCAGCGTGCACTCTGCCAACCTCTGCAAGTGCACATTGACACTCATATCTGGTGTCAAAAAAACAAAAAACATTTTCCACTGTTATAGATTGAATAGCAGTTAGTTGTCTTCAAGCGGGTGTCAGGCCTACAGCGTGTTCTCTGCCAACCTCTGCCTGTGCACATTGCCACTCATATCTGGTCTCACAGTAGCTTGCACGCATAGAACCACTAATCCAAAAAAAATGACAGGCAGAGGCAGGCCACCCCGCACTGGCCGTCGTGGTCATGGTGCTGTGATTCCCTTTTGCCCTAGAATAATGCCCAGTTTTCAGAGGCCACGTACCCTGAACTTGAAAAGTTCTGAGGACATAGTTGACTGGCTAACATAGGACACCCAATCTTCTACAGCTTCCGCTCTGAACCTTGACGCACCATCCTCCTCCAGCTTAGCTTCGGGCACCTCTCAAGATACCACTCACCCGCCTGCCGCCACCACCAACACTAGCACCACAGCCGCTTCACTTAGTATGTCAGAGGAGTTATTTACACATCCGTTTGAAGAAATGAGTGATGCTCAACCATTATTGCCAGAGGATGTAGATAACAGGGATATGTCTCAGTCAGGCAGCAATACACACATGGACGTACGGTGTGATGATGATGATGTTGTACCCGCTGCTGCTTCCTTTGCTGAGTTGTCAGATACAAGTGAAGCGGTTGATGATGACGATGCGTCCATGGATGTCACGTGGTTGCCCGCTCGGCAAGAAGAAGAACAGGGCGAAAGTTCAGATGGGGAGACAGAGAGGAGGAAAAGACGAGTTGGAAGCAGGGGGAGGTCGTCGCAAGGAGCTAGTGGCACAGTCAGACAGCATGCATCGGCACACGGGGTCAGCCCAACAGCACGCCAATCAACGCATGCTGTGTCTACCACCAGAATGCCGTCATTGCAGAGCTCAGCAGTGTGGCATTTTTTTTCTGTGTCTGCCTCTGACAACAGCGATGCCATTTGCAACCTGTGCCAAAAGAAACTGAGTCATGGGAAGTCCAACACCCACCTAGGTACAACTGCTTTGCGTAGGCACATGATCGCACATCACAAACGCCTATGGGATCAACACAGCAGCACACAAACTCAAAGCCTCCATCCTCCTCCTGGTCCAGCATCTTCAGCCACGTCAACCACTGCTGTCCTCCTTGCCCCCTCTCAACCATCTGCCACTCCGTCTCTTGCCTTGAGCAGTTCCCGCTCATCTGGTCAGGTGTCTGTCCAGGACATGTTTGAGTGTAAGAAGCCAATGTAAGAAAGTCACCCCCTTGCCCAGCATCTGACAGCTGGCTTGTCTGAACTATTAGCCCGCCAGCTTTTACCATACAAGCTGGTGGAGTCTGAGGCATTCAAAACATTTGTGGCTATTGGGATACCGCAGTGGAAGGTACCCGGCCAAAATTTCTTTGCACAAAAGGCAACCCCCAACCTGTACTCGATTGTGCAAAAGGAAGTAATGGCATGTCTGGCACACAGTGTTGGGGCAAGGGTCCATCTGACCACTGATACCTGGTCTGCATGGTCAGGGCAGGTATATCACCTACACTGTGCATTTGGTAAACCTGCTGACGGCTGCCAAGCATGGAATGCGTGGCTCTGCAGAGGAATTGGTGACACCGCCATGACTTGCAGGCAGGCCTGCTGCCACCTCCTCTACTCCTCCTACTCTATCCTCTTCCATAACCTCCTCGGCTGAGTCCTCTTCTGCTGCTGCGTCTTGCTCCACATCAACGGCACCCCCCAGCTCCCCAGGTACTATTCCACATCCCGGATACGGCAGTGTCACGCCGTCTTGGGTTTGACTTGCTTGAAAGCAGAGAGTCACACCGGACAAGCACTCCTGTCCGCCCTGAACGCACAGGTGGAAAAGTGGCTGACTCCGCAGCAACTGGATATCGGCAAAGTGGTGTGTGACAACGGAAAAAATTTGATAGCGGCATTGAAGTTGGCCAAGTTGACACATGTGCCGTGCATGGCACATGTGTGTAATCTGATCGTACAACGCTTTGTGCATAAGTACACAGGCTTACAGGACGTCCTGAAGCAGGCCAGGAAGGTGTGTGGCCATTTCAGGCGTTCCTACACGGCCATGGCTCACTTTGCCGATATCCAGCGGCGAAACAACATGCCAGTGAGGCGCTTGATTTGCGACAGCCCTACACGTTGGAATTCAACACTCCTAATGTTCGACCGCCTGCTCCAACAAGAAAAAGCCGTTAATGAATATTTGTATGACCGGGGTGCTAGGCCAGCCTCTGGGGAGCTGGGAATTTTTTGGCCACATTACTGGACGCTCATGCGCAATGCCTGTAGGCTCATGCGTCCTTTTGAGGAGGTGACAAACCTAGTCAGTCGCACCGAAGGCACCATCAGTGACATCATACCATTTGTTTTCTTCCTGGAGCGTGCCCTGCAAAGAGTGCTGGATCAGGCTGTAGATAAGCGTGAAGTGGCAGAGGAAGAGTTGTGGTCACCATCACCACCAGAAACAGCCTTATCAGCATCGCTTGCTGGACCTGCGGCAACGCTGGAAGAGGATTGTGAGGAAGAGGAGTCAGAGGAGGAATGTGGCTTTGAGGAGGAGGAGGAAGACCAACCACAACAGGCATCCCAGGGTGCTCGTAGTCATGTATCTGGTACCCGTGGTGTTGTACGTGGCTGGGGGGAAGAACATACCTTCATTGACATCACTGAGGAGGAGGAACGGGAAATGAGTAGCTCGGCATCCAACCTTGTGCAAATGGTGTCTTTCATGCTGTTGTGCCTGTTGAGGGACCCTCGTATAAAACGGCTGAAGGAGAACGACCTGTACTGGGTGTCCACGATACTAGACCCCCGGTATAAGCAGAAAGTGGCGGAAATGTTACCGAATTACAACAAGTCGGAAAGGATGCAGCATTTGCAAAATAAATAAAAAAGTATGCTTTACACAGTGTATAAGGGTGATGTCACAGCACAACGGGAATCTAACAGGGGAAGAGGTGGAAGTCATCCTCCTCCTCCTCCCACGACCACGCCGGCAAGGACAGAACGCTTTAAAGACGTGTTGTTGATGGAGGACATGCGGAGCTTTTTAAGTCCTACGCATCGCCACAGCCCTTCGGGATCCACCCTCAGAGAACGACTCGACCGACAGTTAGCAGAATACCTCGCCTTAACTGCAGATATCGACACTCTGAGGAGCGATGAACCCCTTGACTACTGAGTGTGCAGGCTTGACCTGTGGCCTGAGCTATCCCAATTTGCGATAGAACTTCTGGCCTGCCCCGCTTCAAGTGTCCTGTCAGAAAGGACCTTCAGTGCAGCAGGAGGTATTGTCACTGAGAAGAGAAGTTGCCTAGGTCAAAAAAGTCTAGATTTCCTCACCTTTATTAAGATGAATGAGGGATGGATCCCGAAGGGACTGACAGTGGGCGATACATTCGACTAAAAAAGGCCTGATGAGATGAGCTGCCTTGGGCTAAAAATGGTCCACACACTGCTGTATTTTAGCTTTGAATGCCGGTTGACTTGCGTGACTTATCCGCCACCAACTAGGGTTCAAGCCACAATGTTTTAGGGCACTTTCTGCCTGGGAAACAAACATCAATTTTTCTGACCGCTGCTACAGCAGCGGCTGCAACAATACCTAATTTTTCAGGCATGTGTACATGCCTAATTTTTCGGCCCTCTGGTGCTGCACTGTGGCTTCAAAAACCAAACCAAAAAAAAGGCACATAACAGGGATTAAACTGATAGGAATAGTACTACTTAACACACCACTCCTATCTGGTGGCACATTAGATTGCACGCGCAGTGCCCCAAATTTGAAGTAGGAGGACTGACCAAGCATCTTTTTCCATCTCCCGGTTCCTAAAATCGATGCCATATACACGTCCCCTGATAGGGCGCCAGCTCGTTATTCTCTTGGGCGCCAGCTTGTTATTCTCTTTTTCACTTCACTAGGGACACTTTACTGCACTATGGGCACTTAGACCCACTCTTTGTCTTGCACACTGTTATTCCTAGCCAGCATCTGTGATGGGAAATCAGGCAGTCATCTAAACGTTTAGATTGAGCTTTAGCTTAGAATACCCTTGAAGGTGTTTAAGGAGATTAGGGCTAGTTTAGAGGATTCTTTTTAGATGTCTCTGAGTCTTTATAGCCCTTCTACCTATCCAGCATTTCTGGAAACTAGCTAAGAGAAAGGGTGGCTGTGTGTCTGTGATACATTTAACTTTATATCACTTATTGACACTTTATCACTCCGGTCTCCATACTCTCTGCCTATACCCATCTATTTAGAGGGAATTTCCTTGCCCCTGCCAATATTATATAATAGGTAATAGTATTACCATTATTACACAATTAGCCACTATAGGGGAATGAGTATAGTATCCCTTTGTTATTTATAAATGATACAATAAAGACTTTTGTCCATTACTCAATTTACTTTAACAAAGGGTACTAACCACGGTATTAGGAAGCATTACTCTGCTTTCCCTTTCTCCCTCTATTATACACCTATGCTCACTAGGATTTGTAGGTATCACTTTATTATAGTTGTTTAACCTTTTCCTATGCCAGTTTTAGATCTCCTTCTTGGGAGATTTTTTCTTTTTTCAGTTTATTAGCATACTTTCAGGGACCCTTGGTGTTGTACGTGGCTGGGTGGAGGAAGAGACCTTCAGTATCCCCCCTCCTTATCCTTATTTACTGAATATTCCCCTGTATAACAATGTTTGGCATTTAGTGAATATTCCCTATTCTGCTCTGTGTCAGTGTGTATCAGGGTCTCTGAAGACAGGTGTCAATCCATATCTGCCAAGTGACCCTATGTGGGGGGAACAGTCCCTATTCTGCTCTGTGTCAGTGTGTATCAGGATCCCTGAGGACAGGTGCCAATCCATATCTGCCATGTGACCCTATGTAGGGGGAACAGTCCCTTTTCTGCTCTGTGTCAGTGTGTATCAGGGTCCCTGAGGACAGGTGTCAATCCATATCTGCCAAGTGACCCTATGTAGGGGAAACAGTCCTTATTCTGCTCTGTGTCAGTGTGTATCAGGGTCTCTGAGGACAGGTGTCAATCCATATCTGCCAAGTGACCCTATGTAGGGGGAACAGTCCCTAGTCTGCTCTGTGTCAGTGTGTATCAGGGATCCTTAGGATAGGTGTCAATCCATATCTGCCAAGTGACCCTATGTAGGGGGAACAGTCCCTATTCTGCTCTGTGTCAGTGTGTATCAGGGCCTCTGAGGACAGTTGTCAATCCATATGTCAAGGTGTCAATATGTCATATGTCAGGTGTCAATCCATATCCATTGTGATTTAGGAATGTTAGGTGATTTATGCCCTTTATGGATTAAAACCAGACTCTGCATCAACTGTGTAATTTTCCATGGGAGTTTTGCCATGGATCCCCCTCCGGCATGCCACAGTCCAGGTGTTAGTCCCTTTGAAACAACTTTTCCATTACTATTGTGGCCAGAAAGAGTCCCTGTGGGTTTTAAAATTCGCCTGCCCATTGAAGTCAATGGCGGTTCCCCCAGTTCGCCGGTTTGCGAACGTTTGCGGAAGTTTGCGTTTGCCGTTCGAGAACCGAAAATTTTGTGTTCGCAACATCACTAGTCCAGATCTATACGTAATAAGAAAATTAAACTGAGATAGGAAAAGAGACCATCTAACCTGCTAGGAATTTAGTCTTTTTGTCTCTCCTTAAAATGACATTCTTATGATGGGTCAAAACTGTGATATAATAAGGAGATGCATCCATTCCTTCAGTGCAATAATTATGGCTAATAACTCTATATTCCCTATGTTACAATTACACTTGGTCTGTGTACATTTTCTATAATAGAACCCACAAGGGTGTAACAGTTGTTCAGGGAACTTGTGCTGTTAAAGTACAGCACCTACTCCTATTTCAGATGCACCTACCTCCAATATAAAAGGAATCATAGGTTATGAGAATAGGAGCAGAAAATAAAGCCTTTTTTTTTTTAGCTTTTAAAATGCTTCTGCAGCTTTAGGGGACCATGTAAAATGGTTTGAACCTTTCTTGGTGAGGTTTATTATAGGGGCTAGACCCCTAGATCCATACTGAATCCAGATGCGAATATTAAGTAACCCAAGAAATTTACCTCACTTTGGTCAAATAGGCATATATGAAGTTTTCAGTAAAGAACATTTTGGAGAAGTGTTTGTAATGCACTAGAGACATGATATTGATGTGTACTTAGATCAGAGGAATAGATCAGAATATTGTCCAACTACACAATCACAAAGGAATTAATATATCCTCTGAGGACATAATTTATAAAATACTGGAAAACTGCAGGTGCATTACATAGGCCAAAGTGCATAACAGCATATTTGTCATGCCCACTCCTAGTATTAAATGCAGTTTTCCATCTATGCCCCTCTTTAATACACACCAAGTTATATGCACCCCTGGAAATTATTGGTAAATATAGATGTCCCTTTTAATCTGTCAAAAAACTCTAGGATTAAAGGCATATGATATGCACTCCTTATAATTATTTTTGCTGGGCCCTCTATAATCCATAGAGGGTCGAGGTCTCCCTCTTTCTTGTACACAAAGGAGAACCAAGCAGCTGTGGGAGAGGAAGATCTAGATATGAACCCATTCTCCTATTTGTCCTTAATATTTTCCTCCATAACTGTATTCTCTTGTGGTGATAAGAAATAAACCCTGCCTTTAGGAGGTATTGTGCTAGGTAGGAGATCAATGCAACAGTTATAGGGTCTATGAGTTGGTAACTTGTCTGCCTTCTGGTAACTTGCTGCCTCCTTCATATAAAAAGCAGAACTGAGGTGTAAGTAAAGATGCAGTATTTTTGTTGATACTGGTGGAACAGTGGGAACATTAATAGAACACAGTGGGGTGACTTTGATTATACACTTTTCCTGACATACTCCATGAGACAATTTTTCCCTGTTTCCAATCTATATTGGATAACACAATACAATAGGAGAAGAGGGAGATAATATGACCTAGAAAAATAACTTCTATGTGAGCGATTATTATTATTTTATTATTTATATAGCGCCAGCAAATTCCATAGCGCTGTGCAATGGGTGGACTAACAGACACGTAATTGTAACCAGACAAATGGATGCACAGGAACAGAGGGGTTCAGGGCCCTACTCAGTGAGCTTACATGCTAGAGGGAGTGGGGCATAGTGACACAAAGGGTATAAGTAGAGGTAATAAAATAGGTTGCTAGAAAAGTATTCACTGAGAACTTTGGTTATTTTAGACGGTTGCAGGAGAGGAGTCATGGGGGGAGGGGGTGGAATGAAAGCCCTCTAATAGTTTAAATTATATGCTTTCCTGAAGAAGTGTGTTTTTTCAAAGATTTTTTGAAGTAGTGGAGACTGGGTGAAAGTCTAACGGAGAAGGGAAGGGAGTTCCACAGAAAAGATGCAGTCACGGAGAAGTTTTGGAGATGAGCATCAGATGTGGGAGTACAAACAGAGAGCAGGGGCCTCAATGGGACATATTTGAGTATTAGAGACGATAGGTAGGTTAGAGCAGGATTATGTTAAATTGAGCTCTATATCTAACTGGAAGTCCATGTAGGGACTGACAGAAAGGGGAGGCGTGGGAGGTGCGGGCGGAGAGGAAAATGAGCATTCATTATAGATTGCAGCAGTGCAATCTGGGAACACGTAAGACCACTGAGAAGGGGATTGCAGTAGTCAAGGCGAGTAAGAACAACGGCATGGACCAGCACCTTAGCCGCGTCTGGTTTCAAATAGGGGCAGATGTGAGGTTTTTGAGAGATAAGCGGCAGGATTTGGCGATCAACTTGACATGAGGGGTGAAGGAGAAGTCGGAGTCAAAGAGAACACCTAGGCAGCAAGCCTGCGAGGTAGAAGTGATGGTGGCGCTGTGGACTTGGAGGGAGACAGACATGGGAGTAGCAACACTTGATGGAGGAAAGACCAGAAGTTCTGTTTTGGATAGGTTGAGTTTAAGGAAGTGAGCAGCCATCCAGTTGGAAAGCAAAGGATTTGAGGAAGTCTGTCAAATCTTGCATACACAACTCTCTTTAGGATCTTGGAGGCAAATGGCAGTAGCAATATAGGGCAGTAGTTGGATGAGGAGTTGGGGTCAAGGTTGGGCTTTTTCAGAATCAGCAAATCCAGGAGAGTAGTCAGGCATGGTCAGGGCCAGACTGGGGATACGAAGCAGCCCTGGAAAAAAATCTATGCCAGCCCCATAAGTCATTGTGCTATGTAGGGTGTGTGTATGTATATATATATATATATATATATATATATATATATATATATACAATTGAAATAGTTGGCTGCACTCTCGGATTTCCTTAAAACGTAACTTTTATTGAAATATTTAAGAGAAGGTCAACGTTTCAGTCCCTCTTGTGGACTTTCATCAGGATCATGATGAAAGTCCACAAGAGGGACTGAAACGTTGATCTTCTCTTAAATATTTCAATAAAAGTTAAGTTTTAAGAAATCTGAGAGTGCAGCCAACTGTTTCAATTGCCGGGATACTGGAGCCCTGGTGATACACCCGGTCACACAACTTTGAAGCCTGAGTGCAAGGTACAACAGTACATATATATATATATATATATATATATATATATATATATATTATTGATACATTTCTTCTTCTAATTCAGTTATTTCAGGGTAATTAAATTATACAGTAAAGTATACTCACACACAGACACAGACAGACAATCTTACTGATGCACACAAATAGGCTCATTAACAGACAATCTCAATGACACACACAGACGAGGTTACTGGCACACAAACAAATTTAGTACAGGCAAACTCTGATACACACACAAGCTTACTACAGACAAGCTCACTGTCACACACACACACGCTCACTACAGACAAGCTCACTGATGCACACACACTCTCCCTACAGACAAGCCCATTGACACACACATGCTCTCTACAGAAAAGCTCACTAACACACAGATTCACTACAGACAAGCTCACTGACACACACAAACTCACTAGCAGGCGCACACACACAGAGGCTCCCTCACTAGCAGATGCGCACGCACACACACACACACACACACAGAAGCTTGCTCACTCACTCACTAGCAGATGCAGACACACAAAGACAGACAGTCACTGACACCGAGGCAAACATCCACACATACAGAGACAGGCAGACAGCCACACACACAGGCAGACCGTCACACACACAGGCAGACAGTCACACACATGCAGACAGTCACATACACACAGTCACACACACACACACACTCACACAGGCAGACAGTCACATACACACAGTCACACACACACAAACAGGCAGACAGTCACACACACACACAGGCAGACAGTCACACACACACAGTCACACACACACACACTCACACAGACACACACACAAACACACAGGCAGACAGTCACACACACACACACACAGTCACACACAGGCAGACAGTCACACACACACACACACACACACAGGCAGACAGTCACACACACACACAGAGGCAGACAGTCACACACACAGTCACATACTCAGAGGCAGACAGTCACACACACACACAGTCACACACTCACAGGCAGTCACACACAGACACACTGACCTGCTTCTTACCTCCACATCCCTTGGAGCTCCTGGAGGCTGGGTGTTGGGGAAGCAGGGACTCCTTCTTGCTTCCCTTGCTGCATTAACCAGTCCCCCGCCACACAGCAAGCTCCGCCCCTGCCACACAGCAAGCTCCGCCCCCGCCGCACACTAGGCTCCGCCCCCGCCGCACATTATTATTATTTTTTTTTATTTTTTTTTAATGATCCCGGCCGGCCATGTGTGAGGTGTGCCGGCCGCCTGGCTCCCCTGCCCCCATGGGGTCCTCTGCGGCCACACACCTCACACATAGCCGGCCGGGATCACAGGAGCCTAATCACTGATAAGGGCTGTCAGCCCAGCCCCAGGTGCCGCGGCCTACCGGGAATTTTCCCGGTATCCCGGTGGGCCAGTCCGGCCATGGGCACGGTTCCAAAGGTCAGGGCAGGCAGCGAACAGACTATATCGAATAATCCAAAAGCAGAGGTAACAAGCCAAGTCAGTCTGGAAATCAAGAAAAAATAGGCCACGGGTACAGAAACAATGAACTGACCCTGCCCTCAGGTAGAGGCAGTGTTATATGCCTGAATAATGAGCAGCAAATCTGCAAGTTGCCACAGGTGGACTTTGAGTGACAGGTAGTAGCCACAGGAGAAGTCCAGCCCCCTAGTGCTGCAGACAATGCAAGATAAACAGGGCTAGAACCACAGTTATAGAACAAGTTCAGCAGTGGCTAAGAGGCAGGAAAGCAAGCACAGAATACTGAAGAACCCAGGATCAAATCCCCTGTAAGACACCTGTGGGGTGGCCACGCCTGGCCGTCTGGATGGCATAGGAAGAACCGTGACTAGACTTCATCAAAGCATTCTTCAACAAGATGCAAAGGCCACAGGACACTGCTTTGACTGGATTCACAGAGCCTTAAGGCTTAAAAGTATCAACCCTTCTCAACTCAGTGACATCGTATATCATACTCTGATAAAGTAAAGAGATTTTGTAACCAGCGAGGTAGGCCTTGTAGGCCCACGGATCCTTTAAACTGCTGACAGACATGCTGAGATCCAAAGGACTTAAGTACAGATTGGGTTACCCAATCAATCTCTTGGCAGTGCACAAGTATTCTACTTATTCCATCTCAAAAGCAGAGGATATAGTATTGTTAACGAAGGCGCTACACCTACCTATAGTATCTGTGATGAAAGCCACTTCACCACTGGGTTTTCTAAAGGACTACTTGCCAACCTTCCCCTTTGACTATGGCCCCGTTAATTTGTTTTGGCTGAAAGACCCTATTTGTGGCTATTGGGACTTTAACCCCTTAAGGACGCATGACATGTGTGACATGTAATGATTCCCTTTTATTCCAGAAGTTTGGTCCTTGAGGGGTTAAACAATGGTTCTTCAAACTCCCGAACAGTTGAAGTGGCCGCCATTCGACATTAGAACACGGGGTGGTGGCCATTTTGTTCGCATGGACCAAAACCGTGAATAGACTTCAGGGGGACTTAACCGCAAATGCCCTGGAACTATTTTCAGCATTAAAACCTTGCGGTACCAGGCCGGCCTTCCAGCGGCACTTAGCCACAAATCTATGGAACTGTTTTGGGCATGATATCCTGCGTTTGCCTGGTCAAAAATATGACTTCCAGAAAATTTCTGAACCCCTGATCTGATCTGGGTGATTTTTGGATATGTTGTTCACTCAGATCAGAGCTATCAGGGGATGTTGTGTTTTGGGGTACTTATGGTACTTTATAAAAATGTGTTTTTATTTTTTTTGCCTGGGGATAATTAAGTTAAAGTATTATCTGCCTTAATTATATCACAGGCAGAGGGGAGGGATTGTGTGCTGCATGGGCGTAGGAACCAAAAAAATCTGGGGGGGATAGCATTTTTACTCGCCGAGTATATACTTATTCCGTAAACTAGGAGTTGTTTATCCCATTGTACAGCGCTACGGAATTTTCAGTCGCTAAATAAATGATTAAATAATAACATTAAAGGGTCACTACAGGGAAGGGGTTTTACTTACCCGGATACAGCGCCAGGATCCTCCTGATGCCGCGCCCCCTATTTCGTCAAAATGCCGAAATATTCAGAAGCGTCATTGCTCTCTGGTGCGCATGCGCATCTTTGCCGCACATGCGCAGATACTTCATAGGGCGGCATTCATGTCTCGACTAGGTTGCACCTCTAGTGGCCATCTGAGTGTCCACTAGAGGTATTCCTCAGCAGTAATGTAAATACTGCATTTTAACAAAATGGCAGTGCTTACATTAAAAAGCCTGCAAAGACATGCTATAGACACCAGAACTACTACTTTTAGCTGTTGTGGTTCTGGTGACTACAGTGTCCCTTGAATATAGAGAGGAAAAAAGAATCATCACAAATGTAAGAAATAAAATGTCTGTATCATTATTCTAAAAATTATTTAAAAAAAACAAAAAAATATGCACATTCCTAGCTTAATTTTTAGCACGACATATGACACAAACATTTTGTACTTTGCAGATTACTTTTTATATTTTTTTATACATATACAGATTGTGTAATACTGCCCCTGACTTAGGGTGACACCCTTTCCTAACTGCCATTCAGTGACACTGTCAGAAATGCATTCCATACATTTTACTACCCGTCTCTACCCCTTCCATTTATATTAGAACCCCACCTACCCCTTCCATGAATATTAGAACCACCCCTACGCCTTCCATGCACAAAAGAACCCCACCTACCCCTTCCACGCATATTAACCCCCCTACCCCTTCCATGCATATTAGTACCCCCAGCCCCTTCCATGCATATTAGTACCCCCCTAACCCCTCCCATGCATATTAGTACCCCCTAACCCCTGCCATGCATATTAGAACCCACCCTACCCCTTCCATTCATATAAGTACTCCCCTAACCCCTTCCAATAATTTCTCTACCTCCCCCCTCCTCCCATCCATATTAGTAGCCCCCCTAAACCCTTCCAATTATTTTTCTACCTACCCCTCCCCCCTATCCTTATTAGTAGCCCCCCTAACACTTTCCAATTATTTTTCTACCTACCCCTCCCCCATCCATATTAGTAGCCCCCCTAAACCCTTCCAATTATTTTTCTACCTTTGTCCCCCCTTTTACCTGACATAGCAGGGGGACCTCTGGATGTCCGGCAGGCGCAGTGTCAGACTGAGCGTCGGGTAGTCACGTGACACCCGGCCAGGGCCGATGCAAGGATTTTTGTCGACCTAGGCAAAAGTAAAGTTTGTCGCCCCCCCACCCCCCATGTGACTTTACAATGACCCACCCATATGATCTGCCATGTTAACTAACGCCAGTGCTGGAGTGCCGCCGGGTTTACATTAAAAGGCCTGCAGGGACAGGCTATAGACACCAGAACAACTACATTAAGCTGCAGTGGTTCTGGGGACTAAAGTGTTTCTTTAAGGGGACACTATAGTCACCTGAACAACTTCAGCTTAGCTCCCTGCAGCCTTTTTCTTGTAAGCACTGTATTTTCTGAGAAAATGCAGTGTTTACATTGGAAGCTTGGAACACCTCTTGTTGCAGTCAATCAGACGGCCACCAGAGGGACTTCCAAGTTCAGAGGCCCTAAAAAGGCCTCATTCACCTCTGACGTATTCACGCATGGGTGAATACTTCAGACGGGCTATCAGCACACAAAGCACTGTGAACGCGCTTTGTGTGCTGAGGCTGTCAGCACTGCTGTGGGAGTGGCTTCAGCTGACAGTTGAAGACCGAACCCACAGGGACTCTTTCTGGCCACAATAGTGGTTGAAGGTGGGGGAGACCTACTCTCCTCCCCCCCCCCCCCCGGCCCCCACCCCTGGGCGGCGGGTGGGGGCCCTAAAATTCAAAATAAGGGGGGACCTACTGTCCCCTCCGGCCCCCACCCCTGTGCGGTGGGTGGGGGCCCTAAAATTAAAAATAAGGGGGGACCTACTGTCCCCCCCGGCCCCCACCCCTGTGCGGCGGGTGGGGGCCCTAAAAATAACAATAAGGGGGGGAACTACTGTCCCCCCCCAGCCCCCACCCCTGAGCGGCGGGTGGGGGCCCTAAAATTAACAATAGGGGGGGAACTATTGTCCCCCCCGGCCCCCACCCCTGAGCAGCGGGTGGGGGCCCTAAAATTAACAATAAGAGGGGGACCTACTGTCCCCCCCGGCCCCCACCCCTGAGCGGTGGGGGCCCTAAAATTAACAATAAGGGGGGGGGACCTACTGTCCCCCCCAGCCCCCACCCCTGAGCGGTGGGTGGGGGCCCTAAAATTAACAATAAGGGGGGGGACTTACTGTCCCCCCCCGGTCCCCACCCCTGAGAGAGTTAATTTTAGGGCCCCCACCCACCGCTCAGGGGTGGGGGCCGGGGGGACAGTAGGTCCCCCTCTTATTGTTAGTTTTAGGGCCCCCACCCACCGCTCAGGGGTGGGGGCCGGGGGGGACAGTAGGTCCCCCCCTTATTGTTAGTTTTAGGGCCCCCACCCACCCACCGGCTCAGGGGTGGGGGCCGGGGGGGACAGTAGGTCCCCCCCTTATTGTTAGTTTTAGGGCCCCCACCCACCCACCGGCTCAGGAGTGGGGGCCGGGGGGACAGTAGGTCCCCCCTTATTGTTAGTTTTAGGGCCCCCACCCACCGCTGGGGGGACAGTAGGTCCCCCTCTTATTTTTAGTTTTAGGGCCCCCACCCACCGCTCAGGGGTGGGGGCCGGGGGGGACAATAGGTCCCCCCTTATTTTTAGTTTTAGGGCCCCCACCAACCGCTCAGGGGTGGGGGCCAGGGGGTGACAGTAGGTCCCCCCCTTATTGTTAGTTTTAGAAAGCGAGCTGAGCTGTCAGTCAGGCAGCTCAGCTCGCGAACGCACATTCCGCGCACTTGCGCGGTAAAGTGCTGAGTTTCTTCATAGGGCGGCTGTCAATGCCGCTCTATGAAGAACGCGATTGGTGCAGCGCGAAGCCGTGCATGCGCACCACATCGCGATGACGCTTCTCTGTCCTATTGGGCCCCGCGATTTCGTCATTTTGACGAAAAAGGGGGCGCGGCATGGCTGAGAGCTCGGCGCTGGAACGGAGGTAAGTTTTTAATATAAAAACGCTCCGAAAATTATTTTTAATAAATGAAAGTTCATATAAAAGCAAGAAGGAAGGCTGGGGGACCTGTCTTTCTTGCTTTTATATGTTGACTATAGAGTCCCTTTAATGTGAGGTAAATTAGAGATTAGTGCCACAAAAAATATGGTAGATTGCCTACTTACAACCAGATGAGGATGATGATGGGCTCTAGCTGCAGTCTGGCTCCACTGGTCTGGTGTAGAACAGGCTCTCTGGAGGCTGTTTGTAACTGTGGTCACAAAAATCAATGTTCTGGGAGAACGGGAAGCAGCTCCATTTCTGGGGGGCCCTTTACACAGCGCAAGGTCTGGGTCCCAGGGTCCACCTTCATGTTCCACCAATGAGTTTGTTCCCAGGGGGTGGAGTGTGTAGGGGATGTCCTGATATGTGTGTAAGGAATGCATTGTGTGAATCTGTGTTTGTATGTGTAAGGGCTGCAAGGTGTGTTTCTGTGTATGTACGGGATGCAGTGAGTGCCTCTGTAAGGGGTGCATTGAGTGTGTGTACGGGGTACATTGAGTGTGTGTAAGGAATGCATTGTGTGTCTCTGTGTGTGTAAGGGTTGCAAGATTGTGCGATTGTGTGTGTGTGTGTGATGTCAATCTCTCTCCCTCCCTTGTCACTTTCTTTCTCACCCTCCCTCCCTCCCTTGTCACTTTCTTTCTCCCCCTCCCTCCCTCCCTTGTCACTCTCTTTCTCCCCCTCCTTCCCTCCCTTGTCACTCTCTTTCTCCCCCTCCCTTGTCACTCTCTTTCTCACCCTCCCTTGTCACTCTTTCTCCCCCTCCGTTGTCACTCTGTCTCCCCCTCCCTCCCTCCCTCCCTTGTCACTCTTTCTCCCCCTCCCTCCCTCCCTCCCTCCCTTGTCACTCTTTCTCCCCCTCCCTTCCTTGTCACTCTCTTTCTCCCCCTCTCTTGTATATAGTGTTGGGGTTAATTCAGCTATACACGAAACTCTCTTAGTTAGATGGATATTTTGCTAGAGCCACACCCTCTGTGATAGACAGGATCCCGGGAATCAGTCAAGAAGACAAGAGATGTGTTCTATAACCAATTCAAAGTTTATTATACAGTCATATGCATTTATACCCCATTTTCATGTCGGTGGGGGCCTTGAGCATTAGTGACATAATTTGTTTTTCACAAGTTATAAACAGCTGTTTCTAGTTATAATCTTTCGCAATATAACGCAATACATATTTGATTAAAACAAGATATTTACAAAATACCGATATCTTGGACAATTAACAAGAACATTTCGAAATCAGTATTTTTCCAGCAAAAAGGATTTTATACAAATCCTTTTTCCGAGAAATAAAGATGAAATGCCAAATTCATTCTTTGTTCAAATTAACTCTTATATGGACAGCTAGGATAGATATCAAAATGGATATTTGCATCTACAGTTCCCCTCTTAGATCATATCATGATCTATCTTACGGTAAATATCCATGGGAGGCCTGCGGCAGAGAAACAAGAGGAGGTATATTCAGACGTGCTAATCATGTCTGCGGGACTTTTATTATTTCTTCACCTCGATTTCCCCCATTTGCTCTGTGCCATAGGTTTTCCCTTAAAGAGGAGTTCGAGCTGTTGATTTCAGCTTTTTCAATTATCTGTTGAACACATCTTTTAAGTGTACATCATGTTATCTGTATCTTGAGTCTTGGGTCAATATAGGCAAAGTGTATTTGTGAAGGCAAAGTGTTATTCCCAACAACGGGAATATTATTATTATTATTATTACAATTCAAAATGTAAGCTCGTATAGTCAAAACGGGAATAAGATCCATCCCCTCTTTGGACCAGGGTCTTGGATTACCATTCCACCCGGTGATCTGGGGCCAGGTCAAAAAAACCCAGTGGCAAAAACTCATATTTGAGGAAAAAAGCACATCTGGGGAAAATCTGAGGGCCATCCCCTCACGTTGACAGCATTAGTGACTTATAAAACCCTGCATTTGTAAGTAAATAGCTGGGTATCGGGATTGGGAAACATTTCTTGATTAGTTTCAAAAGGCCCATTTACATATTAAATCGTGAGATAACTTATAATCAGTTTGTAATTCTAACAATAATCCCAATCATGACCTTGCATCCTATGTCTCCTAATTACATCCCTATTTCGATGGTCCAGTCATATCCACACTTAATAAATGGGAATCCATCCTTGGTACACTCAACATACATCAATGACACACATAATACATCCATGCCTGAGTAAGTAAACACTTCCTCTCTCTCCGGCAAACTCTACAAAAATAAAAATAACAAAATAGTTCAATAGTCCAGCATAGTCCAGCATAGTCCTAAAAAATAGAATAAGTCTTTCAAGGAGAATAAAGAATGTTAGACACCATAAACTTTGTTCCATAATCTTAGACACCATAACATAGCTAAGGGTAGCAATATGGCTGACAACAAGACAATGTCAGCTTCCACATAGTTCTTAATTCTTCTGTTTGCTGGATGTTCACCACAATGCTCTGTGCAACACCCCAATTGTTGAAAGGGTTAATACAGACATAGCGGCATTAGACAGCACTGCACCTTCAGGACTTTCCAAGTCAGTCTATGTACTCATAAGTAAGCATTTTAGTTTCTTCGGCCAGCATGGATTTTGACCAAACAGGTTTAATTGCAAAAAAAGGTAGGTAGGTAGGCAGGTAGGTCAGCCAGAGAGATTGGTGTGTAGTCCCAAATATCAGGCGGCACAAATACTCCAGTATGGTCTCTATAATCATACAAACACAAGGATCAGTACGACATCAATAACTTCATTATCTAGGCTAAACTCAAATTAGAGACTAATGTTAAACCCTTAACTTGTGTAACATGTACTTCTCTCAGTGTTGCTTATATTTCATTGCATTGCCCTTTATACAATTTTAATACATAATTTCCCTTTAGAATGCCTTTGCATGGATGAGAGAAGCACTCATTCTATATAAATGCTTGTTGAGTACTAAAACACTAACATATACATATTGGAATAATTCCTAATAAAATACTGTTAACCTTAATTTGATAATCCCAATTAATTACTTTAATAGAATTGGAATGCTGAATTCTGTCAAAAATGTTGTGGACCCAGGTAACATTTTTTTTAAACCAAAACCTTTTATAGATCCCGATGTCCAAAAAGCCACCAGTTCTGTATGTGCGTGATCATGTTTAATACATGGTGGAACCTCCATACAGTTATCCCACTTAAACAATATTTTTTTTTTCAGAACAACTAGGAATGAAATAGGAGAAACAAAATGAATTACTGTTGTTGCAAAGTGCTTTGTTTAATACAGAGTTGTCTTGCTTTGCTAAAATTGCAAGTGGTCTCTGATAAGGAAGGGGCAGCAAACTGTAGACATATGTTATATTAAGTTGCCCTCACTTGTCAGGTCTTGTAAACTCACTTATTTTATTGCAGATGCCTCTATGATACCACGTTACAAATTGACTAAGCATACTTATTATTATCCTATTTTATTTTAGTTATTTCACGTTGCGCAGCCTATGCAAACAATGTGTACATCTCAACTTCAGCTTGTACATTCCCTAAGAGCCAGCATTAATACTGTTTTATCTATATATAAAACATTAAGAACATGAACCATCTGTGTATTAGACTGAGGTTATTGGGTGTGGGTATTGAGGAACCTGCCAGGGTGGGTCCAGGAGCACCACAGGCACCAGGGAAGCCAGAGGCACCAGCAATACCAGGTGTACCAGTGGCAGGGGAGGGCTGGCAGCGTTAGGCCTGGGGGGCAAATCCAGTCAAGTGGCCCATTGCACCAAGAGGAGAGTAAAAACACCAGTCACCTAAACAGACACTGAATGACAGGCACACACACAGTTGCTGATTTGGCACACACTAAAAACACACACTCACTGACAGGCACACAGACCACACACAAAGACACACTGTTACAGGCATACTGACTAAGACAGACAGACATACTGGGGCACACACACAGACATACTGGCGCGCACACACACAGACATACTGACACACACATACACCCAAACTTTACACTTTTAAAACTAGTAGACAGGGGCTGAGTAAAGAGACAGGGCTGTAGTGAGGGGACAGGGGCTGTAGTGGAGGGTATACGCTGTAATTGGGGGTTTAGGAAATGTTGGGGGGGGATAGAGGCTGAAGTAGGTTGAAGGCTACAATTTGGGAAAGGGGCTGTGGTGTGGGTGATATGGGTTGCAATTGGGGGAGAGGAGCTGTAGTTATGGGGCTGTAGTGGGGGGCATGGGGCTGAGGAAGGGGACAGGAGCTGAGAGGGGGAAAGGAGCAGGGAAAGGGTGGGATAGGGGCTGAGAGGGGGGCAGGGGCTGCGGAAGGGGCATAGGGGCTGAAGAAGGGCATAGGGGCTAAATAAGGGTATAGGGGCTGAGGAAAGGGACAGGGGAGGGGCAAAAGAGGACAGTTGCTGAGGAAGGGTGACAGTGGCTGAGGAAGGGGGCAGGGGTTGAGGAAGGGGGCGGGGGCTGAGGAAGGGGACAGGGCTGAAGAAAGGTAATGGGACAGAGGCTGAGCAAGGGGACAAGGGCTGAGGAGGGGACAGGGGACAGGAGGGAGGACAGGTGCTGACTAAGGGGACAGGGGCTGTGGAGAGGGGACGGGCTGAAAAAGGGGACATGGGCTAAGGTAGGGGACAGGGGCTGACTAAAGGGACAGGGGCTGAGGAGGGGGGACAGGGGCTGACTAAGGGGACAGGGCTGAGGAGGGGGGCAGGGGCTTACTAAGGGGACAGGACTGAGGAAGGGTGACAGGGGCTGAGGTAGGGGACAGGAGCTGAGGAGGGCACAGGGGCTGAGGAGGGGACAGAGCCTGACTAAGGGGACAGGGCTGAGGAAGGATGACAGGGAATGACTGAGGGGACAGGGCTGATGAGGGGGGACCGGGGCTGAGGAGGGGAATAAAAAACAGGCTAAAGTGTATTTCCCCGCTCCCTGAGTCTTACCATAGGCCAGGGAGGGGTGGGCAGGAGCAGGAGCAGCAACCAGCATACAGCAGCCAGCAGTCAGTGGAGTCGGCCGGCCTCTCCTGATGATGGGGCGTGACTTCCTTTGCTCTTCTCCCAGACTCCCCAGGAGGAGGGGGTGTGACTTCCTTTGCTCTTCTCCCAGACTCCCCAGCGGTCCTGGGAGAAGAGCAGTGAAAGTCATGCCCCCTACTCCTGACATCATCAGGAGAGGCCAGCCGACCTCACTGACTGCAGGGAGAGAGATAAGTTGAAAAATTTGAGTCCTCAGCCAGAGGCAGGGGATTCAGATTTTTCAAATTTTTGCTGGATGCGGACGGCCCTGGGTTTAGAGCGGCCTGGGGGGCAATTGCCTCCCTGCCCCCCTTCCCAGCCCGCCCCTGACCAGTGGGGCCAGCTTGACCGGGTTCACCACGAGCACCTTGGGGTGAACCCCTGCTCTCCACAATTAAAACAATTAAAACAGTGCTGAAGTTGCCACCTCTACAAAAGTTAGACCCTTTGATCAAATTCTCTACCTCTGTCTCTAAAACTTTTCTGATTCAATCTCCTATCACCTCACAAATGTCCTTGTCTCGCCTGCTTAAAATCACAATCCTTTGTGACCGATACAACATACTTTTCCCTCTTTCTTTATATCAAAACAACCTGCTGTATCTTTCTCATGAAGCATATTCCATTTGCAGGTCGAGATTACTTAACTCACACCCCCTCTTTGTGTACACTTCTTAGTGTACCACACAGATATAATATTAATACGCTTTTGAAGAATTCGTACATAAACAGTGAAAGCAGAGTCTTCCTACAGGGTTTGCAATACTGACAGTCTGGGTCATAGATGTAATGCAGTTAGTTACTTTTCTATTGTTAGAATACATTGAAAACATATATTGCAAATATTAAAATCATATTGCAGCTATTTTCCTACACCTATAAAATATGGTTGTAATACTTCAATTGAGTTCAAATTGAGTATCAAAACTCTAACCACAAAAACTAAACGTTAAATGCTTATCAAAAATGAGTTTAACCCCTTAGAGAGTTAATAGGGTGACCTCTTCCCATAGTATGGTTCCTTTTAAAATTATTATATTATTTATTCTCTTCTAGGTCTGCAAAATGCTTTCAATATACCAATACAAATATAATACAGTAGTTTAGAATTGCCTCAAAATAAATTGTCTGATCTCTATTAAAAATACCATTTCATCATTTTGCTATAATCAATGAGGCATATAATCTTATCCTATCCTAAAACTTATCCTATATATCCATTATTTTTTTTTTTCTTGTTAAATACCCATATAACATAACAATTGTTTATGTTAAAGATAACGCTAAATACTCCCCTAATAATATGAAGAATGAGAGATCCACGATTTTGAGAAGCAGATTT
Source organism: Pelobates fuscus (assembly GCF_036172605.1). Classification (NCBI taxonomy): domain Eukaryota; kingdom Metazoa; phylum Chordata; class Amphibia; order Anura; family Pelobatidae; genus Pelobates; species Pelobates fuscus. The sequence goes on from NC_086321.1 coordinate 85,018,989, forward strand.
TTTTCCAGGGGCCCCTTTTTCGTGAGCTGATCAGCATTTAATCTGTTGTAAAAAGACACTAAAAGCTTGCGTTAATGACATGCAAATATTCTTTAAATAGTCTTCATACTCATTGTAATATCACACATGTCCTCTTATAACACAGAACACAACGAATGTAGCAGATATCCAGCAGACATCCCAACACAAAAACCCATTAATGGACAGGCAATTAACTCAATCCAAAATAAATTATTAAATGTCACACCCAAAAGAAACACAGACATAATGTAGGTTTCCCTTGTTTGTGCATTCTGCAACCATGCAAGCAGTACTGCTTTAAGATCAGAAAACCTGGCAGCTGGACTAGAAAGTCGAATTTTGGCAAGAAGTCCATTATTACAACAGAATTTTGGAAAACAGCTAAAACTTAGCGTGGTTTTTTTTTTCTTTTGCTTTAAGGATTACAACTCATATTGCTCTTGGACTAGTATTCAATAATAAATCAGTTATTTAATAGATTATTACGCTGCCACTTCCAGCTTATTCAATACTGAGACAAACATAGTTTAAATATAATTTAAAATAGCACAGCAAATTACCCATTAACATACATGACAATCAAACTGTATACTTTAAAATGAGTAACCAAAACACATTTATCACAATCACCATTTACACAGAATAAACTTTTAACAGTTAGTATCAATTTTATTTAAGAGTTCTGGTACCAAAGGTTTTCTTATTAAAGAAGGGATCCTGTATGGCCATATAAAGCGTTTAACTTAAACATTTGTATAACACTTGCATTAACCAGTTGCAACATATGTACCTTATCAATAGAATTTCTCTCCTATACGCTTATAGAACATTTGGACCAGATTACACAGACATGGTATCACCTGCATTTGTCAGAACTCTCAAATACTCAAAATATTTAAACTACTCCATGTTAAAAGCATAGAAAATTTTGATCGGTCAATTTGAGTTCCCAAAAGTCATAAAAACACAGGTAAAAACCTTTGTCCATGGTTTCTGATCCTACATTCTATGACCAAAATTTCAAACCCACTTCTGCACAGGGGGTCCACCATTTGGGTCACAATCAATAAAATCTCTGCATCCCCAGACAACAATTTACAGATTTGCACAATGCTACAGAATACATACAATTTAAAGCATTTACAACATGTCAGGTACCTGTAGCAAGCAAGTTAGTTTACAGCACGAAATGAAGCATGTGCTGAAAATATAAATTTCATATTAATTTATAATCACCTACATTTACAACATGAATTTGTAGACCCCCTTTAATTAACCTCTATTTTTTCTTTTATTTATCATCACCTTCTCATGTACCTTTGACATTCCCTCAATTATTTTATTCCCTTACTTCTTATACCTGGTTTGGACACCCTCAGGGCTTTAGAGGAGCTGCCCAATCCTTTCTTCCTGGGGAGGGGGTAAAAGGGAACTCTATGGAGCAGTGGGTACTAACTACCACAGCAAGGATAGCACCCAATCATCATTATCTTTAGGTAATCAGGTGGGGGCAGTGATTTGCAGGTATCAACAACAGTCTCTCCTCTTGGGAAACAGGGTATCAGTGAGGTGCAATCTTACCCCCATGTCTCATGTATTCCTTATCCCATACTCAGAAAATCATAATTAGCCCAGTCTTTAGGGAAGGGAGTTTCACTACCCTGTCTTTGTGTCCACCCTGACATATTATCCACCCAAGGATCCTCTACATAATCCCCCAGCTCACCAACTCTAGCAACATACTGTTTGCAAGTCTCCCCTGGATTAGGGCGAGGGTATTTTTTAGACTGGGAAGTACCCATTTCAAACTCAATGAGAATTGGATTTGGAATAGCTGATTATTCAGTGGTTAAAGAACAGCTGTACGGAATCAAATGTTCCAACAAAACTGCTACTTCTCCACGAGCTGTATCGCTTAAAATCAGAAATTCCAATCCCTTGCAAAAAGCACAAAAGCCAACAGATATATCGCATGCAAGCAGAACAGCCAAACAGGTTGCAGGACAGCCAAATACCCATCAACAGAGTACGTAGTTTAACACAATTCCCTTTTTAATTTTGTTTTATTTATTTTATTTTTTTTCCTTTGCTAAAACATTACAGTTTGCAAAAGTTTTACCTGTACATAACTTTACCGCAGTCTGCTAAGAGACTGAATTATACCGCAGTCTGCTAAGAGACTGAATTATACCGCAGTCTGTCTAACAGACTGAATTATACCGCAGTCTGCCAATACCTGTCAGACTGAATACCTTTTTTTACAACCTTAACAAAGGCAACCTCTTTTCTTTCAAAGAAAGAGGGGTCCTGGGACGTCTCCCACAGTTATGTACAACCTCATCTCCTACCTAAGGAGTGAAAAAAATCTCAACAGTGAAATTCCCCTTTAAATAAAATCATAATCTAATGTGCAATGTGTAAAGGTTGGGAAAAGACAGGTAAAAGAATAAAGGTCAAAAAAGACACCGAATCCTCCTACCTGATTTCCTCCTTTAATTGACCCCACTTCTGGTACCAAGTTGTTGGGGTTAATTCAGCTATACACGAAACTCTCTTAGTTAGATGGATATTTTGCTAGAGCCACACCCTCTGTGATAGACAGGATCCCGGGAATCAGTCAAGAAGACAAGAGATGTGTTCTATAACCAATTCAAAGTTTATTATACAGTCATATGCATTTATACCCCATTTTCATGTCGGTGGGGGCCTTGAGCATTAGTGACATAATTTGTTTTTCACAAGTTATAAACAGCTGTTTCTAGTTATAATCTTTCGCAATATAACGCAATACATATTTGATTAAAACAAGATATTTACAAAATACCGATATCTTGGACAATTAACAAGAACATTTCGAAATCAGTATTTTTCCAGCAAAAAGGATTTTATACAAATCCTTTTTCCGAGAAATAAAGATGAAATGCCAAATTCATTCTTTGTTCAAATTAACTCTTATATGGACAGCTAGGATAGATATCAAAATGGATATTTGCATCTACATATAGTTGTGTATAGTTGCATTTTATTTTATGTTCCTACTTGTTATCTTTTTTGTTTATATGCAGCATTGGCAGATTACCATATATTAAATAATATGGCTTCCATTCAAATACTTTCCTTCAATGTTAGTGGTTTAAGTACAGCCAAAGGTTGAGATTGTATTCCTACAGGAAACACATTTTAAGGAAGGTAAAGGGCCCAGCTTAAGAAAAGCTGAATTTCCCAAAGGCTACTTTAGCAAGTAATACTGCTAGAGTCTAGAGGGGTGGCCATCCTAATATCAACTACACTCTGCAACTATAGGGCATATCCCTATATATGTGACAGATTGCCTGGCGCCCCGACCGGGTGCTTCTATCAATCGATGCTCCTACTGCTTACCGAGGGCTCAAAGCACCAGACACCATAAGCACTGTAGACTCCAAGAACCGCCGCAGCTTGGTTGGGGTTTCGACGTCCTCCACCCACCCTGGACCCAAGACCAGGATCCAGATTCAAGTGGGTAGACCTCTCCTACTCCAGAGAGCGTAGCAGGGACAGCTCTTAGAAGAGCTAGTGATTATACTCAGGGGAGTATTGTGATATAGCAATCCCCAGAGTGTATGTAGTTCTCCAATTCCCCAAACATGAGCCAAGACTTCATGATGTGGTAAAGCATTCTGTTTAATAGAAGCCACAGCTGGCCTTTAATGCAAGTCCCCAAGCACGGTGTATGTCCATATGGACCTTGTTGGGGACAGGGACACAAAGCTTAGAAACTAATCAGAAAAGTAATTAAATGTACAACACTCCCAGAACAAATACTGTATTAACCAAATTATCTCCAGGCAGACAAAAACACATATTTTACAAAGCCCCATAAGTACCCTAAAACACAACATAAATGTAACATCCCCTGATAGCCCTGATTTGGGTGAACAACATAACCAAAAATCACCCAGGTCAGAGCAGGGGTTTAGAACTTGTATGAAGGTCATGTATTTAACCGACCGCAGGCATGGTCCCATGCCCAAAACAGTTCTAGAGAATCAGGACTTGCGGACGGTCTAGTTCGGTAGTTTGAAAATGAACAAACTACCGAACAGAGTCACTAGTCTTACCCTGGAGCTTGTTTCCTTCATCCAGACGATGAAGTGCCCTTCTAAGCTGAATAGAAATGAATGCAGGCAATGATGGAAGTCCAGCGGTGTTCGGGAGATTCTGTATCCGATTTAAGTTACATGACTGCCTGCGTTCATGCAAACAAGATGGCTGCCACCTCGCGGTTGTTCATAGGAATTGCGGCCACCCAGATGAACAATTAGAACACTGCGGTGAGAAATGTTCCAAGTTGTTAATAGGTGTTAACAAGCTCCAAGGTGGTCTCTGTTCGTGCGGTTGTTCGGTAAACGAACCATATAGTCAGTGGTGTATCCTGGTTTTGTGCTGCCCTAGGCAGGACAAAACTCAGGCGCCACCCCCGCGCCACCCCCACCCAACCTTTCCCCCCCGCCCCGCATTATAAATACACACACATTCACTGACAGATACGCATACACTAGTTAACAGAAACACACACTCGCTAACAGAAACACACACACACTAACAGACACACTCACACTCAGTAACAGACAAACACACTGACTAACAGACACACACTAACAGACACACACTCACTCACTAGCAGACACAAACTAGCAGACACACACACTCACTAACATACCCACACACTAACAGACACACACACACACACACACACACTAACAGACACACACAGTCAGACACACACACTAACAGACACACACAGACACACACACACACACACACTCAGACACACACACTCACTAACAGACACACACACTCACAGGCAAACACACTAACAGAAACACACTAACAGACACACACTAACAGACACAGACACACACACTAACAGACACACACACTAACAGACACAGACACACACACTAACAGACACAGACACACACTCTCCCACCCACATTAACAATTTTTTTTTAAAATGTATTTAAACACCCCCCCCCCCCCCCCACCCCCAGCCTCCTTACCTTTGGGAATCGTGGTCCAGTGGCTGCTGGGTGATCGGGCGGCACTGCCTGGCGGGTGGCCGGCGAGGGAGCACTTCCCCTGAGCTGTCTGCTCAGCTCCCTCACGCGCCTCAGAGTGAGGCTGGGAGCCGGAATATGACGTCACGAAGTGCTCCCTTGCCGGCCGCCCACCAGTGCCACCCGACCGCCCAGCATGTCTGTTAGCCGCAAGGCTAACAAGACATTTGCCTTGGGCATTTGGGGGCGGCTTTGCCGCCCAAGGCAAATGCCTTGTTTGCCTCGCGGCTAATACGCCCCTGCATATAGTCCAAATTGCACGAACAGAGCCTGTTTGAAGTATTTTAGCCAGATCTATTGCAGGGGCCATAGTCACAGATGCTGGCAAACAGGCTCCTCCAAATACCAGTGGCGAGCTTACTTTCGCCACAGTATATAACTCAGAAACAAGATAGCAGGGCTATTATTTAAGGCTAAAGGGTAAAATTGCTGTTGTTGTCTACACATTTGTTAACTTTTGTTTACAGAACAAATCTTAATATTGAAATCTGAGGAAAGTTCTCTCTATTGGTGGCCACTTTGTGGAGGGCATCTTAATAGCAGGAAGTAATTGTAATTTCACTCTAGATTTCCTCAAGATTCAGTATCCATACCTACCAAACAATCCATGCCTCTTTGCCACCAGACAGCCAATATTTTATCAGTGGCACAGCTGGTGGACCCCAGGTCCCAAGACTCTACCTTCAGCCCCCAATAACACCTACTCAATAATTGATATGCTCATTCTCTTACAATTTCAATTGGAACTGCACTCTGCAACTATAGGGCATATCACATGGTCGGACCATGCAACTGTTACAATTACAGTAAGTACACCTTCACCCCATACCAGAATGTTGCATTGTTAGTTAAATTAATCACACCTTAATCACACCTGTATGGCAACTAAAAATTCATATAAACAACTATTTCTCACTTAACAGCACTGTTATGTCATGCCCACAAAGTTGTTATATGGGTATTTTTATACAGATTGGTCCCAGGTCTGTGTTTTTATACAGATTGGTCCCAGGTCAAAAATGTGTACTTGAATTGACCAACAGAATAAGGGAATGTGCATTGCATATATCATTATAAACTTCTGGTAACTGTGTGCACCGAACTGACAAACCTTTTTTTCCTGAAGGCCAATAGGTTGCTCCTTCTCACCAAATCCACCTACTTAATGCAAGCCAACAGAAGTGTACACTTACTTGAAATGACTTTAAAAGCCCGCCACCTGTCTACCTTTTTTTTAAAATTTGAATCTGCAGATGGGTCAATACAGCATTCCACCCCAGACATTGCTAAAGTTTTTGGAACCTTTTATCAATGCCTGTAAAATATTTGTGACACACCTACCCCACTAGAGAATATCAAAGCATACTTAACCAAACATATTCATGCAACCATCCCTCAAAATTTTAGGACCAGCATAGAAGGAATCAATCTCTAAAGATGAATTCCAGGCTGCTATTGTCAGGATCGGGACAGGGATCCAACACGCAGAGTACAAACAGGTGGTAGGTACGTATACCGGACCTTAGAATGGCCGGACTAACGTAAGGAGTAAGCAAAGAATGGTCAGAGACAAGCCGAGGTCGGGGGAATGAGAGAGCAGGTAAGCGAGAGACAAGCCGAGTCAAAGGGTAATAGAGATAAGCAAGGTAGAACAAACAAGCCGGGTCAGAACCAAAGAGACAAATAGAAAACAAGAGCACTGAGTGACTAGACAAGCTAGAACCACGACAGGGCAATGAGCAAATGCAGAAAGCCCTACTTTATACCCTGGTTTCTAGATAGGAATCACGCCCCCGACGAGTCCTGATTCGTGCTCGGGACTTGATTGACAGGTCGGAACGGATTGTCGTCATGACGTCGGCTACTGAGCACCGCGTCATAAAAGGAAGCGGATTCCTCGCGGCCAGCGTGTAAACGGCCGAGAGAACTGCGAGGAACGAGTGAGTCAGCCCCTCTGAGAGGATGAACGTCTAAGTGTCTCACCTCCTCCGAGGTAGAGACAACAGGTACCCTGACAGTACCCCCCCTCTCAGAAACGCCCACCGGGCGGAAGGAACCGGGGCGAGATGGAAAACGAGAGTGAAAAGCCCTGCGGAGGCGAGCAGCATGCACATCCTCCTGAGGTACCCAAGTCCTCTCCTCAGGACCATATCCTTTCCAGTCAACCAGATATTGTAACTTCCCCCGAGAGATTCGAGAATCGATGATGGAGTTGATCTCATACTCCTCCTGACCCTGAACCTGAACAGGGCGAGGAGAGGATACAGCGGAGGAGAACTTGTTACAGACTAGGGGTTTCAACAAGGAAACCTGAAAGGAGTTAGGAATGCGTAAGGCAGGTGGAAGAGCCAGGCGATACGCAACTGGGTTAATTCGAGTCAGGACCTTGTAAGGACCAATGTAACGAGGGGCGAATTTCATAGAAGGAACCTTCAGGCGAATGTTTCTGGTACTCAACCATACCCTATCACCTGGTACAAAAACTGGAGCCGCCCTTCTGCGCTTATCAGCGTGTTTCTTGAACAACATGGAATTATGCAGGAGAATTTGTCGAGTTTGATCCCACAACTTCCTCAGATTTGCAACATGAACATCAACCGACGGTACCCCTTGGGAAGGAGAAACCGATGGAAGAACGGAAGGATGGAAGCCATAATTCATGAAAAAGGGGCTAGAACGAGTAGAATCACAAACGAGATTGTTGTGTGCAAACTCCGCCCAAGGAATTAAACCGACCCAATCGTCCTGGTGTTCGGAAACAAAACAACGCAAATATTGTTCAATCTTTTGGTTGGTGCGTTCAGCAGCTCCGTTAGACTGAGGATGATAGGCAGAAGAGAAATTCAATTTGATGCCCAGTTGAGAACAGAAGGATTTCCAAAAACGGGAAACAAATTGGGAACCTCTATCAGAAACAATTTCGGAAGGTATCCCATGTAAACGAAAAATCTCTCTCGCGAATATCTCAGCCAATTCGGGAGAAGATGGAAGTTTAGGTAAGGACACAAAATGAGCCATCTTAGTAAACCTGTCAACCACCGTGAGAATAACAGTCTGTTTTTTATAAACAGGCAAATCGACAATGAAGTCCATAGCCAAACAGGTCCACGGTTTCTCGGGAATTTCCAAAGGATGCAAAAACCCACATGGAAGCGTATGAGGTTGTTTAGTTTTCGTACAGACCTCACATGCTTCGACGAAATCCCTAATATCTTTACGTAATGAAGGCCACCAGAAATCTTTAGAAATTAAGGAATACGTCTTGCGAATGCCAGGATGCCCAGCCACCTTACTGTTGTGAAAGCACTGTAACAGTTCCAGTTGGAGTTCAGGAGGAACAAAATACCGTGCCCCAGGACCCTGTTTAGGAGCCAGGTACTGTAACTTCATGATCTCGGCAAGCAACGGAGAATGAATCCTGAGACTCGTGTTGGCGATAATATTGTACTTGGGAACTATAGAAGTCAAAACCGCCTCAGATATAGTAGAAGGTTCATGTTGGCGAGACAAAGCATCGGCTTTAGAGTTCTTAGAACCAGGTCTATAAGTGAGCACATAATTGAAATGAGTGAGGAACAAGGACCAACGAGCTTGCCTGGCGGACAAGCGCTTGGCCTCCCCAATATAGGACAAGTTCTTGTGATCCGTCAAAATAGTAACAGGATGCAAGGTGCCTTCCAATAGATGTCTCCACTCCTTTAAAGCCATGATAACCGCTAGTAGTTCCCTGTCACCAATGTCATATCTGCTTTCAGGCCCAGATAATTTCTTGGAAAAAAAAACACATGGATGTAAGGGTTTATCCACACCTAACCTTTGAGACAAGATAGCACCTAAACCTGTCTCTGAGGCGTCTACCTCGAGTAGGAAAGGCAAAGTCGTATCAGGATGAACTAAGATCGGAGCAGAAGCAAAACGTTCTTTGAGTGTTTTGAAAGCAATGAGAGCTTCAGTAGACCAAGTCTTAGTGTCAACCCCCTGTCTGGTCATATTGGTAATAGGAGCAATAATAGAAGAGTATCCTTTAATGAAGCGCCTATAGTAATTGGAGAATCCAATAAACCTCTGAATGGCCTTGAGACCCCTAGGTAATGGCCAATCTAAAATAGACTGGAGTTTATCCGGATCCATCTTAAACCCGTCCCCAGAAATCACGTAACCAAGAAAGTTTATCTGAGATTGGTCAAAACTACATTTCTCCAATTTGCAGTACAACCCATGTTGTAGAAGTTTGTGCAATACCCTTCTGACTTGTCTGTGGTGGGTCTCAATTTCTCTAGAGTGTATTAGTATATCATCCAAATATACAATAACACAATCATGTTGAAATTCCCTAAGAACTTCATTGATCAGGTCCTGAAATACTGCTGGTGCATTACAGAGCCCAAAAGGCATTACCGTGTACTCATAGTGCCCATAACGGGTATTGAACGCTGTTTTCCACTCGTCTCCCTGCTGAATTCTCACTAAGTTATAGGCCCCTCTGAGATCTAACTTGGTGAAAATCTTGGAGCTTTTTAGACGATCAAAGAGTTCAGTAATCAAAGGAATCGGGTAGGCATTTCTAATAGTTATTTTATTCAAGCCTCGGTAATCAATGCAAGGCCTTAACGTGCCATCCTTCTTATTCACAAAAAAAAAAAAACGGCCCCGGCAGGGGAGGAGGATCTCCTAATGAATCCTTTGTCTAGGTTCTCACGAATATACTCCTCTAAGACTAAGTTCTCCTTAGTGGATAAAGGATATACATTGCCCCTCGGAGGCATAGTACCAGGTAGGAGATTAATCTTACAATCAAAGGACCTGTGTGGAGGTAAAGTATCAGCATTCTTCTTGTCAAAGACTGCCTTTAAATCCAGGTACAGAGGTGGTATTTGTACGTCTGTAGACTGGGTAGAATTAACCGGTGTGTTAACTATGCAAAGTGGTGAGACTTTCTGTAAGCACCTGTTCTGACAACCCTGACCCCATGAGGTTATCTCCCCTAGTTCCCAATCAATAATAGGGTTATGTTTCTTTAACCATGGATACCCCAGGACTATAGGAACAGAAGGAGACGAAATAAGCATAAGAGATATACCTTCCTCGTGTAAGATACCAACAGTTAAGTTAACAGGTAAGGTCTCACGGAAAATAACAGGTTCAGCTAATGGTCTACCATCAATGGCCTCAACGGCCAAGGGGGTGTCCCTTAGCTGGGATGGAATAGAGTGTTTAGTAACAAAAACTTGGTCGATAAAGCTCTCAGCAGCTCCGGAATCTATCAACGCCATAGTTTTTAGTACTCCCTTCTCCCAAGCTAAAGAAACAGGTAGCAGAAGCCTGTGATCTTTATAATTATGTATAGAGGACAAAATAGAAACACCCAAGGCCTGTCCTCTAGAGAAACTTAGGTGCGAGCGTTTCCCGGGCGATTAGGACAATTTAGGCGTAGGTGTCCTCTTACTCCACAATACATACACAACCCCTCCCTTCTCCTGTACTGTCTCTCTTCTTCTGAGAGGCGAGTATTGCCTATCTGCATAGGTTCTGGAAAAACTGAGGTTGTGGACTCAGGACTTTGAAATGAGGGAGCTAGTTTAAACGTTCATCAATACGAGAGATAAAAGAAATTAAATCCTCCAAATTTTCAGGAAGCTCTCTTGTAGCAACTTCGTCTAGAATTACATCTGATAATCCGTTTAAAAATACGTCTATATAAGCCTGTTCATTCCACTTAACTTCTGCCGCCAAGGACCTGAACTCTAGTGCATAATCCACAAGTGTTCGGTTATCTTGTCTGAGGCGCAACAGTAATCTAGCTGCATTGACCTTTCTACCTGGAGGGTCAAAAGTTCTTCTAAAAACAGCGACAAAGGCATTATAATTATAGACTAACGGGTTATCATTCTCCCACAATGGATTGGCCCATCTCAGAGCTTTCTCAATGAGTAGTGTGATAATGAATCCAACCTTTGCCCTATCTGTAGGATAGGAGCGGGGTTGTAATTCGAAATGGATACCTATTTGGTTTAAAAAACCACAACACTTATCCGGAGAACCACCATAACGTACAGGAGGAGTAATACGGGAAGAAGCACCTACTGTGGCTACCTCTAGACCTGAGCTTACAGGGGAGATGGACGTAGTACGCATCTCTTCTGGTTGATTACTAGAACGAGATAATAAAGCCTGCAGCGCTAGAGCCATTTGATCCATTCTATGATCCATGGCGTCAAATCTAGAGTCGGAAGAACCAACCTGAGTGTTTGTACCTGCAGGATCCATTGGCCCTGTCATAATGTCAGGATCGGGACAGGGATCCAACACGCAGAGTACAAACAGGTGGTAGGTACGTATACCGGACCTTAGAATGGCCGGACTAACGTAAGGAGTAAGCAAAGAATGGTCAGAGACAAGCCGAGGTCGGGGGAACGAGAGAGCAGGTAAGCGAGAGACAAGCCGAGTCAAAGGGTAATAGAGATAAGCAAGGTAGAACAAACAAGCCGGGTCAGAACCAAAGAGACAAATAGAAAACAAGAGCACTGAGTGACTAGACAAGCTAGAACCACAACAGGGCAATGAGCAAATGCAGAAAGCCCTACTTTATACCCTGGTTCTAGATAGGAATCACGCCCCCGACGAGTCCTGATTCGTGCTCGGGACTTGATTGACAGGTCGGAACTCATTGTCGTCATGACGTCGGCTACTGAGCACCGCGTCATATAAGGAAGCGGATTCCTCGCGGCCGGCGTGTAAACGGCCGAGAGAACTGCGAGGAACGAGTGAGTCAGCCCCTCTGAGAGGATGAACGTCTAAGTGTCTCACCTCCTCCGAGGTAGAGACAACAGGTACCCTGACAGCTATAAAGGCTAAAAGCCCAGGTCCTGAAGGATACTCATCCAAATATTATAAGGTATTCTCGTGGAAACTGATTTAATCACCTCTCCTGCCTCATCTGCCTCTGTCCTCAGCAGAGGCATCTGTGACAAATGCTCCTTCCCATGTACGTTTGCCACAGACTTCTGGAGGAGTGTGGAAGCCGGCCTCCTGCCCAGCAACTATGGTCCAGGTGTGGGACACCGTTTGCTTAGCTGCCATTAGTAGCTTGCCCTGGGTACTTCTGGTTGTGGGTTCCCGGTCACCTCAGTGGAACTGTTTTCGGTATGAGGTGACTGCGTGGTTCCTGGACAGCTTGGTTCATGGTTTTGAACCACATTGAAATCCGCCAGGAGAGCGCTTTTTGGAGGGAAGGTGTCTGAGACTAAGAGGAACAAACGCTACCTAAGAGCCAGGCAGAGCACCCCATATTGCGGGGGCAAAGTTGACCGGCAAAAGCACCAAATGCCATGGAACTATTTTGGGCATTGGACCATGTGTGCGGCTGGTCAGAACTTTAACACAGTGGCATTTCCCATACACTGCATGGATCTGAATGCTATTTGGAGAACTTGGGTGCTCAGATCAAGGGTATTGTATTATTTGTGGGTTTATTTTATGCTTTTATTATGTTTTGCGGTACTTTAAGGGACACTATAGTCACCTGAACAAGTTTATCTTAATGAAGCAGTTTTGGTGTATAGAACATGCCCCTGCAACCTCACTGCTCAATCCTCTGCCATTTAGGAGTTAAATCCCTTTGTTTATGAACCCTAGTCACACCTCCCTGCATGTGACTTGCACAACCTTCCATAAACACTTCCTGTAAAGAGAGCCCTATTTAGGCTTTCTTTATTGCAAGTTCTGTTTAATTAAGATTTTCTTATCCCCTGCTATGTTAATAGCTTGATAGACCCTGCAAGAGCCTTCTGTATGTGATTAAAGTTCAATTTAGAGATTGAGATACAATTATTTAAGGTAAATTAAATCTTCTTGAAAGTGAAACCAGTTTTTTTTTCATGCAGGCTCTGTCAATCAAGCCTGGGGAGGTGTGGCTAGGGCTGCATAAACTGAAACAAAGTGATTTAACTCCTAAATGGCAGAGAATTGAGCAGTGCAATTGCAGTGTAATGATCTATACACTAAAACTGATTTATTTAGCTAAAGTAATTTAGGTGACTATAGTGTTCCTTTTATGTTTCTATATTTTTGTGTTTGGCTCTCTGTTCTTGGGAGATAATTAGCTTACCGATCTTTATCGCAATTATCTCCCAGGTCCAGAGATTCCTGGGAGTTGCTTGTGCTGAATACAGTGGAGACCCTCTGCTAGGGTCTGTGCACAACAGGCCAAGTTTGGCTCATTAAAATCAGTTGTACTCCCATAACTATGTGTCGTCTTGTTACTGGGAAGGGAAGGGCTATAATCACTGCTCAGCACCTTGTTTCAGCTTGTGGAGTATTTGGGGCAGGGAAAGTCCATGTAAGGACTAGAGCTCCTAGGACTGTGTGTCATTCAGTCCCTGGGAGGGCCTGGACGTAGACGCTCCCGGAGGACCCCAATCAAGCCACAGCGACTGGGGCAGAAGCGCTGAGGTTTTCCCCTGTTCCAGCTAGAAAGCGGTCTTTGGTCGGAGGTACCCAGCTGGGGTACAGGGAACTCCGCTACAGCATCTATTATTTCCTTGTCTAGCTGTCATATACTTTTTTTGCTGTAGTTGAGTCCCTTAGTAAATCTAAATACTTATCCATTCACACTGGGAAATTATAGCAATGCATTAGCGAATGCATCAACTGAGGATGGGAGCAGGGCCGGTCAATTAAGTAATATACTTATATTTATATATAAAGATGCCTTTGCAAATGAGACATATACCAGCACCTGAGACAGCCCCAGTGTGGGTTGAAACGCGTTGTACTTTACCAGTGGACTTTCTATGGTACCACACCAAATGAAATTTAAGATTTCTATATTTAATTTGTAATAAAATGTTATCTTACCATTGGTGCCTCTCTCTGACATTCTAATCCTGAGGGTGAAAGCTCCTATCAACAGACACATGGTGTCTATGGTGTTTTGGGAAGTTACAGGGTCAAATATAGCGTGTTACATATTTCAGTTTTTTTACATTGAAATTCGCCAGATTGGTTACGTTGCCTTTGAGACCATATGGTCAGGGGCGTATTAGCCGCGAGGCAAACAAGGCATTTGCCTTGGGCGGCATTTTCCAGGGGGCGGCAAAAAAAGCCGCCCCCCAAATGCCCAAGGCAAATGTCTTGTTAGCCTTGCGGCTAACAGACATGCTGGGCTGCTGCTGGGCGGGCGGCGAGGGAGCACTCCCCCTGAGCTGTCTGCTCAGCTCCCTCGCGCGCCGCACAGTGAGGCTGGGAGCCGGAATATGACGTCATATTCCAGCTCCGCCTCCCAGCCTCACTGTGCGGCGCGCGAGGGAGCTGAGCAGACAGCTCAAAGGAAGTGCTCCCTCGCCGCCCGCCCAGCAGCGCCGCCCGCCCAGCAGCCACTGGACCACCAGGGAAAAAAGAAGCCCCCCCCCAGCATTCCCAAAGGTAAGGAGGCTGGGGGGGTTAAAGTAAAAAAAAAAAAGCCACTGGACCACCAGGGAAAAAAGAAGCCCCCCCCCCCCAGCATTCCCAAAGGTAAGGAGGCTGGGGGGGTTAAAGTAAAAAAAAAAAAAAAAAGTGTTAATGTGTGTGTCTGTTAGCGAGTGAGTGTGTGTGTGTGTCTGTTAGCGAGTGAGTGTGTGTGTGTGTGTGTGTGTGTCTGTTAGCGAGTGAGTGTGTCTGTGTGTGTGTCTGTTAGCGAGTGAGTGTGTGTGTGTGTCTGTTAGCGAGTGAGTGTGTGTGTGTGTCTGTTAGCGAGTGAGTGTGTGTGTGTGTCTGTTAGCGAGTGAGTGTGTGTGTGTGTCTGTTAGCGAGTGAGTGTGTGTGTGTGTCTGTTAGCGAGTGAGTGTGTGTGTCTGTTAGCGAGTGAGTGTGTGTTAGCGAGTGAGTGTGTGTGTGTGTCTGTTAGCGAGTGTGCGTGTGTGTCTGTTAGCGAGTGTGCGTGTGTGTCTGTTAGCGAGTGTGCGTGTGTGTCTGTTAGCGAGTGTCTGTTAGCGAGTGTCTGTTAGCGAGTGTCTGTTAGCGAGTGTCTGTTAGTGTGTGTGAGTTTGTCTATTAGTGTGTGTGTTTCTGTTAGCGAGTGTGTGTTTCTGTTAGCTAGTGTATGCGTATCTGTCAGTGAATGTGTGTGTGTGTTTAGAATGCGGGGCGGGGTAAAGGTTGGGTGGGGGTGGCGCGCAGGGGGGGGGGGGCACCTGGGTTTTGTTCTGCCTAGGGCAGCACAAAACCAGGATACACCACTGCATATGGTAGCCCAGAAATAAGAATTACCCCCATGATGGCATACCATTTGCAAAAGTAGACAACCTAAGGTATTGCAAATTGAGTATGTCCAGTCTTTTTTAGTAGCCACTTGGTCAGAAACACTGCCCAAAGTTAGTGTTAATATTTGAAAATGCAAAAAACTAATTTGAACGCAAATTTTGGCCAGTGTTTGTGACTAAGTGGCTACTAAAAAAACTGAACATACCCTATTTGCAATACCCTGGGTTGTCTACTATTGCAAATGGTATGCCATCATGGGGATAATTTTCATTCCTGGGCTACCATACGGTCTCAAAGGCAACCTGGCGAATTTTAATGTGAAAAAACTGAAACGCAAACCTTATATTTGACTCTGTAACTTTTGAAAACACCAAAAAAAACTGTACATGAGGGGTACTGTTATACTCAGGAGACTTCGCTGAACACAAATATTAGTGTTTCAAAACAGTAAAACGTATCACAACAATTATATCGTCAGTGTAAGTGCCATTTGTGTGTGAAAAATGCAAAAAATTTCACTGTCACTGACGATATCGTCGTTGTAATATATTTTACTATTTTGAAACACTAATATTTGTGTTCAGCGAAGTCTTCCGAGTAAAACAGTACCCCCCATGTACAGGTTTCATGGTGTCTTGGAAAGTTACAGAGTTAAATATAGTGCTAGACAATGTAATTCCCTGAACTTTTGGCCTGGGTTGGCAGGCAGGTCCTGCAAATTGTAATTAATAAAATGACCTAATTATGTAAAATTATTACATAAATATATGCGTAGAATTATTATATATATATGTGTGTATATATATATATGTGTGTATATATATGTATATAATTTTTTTTAATTATTTTATTTATATATAGGTATATACATAGTGATATATACGTATATACTTATGTATATAGATATATATATTATTTCGTTCTACATGTATTTTGATATCAATATATATATATTAATTTTAAAATACAGTTAGAACGAAATTACGCATGTTTATATATTTTTATCTATTTTTTTTTCATTATTTTTTTATTATTTTTTTATTTATTTTTTTAACGTATTTATATATTTATTTATTTTTTATTATATATAAATATATATATAATGAAAATTATATATATATTTAATCAATATCATTGTACGTGTATTTTGATATTAATATATATATATAATTATGTATATATTAATATTAAAATACACGTAGACAGTGTATGCATATTTATGTGTATGTGTGTATATGTGTGTATATATATACTTAGATCATATATATAATAAATATATATATGATCTAAGTATATATAATTTATTTTTACACTGTTTTAACATTTTTTATTTTTTTTTCAGACAGCAGGGGGAGTACCTGTCATTACAGGCACTCCCCCTGCTGGCAATGCCTTGGACGGCTATGCCGTCCATGTGATCGCGGGGTCCTCGCAAGGACCTCGCGATCACATGGCCCTGGGCGGCTGAAGAGGACGCAAGGGGACTCCCTGGGCTCCCAGGTAAGTCCCCCATACCGCGATCGCCGGCGTGGGATCGCCGGCGACCGGGTAAGTACATAAGATCGCAGGACGTTCTATGCCGTCCTGCGGCTTTTAGAGCCACCAAAATAAGGACGGCATAGTACGTCCTGCGGTCTTAAGGGGTTAATAAAACATCTACCTAACAACAAATCATCCCGTATCCCATAAGTGGGGTTCGTAGCACTGTACACTATTCATACTAGAGATAGTTATAAGCTCTAAAAAACGTGAGTAGGACTATATGAGACTTTTTACACTGGTATTATCTATCTGTGGGATATATTGAACTATTAGTCTTTCCTTTTTGTTTTAACATATGGATTTGATAAATACCCTGATCTGACATTGTTTTAGAAAAAGTATTCCCGACATATTTGAGGCTATATTTTCTGGCAAGTTTTATTGGGGCATTTTTTGGCCTTTTTATTAATTTTATTGTATTATTCATATATTGGTCTTCTTTTCACTTCTTTATATTATTTGTACTTATATATTGTCTATACTGTTTTGGCGCAACCTTATCTCCTCCCTTCTATACTTTTACTTTTCTGTAGGGCTTAGAGGGAGCTCTACTACTTTAGATGTGCTGCCTCATTTCCATATATTCTATATTTTGGTTTCTACAGCACTGATCATTTTTCTGTTTAGTTTCTATACCTCCCAACAATCCTGCTTTCATCTGGACAATCCAGGTTTCAGGGTTCTGGCCCGCCATCCAGATTTTGTTCCCTGGTGCCCTGCATCCTGGGACACCTGGGGGAACTGTCCTCAGGCAGCTCCGCACAAACAAACTGTAAGACATACTCGCAATGTGAAACAGACACTAGGACCATGCAGAGTGTGCTTAAGCTGTGTTCTCTGTGTGGTACTCTGTGTAGGGGTATGTATAGTGCAGTGAGTGCTAGCTGTGTGTCATGTATGTGATGAATGTTGGTTGTGCGCCATGTCTGTGTGGTGTGTGCTGGCTGTGTGTCATGTCGGTGTGGTGTATGCTGGTTATGTGTCATATGTGTGCTGGCTGTGTTGTGTGTGGTGTGTACTGACTGCTTGGTACAAGTGTGGTGTGTGGTGGCTGTATGTGGTTGTGATACACGGAACAACACATATACAGACACACTAACCTATTCGCAAACACATTGCACATTGACACACACTCACTGACCCATACACAAACACACTGCAGTGCACACTGACCCATGCACAAACACACTTCACACTGATACACACAGACTGACCCATACACAATCACACTACACATTGACACATGCAAACGCTGACCATACACAAACAAACCGCATCGTGAGGTGCGGTTGGCTGCTGCCGCACCTCACACCCCCTGGGACCCCAAAATGACCTGCAGTCGGTCCTGGTAAGGTGTTTCCAGGTGGGCCAGTCCATCTTTCCTCCTGCTACAGATGCAGCCCCTGCCTGTGTCAAACTCTTCCACAAGGAATCCCTGCCACTTGCCCTTGGCACGGCTAAAAGAATAAAAAAACTGTAATGCGTGGCACTAGGAACTGCCTGTTCCGTGCATTGGGCGATATAAGTTCCACAACCCTGGGAGGATGTATGTCTAGTGTTTGTACATGAGCTTGGCATGTTGAGCATAGACTGATCTAGTATATGTGACTGGAATGGAGAGTGCAATTAATTGGGACTGGAGTATGCATCGATTTAGCAGGGATTTGGATAGCCTGAAACACATATAAATCACTTTATGTATGTAAGTGTGTATGTTTGTGCTTGTGAAGTATGCATGTCTGTGTATGCTACAATACAGTTAGTGATTGTCTAATTGCACATGCATTAGAAGGTAGTCGTTTTGCTTTGGATACCATTCCCAGATCTATGTCACATCTAACAAGGCCCTGTGTTATAGTAAATTAACTACAGAAAACATTGAATTTTTAAAGATGACTTTAATTCTCCTATTAAATATTTTGACAAATCAGATTGCGCTAGAAGAAAAATATCACATAAACATATCATTTGTAAATATGCAAATTCATTATTATATTAAAGATACAATAAGCTGTAAAAGGAAATTTAATTTAAAATGATCAAAAGTCTGAATAAAATGCAGATTTAGAAATCACCACCAATAGTAGTCTGTATCCACTTCACATATTGTGATGTTAATCGAGTATACACTCCAGGTATTTTTGGACTGCACTTTTTGCTCCCAAATGAAACAATCCCTCGTAGTTCATTGTTACAAATTAGAGGTCCACCAGAGTCACCCTATAATAAAAGAGACAACCTGTGAGATATGCATATATAAATAACTTTATATAGCTCAGTAGATTTATTTGGTCTGCAAAGGAAGTAGCATGTTCTGGGGAATTCTTGTGGTTATCCATGTGCCTTACCACATGTGTGCACACCCTGTGTTGAGGATTTTTGGACATCAATCCTAAAAAACTAAAGGTGCAAGATGAGAGTGCAAGGAGGGACATTTAGTACAGTGTGAAGGAGATAGGCCATGCCACCTGGTAAGTGTATTCACTGCTAAAACAGATTGGCCATTGAGGGAGCAGGGGTACCAGTTATACCTGTATGCTCTAACACACTTGTGGTTGAGTTAAATGGATGGGTGAGAGTGTTGTCTACATCCACCTCGCCTCTAAAGAATTGACCAAGGGATCTTACCTTGCGCTGCTATAAGTTTATTTAACAGTTTAACTCATTTAACGTGATTTGAACTCTTCTTTGGGAATAAATATCTCATACCAAAATCCTGCTCAAAGGATCATGGAATAATACCTGTACCCATAGGCCAAAATGATATATTCCTAATTGATGAGGGAGATGTTTCCCTGCTGATAGACCCATTAAGTGCACTGAGGGACAGATAAATAAGTAATTTTTCTCAATTTACATTTTAAAGCCTTATCTATATAACGTATTGAGAATTTTGGGTACACTTTTGCATAGACTATCTCTTAAATATTTTTTAATATAACTTAGTAGAGAAAGGTGTTAACTTAGTAGAGAAAGGTGTTAACATATATTGCGACATACCAAAGGTTTATATTACAAAATCGTTCCCACATAAATTATTATTAATGTACAGAGACTATTTTTAATACTATATAATGTGTGTCTGAATTGAAACAGAGAAAATAAAACAACAGCTACTTCAGTGTCACATCATATCATTCCTCAACATTCCTCCGTTATCTTCTTCAATGAGTGCTTGATATGTGCTAAATAGAACAGCCTTGCTTTACACAAAACCATATTTGAGTCGAATAAGTTTAGTTCTTTGTCATGTGGTTTATACAGTCATTAACAGATTTGCTCAGTCACTCTCACACCTACAAACCATCCTTACCCTAATATATTCTATACCTCACACATGTTCTAAACCATACAGTGGTTCTATCACATTTAACATATGTTTTCCACTTCAAGTATTAGTCAGCAACGTGTACTGTAAAAATGTGACAGTCTCTAGATAGCTCAAACAACATTTCGGTAAGAAAGCACATTTTTAATTTCTAACCTTTCATAAGGGTTTATTTATATGTTAAAGCAGGAAATAATGTTTACATTGTCTTGATCTTCAGCATTCACTATCTTTCGGTCTGATCAGAAAAAATAAATGAGCAGTAATTCCCTTTAACTAAAGAAATATAACATAAAATAGAACCCTTGGGCATTGTTTTTTTTTTTTTTAAATAGCATACTGGGATACAGGCCTAAGGATGCCACTAACACATTATGGGTTTGTAAGCTCTTTCGAGCAGGATCTTCTCAATTGTTCCTGTAACATTTTGTAATTGTGTTGTCTTCTGTTACATTTCTAGGACAATCTGGGCCAAAATTGCCACACAGAAGACAGAGCAGAAATTTTTTATTCACTTTAAATTCTTGACAAGTCACACTTTAGTGACTATTACTAACCATAATCATCTTCAGGGCTGTAATAAGTGCAATACCATACCTGAGTAAGTATTGTTTAATACATTTAAGCATTATAAAAAGCCTCCCATGCGTTAGATATCATGCACTAGTGGGCTCATAAACAGGAGTGATGTGAAAAGTAAAATAAATATCCTCTAGTAAACTGTCTATAAGGCTAACGGTAAGATGGAAAAGAGCAATAAATATACATGTATAGTCCCAGAATTGCATCAGCAACCCGGAGATCTTCCAAAGCTCTTCATATATGTTTAACTATACTCAAATGAAACAAGACCCACATGTGGAAGTATTAAGCTACAATGATGGAGAATCTACCACATAGAGGGAACACCAGAAACAAATTTGGAAAAACCTCCAAGGCTTTGTGGAGTCTCCAAGGCGCACCCACTGAATTCCTAGGTTGGCCAATGACACGTCTGTATCTTTTACTCACATTTTCCAAATTGTATTAGAGCTAGAGTGATTTATGTCTCCAATGTTCCTTGGATATATATGGGAAGTAGATAGGTGTTGGTTGAAACCACAAATATCTGGAGGACCATAGATTTCACCCACCATATTATTGTTAGAATAAACATAAAATGATTGATACATACACTATTCCAATGAATTAGTAGATGCTTTATATAATCCCTTCCAACAAATCTTCCTGTCCAGATCATTTCTGTCTATAATTAGAACAACCACTCTGATAAATCTTTAGTAGAGACGTTTACTGTAAAATCCTTGCAGGTGTCTAATTGTTAACAAAACAATATTAAAGATAGAAACACACATCAGTGCAACCCATACAATAAAATAAATGCCACTTACCTGCCTTGCATACACTCAATGAATGGCAGTGCATGCTGTTAAAAGCACCAGAAGTTTCAGGGTTAATAGTTTGATTATAAGTCAAGCAGCTTAGGTTTAACTTGCTCTCAGAGCTGTTTACAGGAATGAATGTGCAGAGATCTTTGGCATACCAATTACTCGCAGTATCCTTCAGCATGCTAAATACTTGAGGTACTCCTAATCACTGAAGAGTACATTTGTTTTTTTCTTGAATTGTGATTCATGACTTCTAGACACAGCAAGAACCTAACACATACATGCATGCAATATACACACATATAAACGTACATCACACATTTCTTTACATAGTGCTACAGTGGGTAAGCAGGGGTGCAAGTTTATACATAGAGGAATTATTTTCATAGTAAAATTATTTGACAAAATAAAAAATTTGAAATTATGAAAACCTCTTACCGCGCATGTATCTGTTTTCTGTTTTTTAAGTGGTTTGGCACAGAGCATGTTATCAGTTATTATTTCTTTTGGTTTCTGTTTGCTATATATTTTGTGGCATTGGTTTCTATCGACAATCGTTAAATTTGTTTCACGTAGATAGTCCGATGGTACGTCTTTGTTAGCTTTGGTGACGCCCCAACCTGCAGTGTCGCACACAGTTGAAATTTTCACATCTTCAGTAGATTTTGGAAGTTGAAAAACTGACACAAATTTGTTCAGCTTTGCATTACCTTTTAACTGTAACATATAAAAAATGAACAATATGCAATTAACCATTCAATATTTAGTTATTTTTGATTAAACAAAGTAAGCATAACATTTATTTCAGTTCTAGGATGAAAATAGCAATATGTTAAATAAATAAAAAATAAAATAAAAAATATTACATTTGCACAGTTTAATATTTCCATGTGTTTGTTCATCCATGTCAGAAATACTGTGGGAATACAACGTTTAAAAATTAGCTTTTTTTGTAAACTGTAATAGGTGACTTAAAAACTCACAAATGACCAATCAGCCTGCATAGAAGACCTATGGTGTTCCTATAACCTTACATCCTCAGCTTCTCTATTTGCTATAATAAGTCCATCTTTAATAGCAGTGGAGGCTTAGACAAGTATTTCTCTTTAAGGCCTATTTTTCTATACCAGTACCTTCTATTACCAGCATCCCCCTGCATCAGTCCTTCAACTGTCAAAGTCTTGCCGACGCTAGATGCTACAGACTCAGATCTTTTATTGATGCTCAATCTTTGAGGCATCTGCAATCTAGTCTGTTGGTGCATCAAACATGCTTTTGCATGTATGCACTTTTTTGGCAAGGCAAAGGTGACACAGATGGATGATGCCATATGCTAGGACTATTTAAACCACTTTGTATAGTGCACTGTTCCATGTGATGCACTGCTCTGTGGTTCTTGTATCCTTAAGTGTGTTATTTAGTGTGGTTTTTACGTTTCTCTTGATATCCACGTAGTTACACTACTGCTAAGTTTATCTTGCATCCTTAGCAATGATCTAAAACACGTATGGAAAACACTCTGGTTTTTGGAACACATGTGACTGTCTTTTGTTTGTTTCTTTGCTGTTTGCAGTTGAGTGTCTCCATTGCCCTGACCTTTGGCTAGTTTTTAGTTCTGATATTTCTACTTTCTTTCTCACATTACATCACATTAAGCTGAAGTCCGGTAATACCCAATTGTATCTTTCCTACTGTTCATAGGGATGTGATCTAAACTCTGTTTAAATATGCAGCAATATTGATCCTTTCATCTCAAACTACCAGACGTGATACAAACACCTCACACACCAGTCATGACTGCCATTTCCATCTCTACATTTTCTGTGGATGTCCAACTAGCAAGGTACATTAAATTGTCTGAGCTCCACTTTAGTATTCCTCAGCTGGACAAGAAGGAATAAATGTTAGTGGTTGAATGTGAGCATAGGCACTTAACACCACACTAGCAAACAGACTCAGAGAGTTGTGCCTGCTAGCTGATACTAGTCATATCTATTAGTGACAGAGGATGGTCAGTCCTCTGACACTAATTGTTTTCTCCAGTGTTGAAGGACTGGGTAACATCCGGCACTAATTCTTTTCACAGTGTCAGAAGTTCTGGCTGATTCTGATATTGAAGCTAGAGCATTGGCCATCCTCTTCCCCATATTGCATTTCTCTCAACTCAACATCCCATAGGGAAGATCAATTTGATCAATTTCATATCACTAACATAAAATCACTAAGCACTAAATTGTAAAGAATAACAGCAGCTTTGCATTATTGCAAATGTTATGGTTCAGAAAGTACCTTGCACCCACTCCCCTGTTAAGAAAGACTTATAACGGAAGAGATCTTTATCTACTTATCTGCCATCCAAACACATAACTTGAGCAGACATCTCTTCCCTGTTTTAGAGGGAGCTTCATTAATATCTGTGCTTATAGATATGGATAATAAAGTAGAAAAGTTGGATCGGACAAACATAAAATGCATTTACAACAAATATACATTAGCAAACATTCTACCAATAATACAATAATAATTATTACTTGATACACCTCTATTTTAATTCTCCCTCCTCCCCCCATTGTCCCTTGTTTTCCACTGTAGCGGATGGGCTGTAGTTCAGTACCCCTTTTTGGTACTAGAGGCTGTCCATACCGCTGTGTGTGTATTTTGTTCTGTTTTATTGTATACCTCCATTGCAACACTATGTTACTGTGATATTTCTTCTAGTTGTTCGGTACTAATAACATTATATTGAATTTCACTATATGGTTAGACAAACGAACAAAGTACCGAACAACCCGGCCACCCAGGAGGGGAGTGTGGCACCAATTGACCCTATTAACCTTTTGCATATCTGGTTAACCACAAATGCCCGAACCCCGGTGTGATCCTCTGGATGGCCGTTGTTCGTATAGACGAACACGTGGCGGCTGCCATTTCGGCATACGAATGATACCAGCGGGGTTTGGTCGTCGAGTGCCTAGAAACCCAAATCGGACACTGAACAGCACGAACACCGCTAACACCTTCAACATCGTGCAATTTTGTGAAAAACCACCCGAACAGAGCGGTCTTCTCTGAGAATAACTATATGAATGAGGGGATTATGCCGAACAAAGCCACAAACCCTCTAGCCCTAGGATTTCATATGTTTTGATTACTCGAACAGAGACCGACCGCGCAGCCCTTTCGTGTGGAACTATTTTGGGCATACACCACGTGTGTGGTTGGTAAAACTAAGACCTCCAGGAAAGTGCCGAACCCCTGAACCGATCTAGGTGATTTTTCAGTATGTTGTTCACCCAGATCGGGGCTATCTGAGGATATGTAAATTATGGGTGCATGTTATGGTTTTAGGATACATCCAAGAATTGGGGAAAAATGTGTTCTACAACTTAAAGATAATTACGGTAAGTTATCTCTCATGCTGAGGGAAGGGAATATGTGTACTGTATCCATCTATTTATTGGCTAATTCCTAATTACCTGTGGGTGTCTCCTTTGCATGGGAGAATTGCATAAAAGCAGAGTGTGTGGCATTAAAAAATAGTTCTGCTCCTGATACTGCGTGTCGTCCAATTATTGGGAAAGGTGATGGGAGATTTGTGGATTTGCTTACTGCTTATGCTGTTCTTCTTGTAATATCCTGCTTGTTCCTAAGTAGCTGTTGGAGCACCAGCGGAGAAGAATCTATGTTGAACTAGTGCTCCGCTACATCCACCACCTCTTTTATGCTAGTTTATATCATTATTGTTTTATTTTATATTGTGTTTTATGTTAATATTATTATTATTATTATTATTATTATTCCATAATGTTTTGTTTATGTTTAGCATTGTAAAATAGTTTTCAATAAAACAATATTTAACAGAAAAATTAGATCACTTCCTGACTCTGTCATTACAAAGAATGAAAATGTCTTACCTGTATAAGCTTAATATCATTGGATCTTGTGCAACTTTGAAAGTCTGGGTGTGGTACTGTTTTGGAAACCAAAAACCTTTGCTGTTCACTTTCATTTCTATTCCAATAATGGGCCCCCAGAATGACCACTGACTTACTATCACTGTAAGGAAAGATTTTGATGTCTGTTAGAATTCCTGATATTGATACATAGATTACTCAGCCATTATATTAGGTTGACTTTTAAAATATAATATGTTTCTGCTGATACTTATTACATTTCGGTTTCTACTAAAACTTATTATATACTGAGAAAAACCAAAGGCCTCAACACATTGAGCACTTGGAAAAAATATTATTCAATACTCACTCAAGTATTTTTGTGTTTACCCTGGCTATTGACGTTTTTTGGAAAATCATTAATGAACTTAACAAGAGGTATGAAATAGTTTCCTTTCCTTTCAGAGTAGTTACTTTACATATGTGACTTTTATTGAACATAATATATTGCGGCACTTTGTGTGTTACTCGCAAGTGTGACTACCAATAAAGTCAAGCCACAACTAAGGGTTAAACTACCTAAAGTAAAAACATCACTTTAATTATAATTCTCACTTTAGTGAATAACCATGTCAATCCAAATGTTTAAAACGACTTAATTTCAAGATAAACATTTTCAGAATTTCCACTCTACAAAAATAATGCTAGACAGTTTTGCAATTGTTCTAGTCTGAAAGACTGACCTCTTTTCCACCTCAAAAAGTGGAATTAAAAATAAACCCAAAGCTTATTAATGATAAATGTTATGAATATAAGAATTGTTTTCATGATATATATTCTTGTGTTAAATTTCAGACTGTCAACCATACGATAGCCTCACTGCATGATAATTTATTTCAAAGTTTACACCAAAATACAACAATTTTGGCATTAAATGTGCAGTTCAGTTCTTAATTCACTCTGCCACCTCTCTCTTTTTATACTCAAATAACACAGAACTTAATATCACATATGACTTTGAGTTTCAAAATGTCTGTCTGCAAATATACTTACATTGGACAATGTGCTGCGGTTAAAACCCAGTTTGTCTTAATCAAAGTTCCTCCACAGTATTTGGTACCTTTCAAAAATGCCATGTATGGTCTGGAATGGGCCTTAGCTTCCTTCCCTCCAATGATTTCCATTGAATCTCCTGCAGATTTGAGAAGGGGAGCACATAAGAAATAGTTACATTTTAACATGAAACCTGTATCATATAAACATGGGCACCCAGACATATCTTTGTGTTCCATAGAAACACTTTGTCAAATCTCTGATACATGCAGAGCTAAAGCTGTATGTTGCATTAAGTATTTACAAAACGATATTAATTATCCCACAAATAAATTGTAATGATAGAATAGGTTACTCAATTTCTATGGTTCCATTGTTTCTGTTTCAGAAAAGGAATATGTTTCTAATTGTTATATCATATATTTACCTTTAGAAATTACTATAAGGAGAAACAATGCAGACGTGTAGCAGATGGAGAGGAAACCCATTCTTGCAGATTGTAATAATGCTGTGTACCTTGATGTAGCATATGTATATATATATATATATATATTAGTTTAAAAGGGCCTGTGGTTTTTATGGTATGTGAGAACTAGTCTTTGTAACAGTAACTGATGTTCCATACAACCCATTGTGGTTGATAGAGCATTTCTTGTCACGGTCTGTCAAAAACATATATGTGTCTTCTCTTCAAGCAAATAGAATGTATCACACTCAGTGTAGTTTTATTTTCCTAGATTATAAGGAAATGAATACTCAATTAATGAAAGAAGGAAAAGTTTGCATTACACAATTATCTGTTGCAGTTGTCACACACAGGGTGATGAATAGTGTCACATACAGTTGAGGCTGAACTATAGGGGCTGTGTTACCACAGTTTTTGGTACAATAAAATCTATTGATGTGGTAAAGAGTCTGTTAACAAAATGTGTCTGTTGTGGTGATGTCTGCAGTTTCCTCAATCCCTCCATTGGTGGTTGGAGATACTGTTAAAAAAAAAAAGACTGAGCAATTAATCATGTTACAATTTTAGAATATGTTTGAAAAAACACCTATTTTCTGGATCTAGACTCTTCACACAGACTTTGCATGGGTCCATCATATCCTAGGCATTCTAAAAAGACCCATCTGCAGTCTCAGATTGCTGCAGCATCTATGCTCCCAGTAAATGGGTATCAGCGTTTGCAGGAATCTATGATCTGCAAACTTTCTTTGTCTTAGGAGTGAGCATTAACACCTAGCAAAGCTAGTTGGTATGCGGCAGCCTCCTGGAGTCAAATTCCAGAGCTGAAAATGCTTCCACTGTGCTTTTACAAAACTATATTAATTAATCCACAAATAAATAGTTATAATAGAATAAGTTACTCATTTTCAGTAACAGCGTTCAGCCAATCAGGTAATTAGGGGAACCACGCTGAGCATGGGAATCCTGATTACCTCAGATTATTTAAATTAGCAAACGGATGGTTAGCTCATCTCACAAAGTAATGAGAATATATATAACCCAAAACATGGGTAAAATATACCAAAAAGAAGTCAACCAGTAACAGCATACAAAAACATTTTTAAACTTATATATACATAAAAGAAGTCAAGAACCCAATTGTAAAGGGAAATCCTCAATATATTTAATATCTCATAGGACATATTAGATGGACTTGAAAAGTTTTGCATACTGCACACAGCTAAACAGATAACAAGGCGACAATGTATAATATAAACTTAAAGGGATTCTATAGTGGCAGGAATACAAAACCGTTTTCCAGGCACTAAAGAATCCTACAGTGGATTCTAGAGAATCTGCAGTGCTGAGGGGGTTAAAACCCCTTCAGTCACTTACCTGAATTTCAGCGCTGGGTCAGACTCCACCCACGCTCCTCCCCACGACGTCAGCCGGCGGGGGAGACCTAATGCGCATGTGTGGTAATGGCAATGCTCACATTAGGATTTCCCCATCTGAAAACATTCAATGAAGAGCATGAGGACATCCAGTGTCAGATAACGGACCAAAGGTCTGTTTTATTTCAGGAAGTCCCTCTAGTGACTGTCTGGTAGAATGTGGCAGATACCAAGGGATGCGCTATCACCAATGCTGTTCTCCATATGCCTCAACCCCCCCCCCCGCCCCCCTAGCCAGATGATTACGAAGAGTGGATAAGGATACAGATTCAAAAGTGTATCTCCCATCAGCCACCTACTCTACAAGGATGACATCACGCTGATTGCCAAGAGTGAGTGGGACATTGACTCGCTGATCCGCCTATCTACTATATACAGCAAAGACATTGGAATGTCGTTCAGACTAGATAAGTGTTGGCAGATGATCGCAAAAAGAGAGAAGATAAGCAGGACAGAAGAAGTTCCAGTACCAGATAAAAAAAGGTAGAGAACAGCTATAAGTACCTGGGGGTACCAAAAATACATGGCAACCATGAGGAAGAGGTAAGAAGGATAGCAACATCCAAGTACCTCTATAGAGTCAGACATGTCCTGAGGTTCTAGCTCAGTGGCAAGAACAAGATCCAAGTCATCAATACAAATACCCTTCCAGTTATCAGGTACCCAACTTGAATAATAACCTGGCCAACAGAAGAACTGGATACTATAGATGCCAAAAATTGGAAAACTACTCACTATGAATGGAGAATTCCACCCAAAGTCCAACACCCAGAGACTGTACACTAGGAGGTCAGCGCCTGTTAAGTGTCAAGGCCACAGTCCTGGATGAAACACAGAGCATCCACAAGTACATAACAAAGATGGCTCCCAAAGATGAACTTCTAAGGGAATGCCTGAGAAAACAGCAGATAGAGGATGCAGAAAAGGATTAGTTTCCATGGCAAGACAAACCTCTCCATGTGGTGTGCCACCAGCAGATAGTGGATGTAGCTCACATTACAAAATCACACCACTGGTTGGAAAAGGCAGGAATGAAAGACAGCAGTATGGCACTAGTCCTAGCAGCACAGTAACAGACACTCAGCACCATATCAATAGAAGGAGGAGTCTACCACACCAGACAAGACCCAAGGTGCAGACTGTGCAAAGAGGCCTCTGCGACAATCCAGCACATAGTTCCGGGTGGCAATACCAAGTGACTTTAACATCAGGAGGAAGGAACATGAGAAGGTGTATAAATACCAAGGACTGAAAGCAAAGCTAGAAAGGATGTGGAAATTAAAGGCGGTAGAAGTCCCAGTTGTGGAAGGAGCACTTAGGGCTGTAACCGAGTTGGGATTCACATGGCCCACAGGGGCCTATTTGCTGTGTGAGGACTGAGTGGGCTTATCCCAAGTAGCGGATCGTGGCGGAGGTACAGTTCCTGGACCTCCTAGGGCTTAAAGCCATTATTCCTTTTCAGTGCAACAACTTTAAAGCCCATTAAATTGCGGATGGCATGGAATGCCTAAGGTCTCTCTTCTTTTCACGACCTTACTAAAACCCTTCAGGACTAAGTTATTGTTTGCTGCTATATATTAAGCATGTATAGCATGGCCAGCAGAATAGAAACTAGAGGAAATACATAAAAAAACATACTTAACAATTTGCTTATAAAAATTTGTTCACATCTAGTAAAGTTAAAGAAAAGTTAGGAGAAAGTTAATTTTCATGATTTAATTGTATGTTTTCTGGGCTTTAACACCATAGGACGAGTTGACTATTTTTGTGTGAGTAGGGTTAAATCCTTGCTCTCATCATGGAGTCCCAGGTATTAATCAATATCTGGGGCTCCCCATCTTTTGTGATCCAAGATAAACAGATGAGCTGAATGCAGTGCTCAGAGTGAATGTTGCATACAAACCTTTAAGTGGGCATATAAATCCAATTGACAGCAATGTGGTTAAATCCCTGCTCACACCAGGAGACCCAAGAATCAGATGATACCTGGGGCTCCTCCTGGCAGCTAGGGCCATTTTTAGTGAACCCAGGCTAACAGGTGAGCTGAATGCAGTACTCAGAGTGAGTGCTTCATACAGACCTTTAAATGGGCATATATAACCCGTTGGCTGCAATGTGGTTAAATCCCTCCTTACACCCAAGACCCAGATATAAAATGATACCTGGGGGTTTAAGGTAGGGTTAAGATAAGTGTAGGGTCATGGTTAGGTAAATGTTAATTTTGGGTTAGGCTTAATGCAGTTTTAGGGTTAGGGGTAGTGTTGTCGCGAACCCGAAATTTTCGGTTCGCGAACGGCGAACGCGAACTTCCGCAAATGTTTGCGAACGGGCGAACCGTGCGAACCGCCATAGACTTCAATGGACAGGCGAATTTTAAAACACACAGGGACTCTTTCTGGCCACAATAGTGATGGAAAAGTTGTTTCAAGGGGACTAACACCTGGACTGTGGCATGCCGGAGGGGGATCCATGGCAAAACTCCCATGGAAAATTACATAGTTGATGCAGAGTCTGGTTTTAATCCATAAAGGGCAGAAATCACCTAACATTCCTAAATTGTTTGGAATAACGTGCTTTAAAACATCAGGTATGATGTTGTATCGATCAGGTAGTGTAAGGGTTACGCCCGCTTCACAGTGACAGACCAAACTCTCCGTTTAACGCACCGCAAACAGTCCTCTATATACAGAGTAAACATGGCTCCCTCTATATACAGAGTAACATGGCTCCCCTCTATATACAGAGTAACATGGCTCCCCTCTATATACAGTGTAAACATGGCTCCTCTCTATATACAGAGTAACATGGCTCCCCTCTATATACAGAGTAACATGGCTCCCTCTGTATACTGTGTAAACATGGCTCCCTCTATATACAGTGTAACATGGCTCCCCTCTATATACAGAGTAACATGGCTCCCCTCTATATACAGTGTAAACATGGCTCCTCTCTATATACAGAGTAACATGGCTCCCCTCTATATACAGAGTAACATGGCTCCCCTCTATATACAGTGTAAACATGGCTCCTCTCTATATACAGAGTAACATGGCTCCCCTCTATATACAGAGTAACATGGCTCCCTCTGTATACTGTGTAAACATGGCTCCCCTCTATATACAGTGTAAACATGGCTCCCTCTATATACAGAGTAACATGGCTCCCTCTATATACAGTGTAACATGGCTCCCCTCTATATACAGAGTAACATGGCTCCCTCTGTATACTGTGTAAACATGGCTCCCCTCTATATACAGAGTAACATGGCTCCCTCTGTATACTGTGTAAACATGGCTCCCCTCTATATACAGTGTAAACATGGCTCCCTCTATATACAGAGTAACATGGCTCCCTCTATATACAGTGTAACATGGCTCCCCTCTATATACAGAGTAACATGGCTCCCCTCTATATACAGAGTAGCATGGCTCCCCTCTATATACAGTGTAAACATGGCTCCTCTCTATATACAGAGTAACATGGCTCCCCTCTATATACAGAGTAACATGGCTCCCCTCTATATACAGTGTAAACATGGCTCCTCTCTATATACAGAGTAACATGGCTCCCCTCTATATACAGAGTAACATGGCTCCCCTCTATATACAGTGTAAACATGGCTCCTCTCTATATACAGAGTAACATGGCCCCCCTCTATATACAGAGTAACATGGCTCCCCTCTATATACAGTGTAAACATGGCTCCTCTCTATATACAGAGTAACATGGCTCCCCTCTATATACAGAGTAACATGGCTCCCTCTGTATACTGTGTAAACATGGCTCCCCTCTATATACAGTGTAAACATGGCTCCCTCTATATACAGAGTAACATGGCTCCCTCTATATACAGTGTAACATGGCTCCCCTCTATATACAGAGTAACATGGCTCCCTCTGTATACTGTGTAAACATGGCTCCCCTCTATATACAGAGTAACATGGCTCCCTCTGTATACTGTGTAAACATGGCTCCCCTCTATGTACAGTGTAAACATGGCTCCCTCTATATACAGAGTAACATGGCTCCCTCTATATACAGTGTAACATGGCTCCCCTCTATATACAGAGTAACATGGCTCCCCTCTATATACAGAGTAGCATGGCTCCCCTCTATATACAGTGTAAACATGGCTCCTCTCTATATACAGAGTAACATGGCTCCCCTCTATATACAGAGTAACATGGCTCCCCTCTATATACAGTGTAAACATGGCTCCTCTCTATATACAGAGTAACATGGCTCCCCTCTATACAGGGGCGTACCTGGAGCATTTGGCACCCGGGGCGGATCCTTTATTTGGCACCCCCCTCCCCAACTTTGAAATGTAAAAAACAGCTGCAATTTTTTTTTAAATGTATGTTTATGCAGTGTGTGTATAGTGTGTAAAGTGTGTGTATATTGTGTGTATAGTGAGTGTGTATAGTGTGTACAGTGTGTGTATATTGTGTGTATAGTGAGTGTGTATAGTGTGTGTGTATAGTGTGTATAGTGTGTGCAGTGTGTGTATAGAGTGTGTATAGTGTGTGTATGCAGTGTGTGTAGTGTGTGTGTGTATAGTGTGTGCATAGTGTATGCAGTGTGTGCAGTGTGTGCATAGTGTGTACAGTGTGTGTGTATATTGTGTGTATAGTGTGTGTAGTGTGTGTATAATGTGTGCAGTGTGTGCAGTGTGTATGTAGTGTGTGTGTATAGTGTGTGCATAGTGTATGCAGTGTGTGCATAGTGTGTACAGTGTGTGTGTGTAGTGTGTGTAGTGTGTGTATAGTGTGTATAGTGTGTGCAGTGTGTGTATAGGGTGTGCAGTGTGTATAGTGTGTGCAGTGTGTATGCAGTGTGTGTAGTGTGTGTATGCAGTGTGTGTAGTGTGTGTGTGCATAGTGTGTACAGTGTGTGTATAGTGTGTACAGTGTGTGTGTATATTGTGTGTATAGTGTGTGTATATTGTGTGTAGTGTGTGTATAGTGTGTGTATAGTGTGTATGCAGTGTGTGTCCCCAAGCCCCTAGTCACACAACCAAATAAAAAAGCCCCTACCTACCCCCCTCACCCTAAAAAATAGTGAAGGGGGAATAAAATTACTACCCTGTAAAGTAAAATTCAACTTACTATTCAACGTCTTCTTCTTCTAAAATCTTCATTTTGTTTAGCCCCAAAAAAGGCCAAATAAAAAGCCATCATACCCGTCGAACTTAAAAATAAAATAAAAAACCAGAGCACAAAAAAAAAATTAATCCATCTTCACCCATGGAGGGCTCCGTGTCAGTGTTTATCAGGGATCCTTAGGATAGGTGTCAATCCATATCTGCCAAGTGACCCTATGTAGGGGGAACAGTCCCTATTCTGCTCTGTGTCAGTGTCTGGAGGGAGTATCTGCAGTAACACAGAGTGTCTGGGGGGAGTATCTGCAGTAACACAGGGTGTCTGGAGGGAGTATCTGCAGTAACACAGAGTGTCTGGGGGTAGTATCTACTTGTAACATTTATATGCACTAAAAAAATAATAATAATAAATTGAAAAAAAAATAAAAAATGCTTGCAGCTTCCGAATTAATCTAAAATTGATGCTGTCCAGTAGGTGGGAGGGTCTGCTAGGGAGGGTGTGCTGCTGATTGGCTGTAATGTGTCTGCTGACTGTGAGGTACAGGGTCAAAGTTTACTCAATGATGATGAATAGGGGGCGGACCGAACACCGCATGTGTTCGCCCGCGGTGGCGGACGCGAACATGCTATGTTCGCCGGGAACTATTCGCCGGCGAACAGTTCGGTACATCACTAGTTAGGGATAGTGTATAGTTAAGGTTGGGAGTAAGTTTAGGGCAGGTATAGGATTATTGTTAGTGTAAGCATAGAACAAATTCTAGGTTTTGGTTTGGTTTGGAAATTGAATAATTACCTCAGTCCTTAAGAAGTTACCAAATATGTATTTATGAGGTGTAAAAAATAACATTAAATACAAACCTTTTTTTTAGCAGCTGGGCTTTTTCACCTAAGCTCCCTATCAATCACTGTCAGTGTAGAGAAAGCATAAAGAAAATGTTTTCTCCTCTTCCTCTGTAATAATTGCCCTGATTTTGACTTATCCGAAATGGAGTAAGTAGTAATTTGCTATTTTTTTATTTAAATTTAAACGAAAGTGAAGCATGTTGTGAAAAAAAGGTTAACACAAGTTAAAACTGATTTGTTATGTTTTATTTAATGGTGTAAATTATAGAGAAGTGCCAGTTACATTTTAATTTATTTACAGGCGTACCCCACTTTTAAGTACATAATGGGACCAGAGCATGTATGTAAAACGAAAATGTACTTAAAGTGAAGCAATAAATTTTTTCACTTCCCAATGCATGTACTGCATTGCAATAGTAATTTACAGGCATAACTGATACCGCAACTGCAGATTTCCAGTGATTTTATTTCTAGTGATTTATTTAGTGATTTCCAGTGGGCTTTTATTCAGTTAAAACAAACAGTAAAAATACAAATCTTATTCCAGATTGTACCATTTATCTTTAATGTTTTACTTATCTGACAACCTTAAACTGGGAAAAGTAAAATAAACCTTCCCACTGAGCCATATTCTGTCATACAGTGCCAATTTGTATTTGTTAGCAGCGTATTCGCACACTTTGTTTAGAAACACCTCTTCATCACTTTAAGCATTTATGGTTTAACTTTGAATGCTCAGAGTTGTGGCTAATGCAGCTAGGCTGCTAAGTCATAGTTAGAAAATGGCAGGGAAAACCCTTTCACTGGATGGCAGCCGATTGCAGAATATGGACAATGTAGGGGCAGAAATATATATATATATATATATATATATATATATATATATGTTCAGCTAGGATTAGGCATTATAAATTTGAGTTAATTAACCTGTGCCATGTCAGAAGGTGTGAGAAGGTTCTTACCCCAATGACACTGGACTGAGCTGCTCCGGGCGAGAATAGAACCTTCCATTTACTGTTCCCTCGCAAACAGAAGAGGTGCGGGAATACGAGGCACCTTTAAGTACACTTCCGGGTATGTCTGTACTCGCGAGTGTATGTAAAGTGAGTGTATGTAAAGCGGGGTATGCCTGTATAAAGAATGTAGGAATGCTTCACAAAACTAATTTTCTTATAATCATTTTATCACCACTATCAAAACATATTGTTATCTATTTATTTGTATTGTTCTGCAAACATTTCCTTTTTTGCTGTGACTGTACTCCAGTCATTAAACCTGGCCTCATGTTTGTATAAGTATAGCAATTTTGCAGGCATTGTATTGTTGATGCCAGTTTAAATTCACAAAAAAAAATCTGGCACTCACATACTTTCAAATCAGCAATTTTATTAGGAACCCACCAGTAACATTTCAGTCCCGATAAGTGCTTTTCCCAAGATAAAAGTAACTTCTTATTATTTTATTATTTATATAGTGCCATTAGAGCACCTGTAGGACATCGTCATCTATAAGTCCACCATGTTTCCCTTTGATCTCACTAGAAGAGAAGCATTTATCCTGAATGCTTCTACAAGGAATGCTGCTGCTGACAATGCTGTGACTGAAAGACTCAAGTATTTCACGGCATTTCATAGAAAAAATACATGTTCTCACTTTGAATTTTTTATTTTTTTTGCAGAAACCAAAGCTAAATTAAATCACCACTTCTCACAGGTAAAGTTATGCCAGAGATTACCTTTAGATTATTTTTGCATCTTTTTTTTTATAGCTTATAGTTTAATAAAACAAATAATTATTACCTTGTAATTTAAGAAATTACACAGCCACTTTTTCCAACTTACATTTTTGTTTACTGGAAAAAAAAA